>NW_027397078.1:4968928-5198821 GCF_003265705.2 Callorhinus ursinus | reverse complement strand
CTTTCTTTCTTTCTTTCTTTCTTTCTTTCTTTCTTTCTTTCTTTCTTCTTTCTTTCTTTCTTTCTTTCTTTCTTTCTTTCTTTCTCTTTCTTTCTTTCATTTTTTTAGGATTCTCTTTTTATTTATTTAAGAAAGAGAGTGAGCACAAGCGGGGTGAGGGGCAGAGGGAGAAGGAGGAGCAGACTCCTTGCTGACCGGGGACCCAGATGTGGGGTTCAATCCCAGGACCTCCCAGGACTGCAGGATCACAACCTGAGCAGAAGGCAGCCACTTAACCGATTGAGCCACCCAGGAACCCCTTGCTTCTCTTTCTGTCCCAAATCTGTTCTTCTTAGTATTTCCTTTCTCAGCAGAATGAGCAATATCATCTGTTCACATCAAAAACATTGAAATCTTCCTTGACTCCTCTCTTCCTCTCATACCCCACATCAAACTTATAGAAAGTCTATTGGCCTTTCCCTTGAAATGTATCCAGAATCACTCCTCTCCTCATTACCTTCTGTGCTCCCACCTTGGTCTGTACCAATCTTTGATTCCTTTGGACTCGTTTCTCCACAGCCTCCTATTTCTATCCTTGCATTCCTACAGGTAATTGTCTACACTGCAGCCAAAGTGACCCTTTACATATCCCTGTACGATCAAGGCACTTCCTTGCTCAAAACTTTCCAATCACAGCCTGTCTTACTCAGAGTAGTGTGCAAAACCTTTTCCACATTTGCAGATAAAGTGGTAACACCGGAAGAATTAAAACATTAAAAAATAAGTAGATAAATAAGGACCAACTTGATCTGGTCGCTTCCAATGACTGATGACTGCTGGAGTATAGAGACCTGGCCATCTCTTCCCAGCTCAGGACACTTCTGAAGGACAATTCTAGCTCTACAGAGCCCCAGAGGGTTGCCTGAGGCCTTTAATGGGTCTCTTGGTAACTCATCTTCTCTGCGCATGCCTGCTAGCTTGCCCAGCCTCCCACAGGTGTTGATGCCAAGGGCTCTCCTAATGAACAGCCTGCGTTCTAACCTTCATTTGAGAAACTGGCATGGTAGCCACGCCCCCTCCCACAGCACCTCCAGTAAGCACCACCGTAACAGTTTACCTGCAAAAAGCCCAATGTGGACCCCTACATATACAAGGAAGTAGCCTGCCATAGAATACTCTCTGCCCTTAACACTGAACAAGTCTTCCTCTTTTGAAATATTTCCAAACGGCTCTCACCAAGGATGCCAAATGGACCTGAAGATCTATTATGAAGTCTCCCACTTCCAAAAATTCCACCATGATAGAATGCTTTCCAATCAGAGACTGTCTCAGTATTTTTTCTTTTGATTCTATAAAACATTCCAACACCCTGGAACTTAGGGTGAAACGGAAGTGACAGCAGATGGGTTCCTCTGCCGGAAGTTCGTGAATGAAGAGCCTATGTCAATTTTGTCTCGGACTTAGCTTTGTCTTTGACACGTCTCAGTCGGCTTCCCAGGGAACCCGACCTGGGATCATCGATCTGACTTATTTGCTTATTTTCTGTCTTCCCACATCGGTCCCTGAGAGTAGGGGCTTTGTGGTGTCCCCTACGTTCTTCAGCCAGCTGGAGCCACCCAGCTCCTCACACTGAGCTGCTTGCTAACCCGTATGCTGGATGAAGGAATGAATGAAATGACATTTAAACTGAGACCCAGGGCGCCTGGGTGGCTCAGTTGGTTAAGCGACTGCCTTCGGCTCAGGTCATGATCCCGGAGTCCCGGGATCGAGTCCCGCATCGGGCTCCCTGCTCAGCAGGGAGTCTGCTTCTCCCTTTGACCCTCCCCCCTCTCATGCTCTCTCTCTCTCTCTCATTCTCGCTCTCAAATAAAATAAATAAATAAAATCTTAAAAAAATAAAAAAATAAACTGAGACCCAAATTACAAGGAAATAGCCAGGCCAAGATCTTGTTGGAGGAGCATTTTGGGTATTAGGAACAGCAAGCACAATTCCAGAAAGAGCTCTTTCCTTCCTGTTTTGGTCCCAGCTCTTTGCAACTATAACTTAGTATTGGGACAGTTAAAAGATTTTTATTTGTGTGGGGGTTCCCTCCCCCCACTTCTTCCTCTCTCCCATTCTAGGATCACTTGATGATTTTTATAAATTTAGCCAGGAGCTTACAGACCAATGTCTGTTAGTTTTCTGCTGATGAGGTCTTATCAAAGCTAAGTTGATGCCTTCTCATTATTTATACTTTTATGCTGGGAGGCCATGGTAGTTGATGCCAACTTGACTTCAGGAAGTTTACTATCTATCAGGAGTCTGTTTCACAATGACCACAAGGAAGAGACCAGCATCTCTCTGGAGCTATGGGGCCACAGTGCTATAGTACCAATGGCAGAGGGAAGACTCAGATCAGAATCATCTGGGGAGCCTTTTCTGCATATATATGCTAGATGCTCCCCCTCCCCTCCATTCACACACATTCTATGTACAGCCTGACTATGTATGTTTTGTTCTCTGCTTTAGTTTTTTAAAATACGTTTTATGTCTAAAATCTTAAAAAAAAAAAAAAACAAAAAAAAGGGGGGGTGCCTGGGTAGCTCAGATGGTTAAGCATCTCCCTTCGGCTCAGGTCATGATCCCAGGGTCCTGGGATCGAGCCCCGCATCAGGCTCCCTGCTCAGCGGGGAGCCTGCTTCTCCCTCTCCCTCTGCCTCTCTTCCTGCTCATGCTCTCTCTCTGTATCTCTGTGTCTCAAGTGAATAAATAAAATCTTAAAAAATAAATAAATACTTTTTATGTCTTTTATTGAAGTAAAATTTGCACACGGTTATGTAAAAATTGACAAAGGGAAACCTCACCAAAATGGAGTTTAGAGACCAGAAGAAGGAGCTCTCATCCCCTACCACTTGTGGTCAATTGCAGACCCTAACATGAAGAGAGTACCTTGCATTCCCAGCAGGAAGAAGCCTATACTTTACCACCCCAGCAGCAGGAAAGAAGTTCTCCTTGCCCAGCAACAGCTCAGCCAATGAGAGACTGCCACAATTCAGACAAGGAAAAACCACTACCCTTCACATTCCCAGTTTCCTCCAGTGAACTTTTTGTTTATAAGGGTCCCTCCCAACTGCCCCCTCTATAAAAGAGGTTTTCTCTCCTTTGTTCTGCCAACTTGCCAATGGCTTTGCCATAGTTTGCACATCCCTAATTGCAATTTTCTGCTATTCCTGAAGAAACCCATTTTTTGCTGGTAAAATAACTAGACAGTTTTCTTTTTCAGGTGAGCAGTTAAAACATCAAATGCTCTAGAATGGCTTCTTTCACCCTTCCCCTGGTGCTCTACTATTATCTATTCCTCATTTGAATCTTTGATTATCTTTGGAAGTTTATCTCTCTCTCTCTAATCTGTTTATACTGCGATTTCTTTTTTTTATCATTTTAAAATATTATCTGTTCACTTACCAGCATGACAGCTGAGAATTTAGCTCACACACTCTCTCTCTCTCTCTCACACACACACATAGAATATATTTTTAGTTCCTTCATTGATTTTTTTTTGGGGGGGGCGGTATTTCTTTCCTTTGCATGTTGCAAGCGCTTTTCAAATGTCTGGTCGTTTTGTAATCATATGTACGAGTGAGGCACTAGAAATTGGATTAAGGGCTCTGTGTTCTTGGCTGAGTCTTGTTGACTGGCTGCATTTCACCCACTTATAGTGAATACACTATTGTCCAGGGGACCCCTACGTGCTAGAAGTCATCATCTTCGCACTTGGGAGCTCATGTTCCTCCTGCCCCCAACTGCCCTGCTCCCCCCAAACCCAGACCATTTATTAAATACACTTAGAGAACGGCCTGCCAGTTTTTAGTGCTTTATTGAATTATACTTATTGCTGTTATTTTTGTTGTTGCTTTTGCTTAGATACTAGAGAACTGTCTGCTGGACATCCTGCATGCAGGGATGAGGGGAGGCTGGGGAAACAAGACCTTCCTGAGCGATGATCTGGTAGTTCCCCTGTTTTCACTTCCACCTTCCACTCTGACCCTTGTGTCTCCCCAGCTCTCCAGATATGCTCCAGCCTTGGCTCTAGCCCGCACTGTGCATAGTCTAGGCCAGCAGGCCCTCAGTCATCAGCCTTCAACTTGGCTTTCCTCTCCCTGAACCTTACTGGAATCCCCCAGGAACAGATATTCCCCCACCCCTACCATATACTACTGGCTGCTCATGGTTGTTATGGGTGTATATATATATATATATGTATATATATATATATATATATATATTCTTTTATTTTCACTTTAATGGGGTCTCAGGAGGGATAGGAAATAAACAGTCTCCTCTCTTGAACTGAAGGCTTACAACCTGTTCTAACTTGAGCCTGCCCGTTTTGAAAGACACAAGGTGATCCTGATAACCCACTCCCCCATACTCCCTTGGAGTCTCACTGTTGATTTGAACCCAGTCTGAGCCTCCTATGCCTAAGCTTCCCCAGTTCAATGAAAGGTACCCACACACCGCCCCCCCACCCCCCACTGGTCGTAAAGCTGGGTTTCATCCAATTCCTTCTTTATCCTCCATCCCCACATCCAGTCCACCAGCAAGGTCTGTCATTTCCACCACGTAAGAGCACCTGATGGGCAAAGGGGGAAAATTATAGGTCAAACTGACTGAAGCTAGTTTTTTTTAAATCCTAATTAAAAGAAAAAAACACATTAAAAGAATAGCACACCCAGAGCAGGATCAGTTAATTCCAGGTATTCGAAGATCATTCAAAATTAGGAAATTCACTAAAAGAATTCATTATATTAAGAGGGGAAATAAGTAGGGTAGCTTGGGTGGCTCAGTCGGTTAAGGGTCCAATTCTTGATTTCAGCTCAGGTCATGATCTCAGGGTCATGAAATTGAGCCTGTGCCAGGCTCCATGCCCACTGGGGAGTCTACTTGAGATTCTTTCTCTCCCTCTTCCTCTGCCCCTCCTCTCTCTCTCTCTCAAATAAATAAATAAAGTAAAAAAATAAAGTAAAAAAGAGGTCAAACAAGTACAATTATATAATTTTCTTCATAAATGCTAAAGGACATTTAATAAAATTTAACATTTAGTCTTGTTTTTAAAATCCCTTTTTAAAATAGAAAGTTAGGGGTGCCTGGGTGGCTCAGTCGTTAAGCGTCTGCCTTCAGCTCAGGTCATGATCCCAGGGGCCTGGGATCGAGCCCCGCATCGGGCTCCCTGCTCCCTGCTCGGCGGGAAACCTGCTTCTCCCTCTCCCACTCCCCCTGCTTGTGTTCCCTCTCTCGCGGTGTCTCTCTCTGTCAAATCTTATCTTGTCAAATCACATCTTATGCCCAATGTTGAAAAGGTTCAACCATCACCATGGATAGTGGTGATGGCTGCACAGAAATGTGAATGTCCATAATGCCATGGCGCTGTATACTTAAACATGGTGAAAATGGGGTGTGCCTGGGTGGCTCAGTCAGTTGAGCATCTGACTCTCTTGGTTTTGGCTCAGGTCATGATCTCAGGGTTGTGAGCTGGAGCCCCACATCAGGCTCTGCACTCTGTGGGGAGTCTTTGAAATTCTCTCTCTCCCTCTCCCCTTGCCCCTCCTCCTGTCAAGTAAATAAATAAAAATCTTTTAAAAAAAGATGAAAATGGTCAATTTTATGTTATGTATATTTTACCACTATATATATATATGTTAAATATACATATTTTTATTAAGGTTTTAATTTTAATTGTGGTAGAGTTAACATACAGTGTTATGTTAGTTTCAGGTGTACAGTATAGGGATTCAACGATTCTATGCATTACTCAGTGCTCGTCATGATAAGCGTGCTCTCCATCCCCCCACCCATCTCCCCTCTGGTAACCATCTGTTTCTTTCATTTCTCTTTTTTTCTTTGTTTGTTTTGTTTTTTAAATTCCACATATGAGTGAAATCATATGGTATTTGTCTTTCTCTAACTAGCTTATTTCACTTAGCATTATATTCTCTAGGTCCATCCATGTTGTTACAAATGGCAAGATTTCATTCTTTTTTATGGCTGAATAATATTCCATTGTGCATAATATATATATGTGTATATATATATATATACACACACACACACCGCCCACATCTTCTTTATTCATATATCAATCAATGGAAGCTTGCACTGCTTCCATAATTTGGGATTGTAAATAATGCTACTATAAATATAAGGGTGCATGAATTAGTGTTTTTGGATTACAGCAGTAGGATTACTAAATCATAGGGTAGTTCTGTTTTTTTTTTAAGATTAATTTATTTGTTTTAAAGACAGACAGTGAACACAAGCCAGGTGAGGAGCAAAGGGAGAGAATCCCGAGCAGATTCCCCACTGAGCATGGAGCCCAACGCAGGGCTTGAGCCCATGACCTTGAGATTACAACCCTGAGATCACAAACTGAGCCAAAATCAAGAGTCCGATGCTTAACCGACTGACCCACCCAGGTGTCCCATGGGTAGTTCTATTTTTAACTTTTTGAGGAACCTCTATATTGTTTCCCACAGTGGGTGCACCAGTTTGCATTCATATCAACAGTGTAAGAGGGTTCCTTTTGCTCCGCATCCTTGCCAACACTTGTTGTTTCTTGTGCTATGGATTTTAGGCATTCTGGCAGCTGTGAGATAATATCTCATTGTGGGTTTTTTTTTAAGATTTTATTTATTTATTTGTCAGAGAGAGAGAGTGAGAGAGAGCACAAGCAGGAGGAGCAGCAAGCAGAGGGAGAGGGAGAAGCAGGCTCCCTGCTGAGCAAGGAGCCCAGTGCAGGACTCGATCCCAGGACTCTGGGATGATGCTGTTGGTATTTTGATAGGGATTGCATTAAATGTGTAGATTGCTTTGGGTAGTATAAACATTTTAGCAATATTTGTTCTTCCAATCCATGAGCATGGAATATCTTTCCACTTGTTTGTGTCATCTTCAATATCTTTCATCAGTGTTTTATAGTTTTCAGAAACAGGTCTTTACCTCCTTGGTTAAGTTTATCCCTAGGTATTTTATTATCCTTGGTGTGATTGCAAATAAGACCCCTTTCTTAATTTCTTTTTCTGTTGCTTCATTATTAGTACATAACAATGTCATGGATTTCTGTACATTGATTTAGTAACCTGCAACTTTACTAAATTCATTTATCAGTTCTACTAGTTTCTTGGTGGAATCTTTAGGATTCTCTATCTGTAGTATCATGTCGTCTACAAATAGTGAAAGTTTTACTTCTTCCTTACTGATATGGATGCCTTTGATTCCTTCCTCTTGTCTGATTGCTGTGGCTAGGACTTCCAGTACTATGTTAAATAATAGTGGTAAGAGTGGCCATTCCTGTCTTGTTCCTGACCTTAGGGGAAATGCTATCAGTTTTTCACAATTGAGTATGATGTCAGCTGTGGGTTTTTCATCTATGGCCTTTAATATGTTGACTTATGTTCCCTCTACTCCTACTCTGTTGAGGGTTTTTATCGTGAATGAATGTTGTACTTTGTCAAATGCTTTTTCTGCATCTATTGAAATGGAGCCACTCAATGGAGCATCAGTGTGCATAGCACATGCATGAGGCATTAACAAAATTTGTGCTGAGCCCAGGGCTAAGGCCAGCAGGCTTGTAGTGGGCAAGTCTTCAGGAGAATGCTTGGGCAGGGTGCATTGTTAGCACGTTAGGTAGCGAGTGTCTGTGCAGAGCTGCTTCCTGCAGGTGGCTCGGTGCTTATCTTATGCTGGGGGGTGGGGAAGGAAAATGGCACCCACCAGCCCCTGTGTTCCCAGAGAAGTCCCCCAATCCGCTCCAAGATCGGTATAAACAGATTTTCCTACCATTTGCCCCCAGCGTTATACAACCTGTCACTTCTATGTTGCCTCTCCGTGGGTTGTTGTCTCTTTAAGGGCAGGGACCCAGCTATCACTCGCCCTCCCGGCCTGCCCAGGACTGAGTCAGCTGACTTTTAGATTTCCAGGCTCCAGGTCCCGCTGGTTGTACGATCTCAGGGAATTCAGCCCTTCTAGTTTTCAAAGCAGATGTTATGGGGAATCTTCCGGTGTGGGCTCCCTGGTGTGAGGAACCGTTTCTTTCCCCTAACCATGCCTTGCAGGTTCCTCCCTCCTGGGGCAGCTCCCAACCGCCATTCCTGCCCTTCCTAACCTCTCAGATGCAGCTTCTTTTAGTTGTGGAGTTTGTTCTGCTAAAATTCTGATTACTCTCCAGTTTCTTTACAAGGCTGAGGGAGATCTAGTTGTAAAAGTGAAATGGGGTAAGCTTAGGGTCCCCTTACTCTGCCATCTTCCCAAGCTCCTCCTGTCAATATACATATTATGTATATATTCTAAAGTAAGCATGTGCTGAATGGGAACACAGTGAAAGCATTCTCATTTGAGACTGGAATAAGATAACAGAGTTCACTATCATTACTTTTATTTAACTTTGATCTGGAGATACTAGCTAAAGTAATTAGGCAAAAGAAATAAAGGTATAAAGTGGGAAATGAGAAGGTAAAATTAACATGATTTACATTTGATACAATTGTAGACCTAAAAAAACTAAAGAATCAACTGAAAAGTCACTATAAAAATAAAATAATTCAATAAAACTTATAGATACAAAATTAAATAGAAATATATATACAAAAGTAATATATAGGCTTCATATACACAAACAGAAGAGGTGTTGAAAGAAAAGACCCCCATTTACAAAAGCCACTGAAAAGATAAAATATCTGGGACTATACTTAAAGTATTTGCCTGATCTATACGAAGAACACGTAAATGCTCCCAAGGGACACAAGAAAACCTTTTTAAAGTGGAAAGGAATGGCATATTTTTGGATAAGAAGCATCGGTGTTGTAGAAATGGTTCATTTTCCCTCAATGAATCTATCATTTTAACGTGAGCCCAATTAAAAAATATCAACAAGATTCTTCCTGGAAATAGACAGTTTCTAGAGTCCACGTGGGCAAAAAAGAATAATCAAGAGTAGACAATCACTGTTTTCCCAAGAAGACAGATAAAAAGGAGCTAGATTTACAAAATATTAAAATTTATCACAAAGCTTTGACAATTAAGACTGTGTGATAACGATGCATGAATAGACAGATCACTTCAACAGTCCAGAAATGAGACAATTACCCACAGAAATGTAATATGTTAGAAGTGTATGTGTAATAGATGTTAGAAGTGGCATGTTGGAGCAGTGTGGAAATGCTGAATTATTCAACAAATCGTATGGCCACTACTGGTGAGCATGGGGTGGTTCCACTAGCAGGGACCAAATAGCCTAAGCTGATGTAAAACTTAGAACCATAAAAGAACTATTGGTATCAATGACAAAAAATTAAATATTTCCGAAGGGCAAAGAGCACCATAAGCAGAGTCAGAAGACAAACTGGGAGAAGTGATTGCAATTCAAATGACATGTATAAAACCAAAAATAAAAATACTGTCCACCTACAAAGAAAAACTGGTGGAGGCTATGAGCAGGCAGCATGCAGAGAATGAAATACAAATGCCTCTTAAATGTGGGGAAAGATGCTCAAACTTGCTCATAATAAGATAAATAAATAATTAAACTACCCCCCAGAAACTCTTCACTTATTCGATTCCCAAGCTCCAAAAATTTGATCGTCCAATAATTGGCAAAGGTGTGGGGGCAAATCTCTCTCAAACTTTGCTAGTTGGGGCTAGAAATTGGCAGGACATGTCAGAGGAGCAAATGACAGTGCCGGTCAAAATTACAAATGCGGGGCGCCTGGGTGGCTCAGTTGGTTAAGCGACTGCCTTCGGCTCAGGTCATGATCCCGGAGTCCCGGGATCGAGTCCCGCATCGGGCTCCCTGCTCAGCAGGGAGTCTGCTTCTCCCTCTGACCCTCCCCCCTCTCATGCTCGCTCTCTCTCTCTCAAATAAATAAATAAAAATCTTTTAAAAAAAGAAAGAAAGAATTTTTTAAAAAATTACAAATGCACTTCCAGGAATTTATCCTCCAGGTACACTCACACAAGGTTGGCAGATGCAGCATTGTCTGTAACAGCAGAAGTCTGGAAACAACGTAAATGTCCATCACTAAGGAAGAGGTTAAATCACTTATGGTGCATGCATCCCATGGAATTATATGCAGTCACCAAAATGAATGTGGATTCTGTTTAAATGCTAACCGGGAGTGATTTCCAAGGTATACTGTAAAGAAAAAAAGCAAAGTGCAGAGCATTATATACAATGAGTTATCATTTGTGGAAATGTATTTGCTTGCATATGAAAAAATCTCTAGAAGAATACATAAGAAGCTGATACAATGTGCTGCTTCTGGGGAGAAGAACTAGGTGGCTGGGTAGAAGGGAAACTCTTACTCTATTTCCGTTTGTAGCTTTTGTTTTTAAATCCTGTCGAGGTACAACCTAGCCAAAAACACATTTTAGAGACATATTTTAATAAAATAAAGTATATCTCCAATCTGCCTTTTCCTCGACATCTCCACTTGCCTCTTCTGTTTTCTTAATGACTTAGTGACTCAAATGGTTCCTCTTAGGAGGAGAATAGAAAACTATTCTAAGTTTTCTATCTCCCCACCACGTTCTTTCCCACTGCTACACTCAGTGATAAGAGCTGTGAAAATAATGAACACTTTGACATCATGGTCTGTTTGTTCTGTTCACTTTGTTCTATTCATTTATTCATTGTCACCTGATTCCCTGCCCCACCATGGCAGGACATTTTTTTTAAAGGTTTTATTTATTTATTTGTTTGTTTGTTTGTTTGTTTCAGAGAGAGAGAGCAGGGGGAGGAGCAGAGGGAGAGGGAGAGGGAGAATCTCAAGCCGACTCCGTACTGGGTGCGCCCCACGCAGGGATGGATCTCATGGCCCTGAGATCATGACCTGAGCCGAAATCAGAAGTCAGCCGCTTAACAGACTGCTCCACCCAGGCGCCCCCCATGGCAGGCAATTCTTAATGGTTGATTGATCTCTGCAAACCTAGCACTTAAGCCTGCATCTGACACATTCAATGTTTGTCAAATGATTGAAAATTTACAAAGAATGAGACTGTCTTGCATGGATATTCTTCTCAGCAAGGTGGATCAGGACAGACATTATTACCCGCATCTTCTAGATGAAGAAATTAAGGCTCAGAAAGGATTTGAAGGGGGTTTTCGTTGTTTGTTTGTTTTTAATTTTATTTATTTATTTGACAGAGGACACAAGCAGGGGGAGCGGCAGGGAGAGGGAAAAGCAGGCTCTCGCTGAGCAGAGAGCCCGACGTGGGGCTCGATCCCAGGACCCCAGGATTGTGATCTAAGCCGAAGGCAGATGTTTAACCGACTGAGACACCCAGGCACCCCCAAGGCTCAGGTAGGTTGTGTCTGAGGCCATATAGCTGGTAAAGTGACAAGGCTGAGATTGCTGCTCCTAATCCAGGGCTCTTTCCACCAGCGGGTTTGTCCTGGCTGGAAGCTTAGGACCGCTCAGCTAGAGCTCCACTCCCATCCCAACGTACTCTGGGTAAATTCCCAGGCTACTGTCCAATGCAAGGGTTCTTAACAGGGACCCCCTGGGTTGGTTTTAGTAAGCCTGTCAACCTTTTTAGATTGCATGGAGAATTTTGCATGTGGGTTCATTTCTATAGGGAGAACCTTTTCAAAAGATCTGTGACACGCCTCCACCAGGGGAGTTCCTATGTCAAAGATTCATCTGTTATGGCTTCAGAAGGTGTTCATTCATCTTGGGTAAATACCTAGGGTTGTCAAGGAATCTGAAGTGCTGGCTTTGGAGTTACTAGTATAAGCCATCACAGAAATGCATTCATGCTGCCAGAAAAACAAAACGGGCAGAATCTAAACATCTCCCCACCCCACCACCACCTCAACACACCTCCATTCTAACTCCCTGATGTCCCCAAGAAAGACTAGAAAACATGCCCCTTTCTTTAGTAACTTCTGAAGCCACGAAGCATTAAAAAAAACAAAAAACAAACAAAAAAAACCACGTAAAACATTTCACACCTTTGTCCCACATAATAACGTAGTCTACCAGAAAGTTCACCACGGGTCCTGCACACCAGTTCAAAATCCCATTCCAAGACTCGAGTCTTGTAATTTATTTATCCAGGACAACTTCTTTATCTACTTCTGGGCTTTTGTGAGGAACAAATTAGCAATTGCTCAATAGATTGTGAAGTAGGGTGAACGTAGCTTCTATCCTTGAAAGAAATATCTATCAGACAATAGTGGATCTTCTGTAGTACCCTCCCCTCCAAGCCTCCCTTTCCACCTCAGGCAGAGAACCAAGACTGATTTCATTTCTCTTCCTGCATTACCAACACCCTCTTCTTGACAAAAGCACCCTTAAGTGTTGCTTTGGAAAAAAGACAGTCTTGGGATAGAAATGACCTAGCTAGAGTGCCCATTTTCTATAAAGCTTTGGGCAAGTCATATGTTCTGACTGCAACCCAGTTTTCTCATCCATAAAATAGGAGTAATACTCCAATTTCAGATTAGTGCCAGGCCCTTAAGCATTCAGTAATGGTGGTTATTATTGTAATTGGGTGCTGTTTCCAGCCCAGGCCCTCTGCCAGAGTCTCTTCTGTGGAGCAGCCTGAAACCATGTCTACACAAAGAGCAAATAAACAGACCCAGGAACATGTAAATGGGATGATACAGTATGTAATCATTTGCATAAGGCTTCTTTCATTCAGCATAATGTTTTGAAATTCATCTAGGTCTCAAGTATATCAGTAGTGGATACTTTCCATTGTATGAATACACCATAATTTATTTAGCCATTCTGTTGATGGACAGCTAGGCTGTTTCCAGTTTTTGCCTATTATGAATACAGGTGCTAAGAATATTCCAGTATAAGTCTTTATGAATGTGCGCTTTCATTTTTCTTGGATAAATATCTAGGTATGCAATTGCTAGGTCATAGGAAAGGTGCATCTTTAACTTTAAAGAACTGCCAAATCTTTTTCAAAAGTGGGTGCACCATTTCTCATGCCCATCAACAGCATATGAGAGTTCCAGTTGCTCCACAACCTTCCCAGCTGGAAGTGAGGTTTGCTCTAATCTGACAATCGTATAGAAGGAAGGATTTGCTGATGCAAGAACTCCTCTCTTCCTTTTCGATGTCAACTTCCTTGCTGGAGTTTTAAGGCCTTACATGGCTCTCTGGAAACTTTTCTTCAACTTCTTATAGGTTTTGAAGACAAGTAAACTGTATCCCGAGAGGAACTAACCTGAACCAATTTGGATTTGTTGAAGTTAAACAGAAGGTACATGAAAAACATAGATTAATCTGCCTCTCAGACATTATGAGAATCAATAAGACTCAAGTTACCTGATCAATGTATTTTACTTTATTCCTTTTTTTTAAAGATTTTATTTATTTATTTGACAGAGAGAGACACAGCGAGAGAGGGAACACAAGCAGGGGGAGTGGGAGAGGGAGAAGCAGGCTTCCTGCTGAGCAGGGAGCCTGATGTGGGGCTCGATCCCAGGACCCTGAGATCGTGACCTGAGCCAAAGGCAGACGCTTAACGACTGAGCCACCCAGACACCCTGATCGATTTATTTTAAATCGAATTCCCTGAGTAAATACTCAAGTGCTATTTGTTCACATAACCCGAGGGTGACCAGATGATACCACACTTCATCTGTTAACTAAATCCTATTTGGAGAAGCCCGTTTCAGCTTTAGTAAATCTAATGCAAAGGAGTAGAAATTCCCATTATCAACAAGCTTAACTTTGGCAAGACGCTTCAAGCCTCACAGAATTTTGTAGGAGGAAGGGGCCCTCATATTCACTTAGCCCAGAGGATCTCAAAATCTGATGTACCTAAGAAGCAGGTCGAGTCGGCAGATTGGTAGGACCCACAGACTCACTCTGTAGGCCAGGACACAGGAATTTTCAGTTGTATCAAGCTCCCACCTGATGCCTGTGCCAGTTGTCTGAAGACCTCAAACCACAATTTGCAGAAAACTAATTTAATCTAACCGTACTTCCCCTGTGAAGAACCAATTTATGACAGAACAGTTAAAAGCCACCACCACAACAACAAAAAAAGAAAACGGATTTCCTTTATTTTCCTATTCTTGGAATTTCCTAGGTCCAGCTGCGGGGGAGGAGAAAAAATTGTACTGCATTTAAAAATCTATTTGCAAAGCTCCTCCCCTTGGATATGTTCTCATTCCCGAGCTGTTGAAGTTTGCTCTTTTCTGAATATCAGGCAAGGGTTAATTTCCAAGAGGCATGGTACAGGTGCCAGAGATAGAGTCTGGCACACGGAGTGTAGTGAGAGAGCATGGGCTGCGGCCCACACAGAAGCCTTCTGGAATCTGGTCCTTCCTCAAGACCAATGCCATGCACTTACAAGACTCTACTTTGTCGTGCTGCTCACCTCAACAATGAATTATATTTTAAATTCTCCTCTAGAACTTCTCCTCCAGGAAATACAATGATTTCAAACATAATAAAAGGCAAAGGTGAATCCCAGACCTAGGGTAGATTTTTCCTAACACGTACTCTGGTCCACTGAAAGCTTCCCTGAGCAGCCAGGTTTCAGCTAAGCAACGTGGCAGAGGATGGTTGTACGTGTGTTTCTCATTGGCCCAAGGCATGTTTAACTTAATGCTGCAGAGTTTTAAAACTGTGATTGCTTATAAATTCATAAAATCATTCCTAAATACGCAAAAAGCCCTTCAGTCCTTGGATAGTGTTTCTGCAGGAAGAATTGAAACATAACTACTTTTTAACAGAGTTAAGTCATGATATTTGGCTTCAAACATTTGCCTTCTAGAAAGAGACATGTAGATAGAAGCATGTCTATGGGATGTGCTATTGTTTCCTTGCAAAAATTTGGAAGATTTATTCTTGATGGTACCAATGGCTGGTAGTCCCCAGGTGATGTATCCAGTGATGTCTGCAGTCACCATGCAGCTGTTCCATTGTGTTGACAATGAACTTGGCTCCATTTTCTTGCTTTATTCTGCTACAGAACATGATATATAGTACGTGAATATGCAGGTATCCCTCAAAGGAAAGAACATGTGCATTCTAAAAAAAATGTGCTATAAAGTAAATTTGGATTAAATGAATCTGACTTACCCATTGACTTCTATGATAGAATCAGAAGTACATACCACAAGGGTAGGAAAATTGGTCCTTGGATGTAATACATTTATACTCAATAATGCAGCAGCGCCTGTAATGAGACATATTCAAAGGGAAAACAATAACTCTCTGATAAAATATTAACAATAATGCCCTTGTACTGAATATAAGTCACATTATTTTAAAACCACTGCAAGTAGAACTATAAAACAGTGCCAAATTCTAGAAGCCTGATTGTCTGCTTCACATGTGGTTTCCAAGAGGCAATCAAACTACTAAATTTCCACAGTTTACCAGCCTTAAATGGCAAAATACTTCTAATTTCATGTCCAAAGTAATTATTTTACCATTTTTGCCTTATTCTGGGATGGGAAAATACTATCAGTGTTCATCTGCTCTTGAAAATTCCATGTTCTGGCTGAGAAAAAAGGGTGACCTATACGCATTCACTCATTCATTCATTCACTTATCTAGATGCCTACTACGTCTCAGACATCTGCTAGTTGCTGAGGTTAAGAAAATAAAATACAAAATTTCTGTTTTCAGGGAGAACAACAAGAAAGCAGACAAGTGCCCTACAGTGCCCAGATAATGAAGCACAAGATGTTAGTGCAGTCCATAGAAATGCAATTAATACAGACCTCTCTGAAAAATGGTGTTGGATTTGAACATTTAATATAAGATCTTGAGCTGGTGGCCCTATGGCTCAATCCAGCCTGAGAGTGAGTTTTATTTGGATTTGGATTTTTAGATTTAAAAAAAAGAGGGAGAGAACTAACATTCGTAAATTGGAAGATTTCACATACAGAGAAAAATCGTGTTTTTTGTTTTTTCTTGAAAAACCAAATGATCTGGGGCACCTGGGTGGCTCAGTCGTTTAAGCGTCTGCCTTCAGCTCAGGTCACAATCCCAGAGTCCTGGGATCGAGCCCCACATCGGGTTCCCTGCTCCGCGGGAAGCCTGCTTCTCCCTCTCCCCCTCCCCCTACTTGTGTTCCTTCTCTCGCTGTGTCTTGCTCTGTCAAATAAATAAATAAAATCTTTTAAAATTTCAAATAAGGCAAAACAATTAAACAAAAGAAAAATCAAATGATCTGACAATATTAGGCATGAGTTTCCATGTGGCAACAATTGGTATAAGTGAGTTGTAACTATCCTTTTTTCAGAAGGGCTTTAAGTCAGCTAGCTAATAATGATCCCCCACTATTACCTCTGGCTGACATTAGGAATGAGAATCAGTTGCCACTTTTTTAAAAAACTGAGATATAATTGACATTTATCATCACACTCGAATTGTTGTTTTTTTGTAGTAGGAAACTGTCTCTTTGAACCTGTGTCTTTATATAAAGGAGAAAACTGAAAGACCAAGATGGTCACCTCTTTTAAGAAAATGGAAGTGAGTATATTACTTCTATTTGGCCTTCGCTCATTGTATTGGAGTCAGAAACTCTTGTTTTGAGAACCGGTAGGAATTAGTCAAATGGAGAACGAGGGAAGAAGGTAGGAAGAGTGTAGGGAGTAGTATATGCAATATAATAACTGTGTAGTCAATGTATGGGACTGTAGATATTTTGACATGAATGGAGGGTGGAGGTGTCTATACTGAAAAAGCAAGAGATGAACCAGAAAGAAGTCTAAGCCAGTTTTCTTCCAGGACAAAACTCCATCGTCACTAAGAGCTTTGAGAAGATTATTCCATGTCAGCCCCAGCCTACTTCTTCATTCCAGACACTGAACACCAAGACAAGCCCATATTACTTACTTGATTTGGGTTCCAAATAGGATTGCCAAATGAAATATAGGATGCCTAGTTAAATTTGAATTTCAGATAGACAATGAATAATTTTTTGGCATAATAGCTGGGACATACTTATACTGAAAAAAATTTATTCATTACTTATCTGAAAATCAAATTTAACTGGGTGGCCCATACTTTGATTTGCTAAATCTGGTGACATTTAATAGCTAGGTTCTAGCAGGATGATTATTTCTATTTTTTCTAATTTACTCCTGCTTCCATATTAAAGCACAGTTGTCAACTAATTACTTTAAAATAAAAGTGTCCTCCATTACCTCCCAAGTAAACCTTAGTGTAATGGTGGAAAACTAACCAATTCTCTTTGTATTGCTCTGTTTCTCACCATATGTTGCCTTAGCCTTCTTTAGATATCTTAACTCTCATCCATCTTGCATTCAACACTGTGACGTGGAGAAATTACTGAGGGAGTCTGTAAGCTATTGCTAACATACATGGAACAAAAAGAAGTGGTCACAAGAGAACAAGATATGAAGACTCTAAAACAAAAGACTCAACTCCCTGAACTAACCTCACATAGCCAGAGAGAGATTGAAGATCTAGCAGTCTAACAAGAAATGATACCTGTAATTAGCTGATAAATCTGAAGTATTTGGTAAACTGTTGTTTATATATTATTTACCCAAAATGTGATTTTGTTAAGCTCAAATACTTTTTTTCTTGCAATTTTCTAAAACCCTTGTAAGTGAGGGCAAGCTCTGTATTCCACTATGGAGTGATCTCCAGGATACACTGTTAAAAAAAAAAAGAAAAAAGAAAAAAGAAAGGAGAGATGGAAAGGAAAGAATATTCATATGTAGCTACATGGTTTTATTTTCAGAAGCAAACAATGAAGCATATATCAAAGTGGTAACCCATAGGGGAGGAAGAGGTAATGATGAAAGCTGGATCTTCCTGTATATGTCTTGTTTCATAGATTTGACTTTGGAAACATGCAAATGATTTACATAATTTTAAAAAATTAAATCAAGGAAAAAAGGCACTCCTTAAGTATAAAATCAAATGAAATGAATGAACCTGATGCACCTCAAGTTTCTGCCATAATCATAGAGAATTATTCCAAGTGTCTTTAAAACAATATTTGGAGGTGGACTTCTGGAATGGTGGAGAGAGGAGCTCCATAAACCTCACTTCCAAGAAAGCAGTTAAAACAAAAGCAGTAATTGTCAAAATAAGGTTTTCTCAGAACTCAGGAAATGAACCAAAGACTTACAACAATCTAAAGAGCATTCATTCAAGATAAACTACTGAACCTCAGTAAGTACAGTGAGTTTGTGACAGCTTAACTTGTCTTATTTCCATATACCTCACCTCCATTGTGTCAATCCATTAACAGTAAAATTCATATTCTTCTCAAGTGCACATGGAATATTTTCTAAGGTAGATCATAATACAAGGTCATAATACAAGTCTCAACATTTAAAAAGAGTGAAATCACACAAAGTATGTTCTCTAACCACAACAAAATGAAATTAAAAATCAATAGCCGAAGAGGGGTGCCTGGCTGGCTCAGCCAGCAGAGCATGCAACTCTTGATCTCAGGGTCATGGGCTCGAGCCCCACATTGGGTGTAGAGCTTATTGAAAAATTAGAAAAAAAAAAAACTTTAAGAAATTTAAAAAATGAAAATCAGTAGCAGAAGAAAATTGGAAAAGTCACAAATAAGTAGAAGTTAAACAAAACACTCCTAAATAACCAATGAGTCAAAGAGGAAATCAAAAAAGAAATTAGAAAACACTGAGATAAATGAAAACAAAACCACAATGTACCAAAAGTTACTGGATGCAGCCAAAGCAGGGCTTAGAAAGAACTTTAGAGCTGTCAATACCCACATTAGAAAAGAAGAAAGATTTCAGTTCAATAACTTAACCTTCCACCATAAGGCACTAAAAAAAGAACTAAACCAAAACAAGCAAAAGGATGGAAAGAGGAAAGATTTGAGTAGAAATAAATGAAATCGAGAATGGAAAAACACCAGAGAAAAATCAGTGAAACCAAACGTTGGTTCTTTATAAAGATCAACAAAATTGGTAAACATTTAACTAGACTGACTAAGAAAAATAAGAGAAGATTCAAATTACTAAAACCAGAAATGAAAGAGGGGACATCTCTACCAACCTTACAGAAATAAAATGAATTATAAGGGAGTAGTATGAACAACTGTATACCAACAAAGTAGAAATCTTAGGAGTACTGGACAAATTCCTAGAAAGACACAAACTACCAAATCTGACTTGAGAAGAGATAGAAAATCTGAATAGATGTACAAAAGTGAAGAAATCGAATCAGTAATTTACAAATTACTCCAAAGAAAAGTCCAGGCCCAGATGGCTGCACTGGTGAATTCTACCAAACTTTTAAAGGAGAGTTAATACCAATCCTTCACAACTGATCCACAGACTAGATAAGGAGGGGCCCGGCAATTCTACTCCATACATCATATTCTCAAGAGAAATGACAACATGTCTGCACAAAAACTTGTACATGAATGCTCATAGCAACATAATAATATTATTAATAATAATATTAAAGGTGGAAACATCCCCAAATTTCCATCAACTGAGGAATGGATAAACAAAACATGGTATGTCCATAGAATAGAATATTAGTCATTAAAAGGAATGAAGTACTTTTATATTCTACAATATGGATGAACCTAGAAAACATTATGCTACAGTAGAGAACCCAGTCACAAAAGACCACATATTTTGTTACGCCATTTATATGAAATGTCCACAATAGGCAAATATATAGAGACAGAAAGTAGATATGTAATTGCTTAGGGCTGGTAGTGTGGTGGCTGGAATGAGGAGGGTCTGATAATGGGTATGGGGTTTCTTTTGGGGGGTGATGAAAATGTTCTAAAATTAGGCTGTGCTGATTGCTGCACAATTTTGTGAATATATTATTATCATCTGAATAGTGCATCTAAAATGGATGAATCATATGTTATGTGAATTATATCTCAGCAAGCTGTTAAAGAAATAACAACAGCCAAAAAAAATTTTTTTCTGTAATTTGGCTGTAATCCCTAGTGGGTATAGATTAAGGACAAAAGGAACTGCGAGGAAATACAAAACCAAATTCAGTGGTCTTCTTGTTACTAGTAATATCCATATGGTTATTTTGAAACTATTATATGTATATGTATGCATAAAATGGGACAAAACAAATAAAGAATTGTGTTATGGTTATCAGAAATCAAATTGTATAGCATCAGAGAAAAGAGATACAAATTTGAAATCAAGGGGAAACCCTGTAATCTTAAACTGGAAATATCTATATAATCGTTCTTTCAGAAAAAGATACATTTCTCTAGTTCTGTCCACTAAAAAAGTAGAAATTATGACAACTTAGTGCCCAGATTGTGATTTCCAAATCTACCTTCCATTAAAAGGAGCCAGGGCTCCTTGAAAAAGAGCGGATTGCAGTATTGAGGGAGGAAATGTACAAGGTTAGCCTGGAACATCTTGGGCCACAGCAAAGGAAGCTATCAAAGACTACAGAGGTCTTATCAAAATGACACAGGAGCCAACCCGAAGT
Organism: Callorhinus ursinus; assembly: GCF_003265705.2. Lineage (NCBI taxonomy): Eukaryota > Metazoa > Chordata > Mammalia > Carnivora > Otariidae > Callorhinus > Callorhinus ursinus. The sequence continues at coordinate 5,178,397 of NW_027397078.1, read as the reverse complement.
CACTTCCGGAGGCCAAAGATGGGTCAATCTGAGTATCAAAAAAATAGTGGATTGTAATAATGGATTGAAACACATCAAATATATAAAAATCCATACATCATAAAGATGATAATAAAAATCAAACTTCATTAGTCAACTTTGCTAGGGTATCAACTTACTATTTTGAAAACTGAGATATAGAGCTATGGTAGGCAGAACTGTAAAGATGGCCCCCTAAATTTCCTATCTCAGTAAGGTAGCTACTTCTGTGAAAGGAATTTGCAGAAGTAATTAAAGTCCCAAGTTAGTTAATCTTAATACATAGAGATTTATCTAAGTGGGCTTGCTCTAGTCAGGTGAGCCCTTTAAAAGCAGAGAACCTGGGTGGCTCAGTCAGTTAAGCATCCGACTCTTGATTTCAGCTCAGGTCGTGATCTCGGGGTCGTGAGATGGAGCCCCATGTCAGGCTCTGCACTCAGTGAAGAGTTTGCTTGAGATTCTCTCTCTCTCTCTCCCTTGGCCCCTCCCCTTGCTCCTGCTCTCTTTCTTTCTCTCTCTCTCTCTCTAAATAAAATCTTTTTTAAAAAGCAGAGAGTTTTCTCCAACTAGTGGGAGAAGAGGCAGTGAGAGATTCAGAGCATGAGGACTCCATGGCCATTTCTGGTTCGAAGATGGAGGAGGCCACATGAGAAGGAAAGCAGGTGGTCTCCAGAAGCAGATAGTGGCCGCTAATGACAACTAGCAAAGAAACAGGGACCTCAGACCTATAATGGCAAGGAACTGGATTCTGCCAAAACCCAAATGAGAAGCAGATTCTCCAGAACTTCCAAATAAGATTCCAGCCCAGCTAATACAGTGACTTTGCCCTTGTGAGACCTTGACCTCTAGAACTGTAAAATAGTAAATGAATGTTATTAAAATTACTACATTTGTGTTTACGAAGCTGGCGCCGAAGGCTAAGAAGGAAGCCCCTGCCCCTCCCAAAGCCGAAGCCAAAGCAAAGGCTTTGAAGGCCAAGAAAGCAGTGCTGAAAGGCGTCCACAGTCACAAAAAAAAGAAAATCCCCACGTCACCTACGTTCCGACGACCCAAGACACTGCGTCTGCGGAGGCAGCCCAAATATCCTCGAAAGAGCGCCCCCAGGAGAAACAAGCTTGATCACTATGCCATCATCAAGTTCCCCCTGACCACTGAGTCAGCCATGAAAAAAATAGAAGACAACAACACACTTGTGTTCATTGTGGATGTCAAGGCCAATAAGCACCAGATCAAACAGGCTGTGAAGAAGCTCTACGACATTGACGTGGCCAAGGTCAACACCTTGATCGGGCCTGATGGAGAGAAGAAGGCATATGTTCGACTGGCTCCTGATTATGATGCTTTGGATGTTGCCAACAAAATTGGAATCATCTAAACTGAGTCCAGCTGGCTAAATCTAAATTAAATTTTTTTCACCAAAAAAAAAAACAAAAAAAAACTACTACATTTGTGGCAATTTGCTATATAGCAATTGAAAACTAATCTAAGAAGGAAAAAATAAAAAAATGTATCCTGTTTTTCTGGGACACACTGTATTTCAAAGTGTCTTGGTCAGTTTGGACTGCTAAAACATGTGACCATAAATTGGCTTAAATAGCAAAAAATAATAATAGTAAATATGGTTCTGGAGCCTGGGGTGTCCAAGATCGAGGTGCTAGCAGATCTTTTTTATGGCCACGACCCACCTCCTGGTTTACAGACTGCCATCTTCTTGCTGTGTCCTCACATGGTCGAGAGCAGAGAGAGAGGACACAAGTTCTGTCATGTCTCTTCTTATAAGGGCACTAATCACATTCACAAACGCTCCACCCTCATGACCTAATGACCTCCCAAAGGCACCGTCTCCAAAAACCATCACATTGGGGATTCGGATTTCAACTTTTGAATTGGGGTGGGGAGCATAACAAAAGGTGAATAATACGTAGGAGAACATTCTTCTTTATAAAATAACTCTGGGGGCACCTGAGAGGCTCAGTTGGTTAAGTGTCCGACTCTTAGTTTCAGCTCAGGTCATGATCTCGTGGTTGTGGGACTGAGCCCTGTGTCCAGCTCTGAGCTCAGCGTGGAGTCTGCTCCAGATTCTCTCTCCCTCTCCCTCCTGCTCACTCTCTCTCTCAAATAAATAAATAAAATCTTTAAAATAATTCTAGGCGATAAATGCAAATAGAATGCTCGAAGTAGGATGTTACCATTATGCAACCCCAAATGAAATCAGGGAATGAGACAAAGACCATCGATGACTGCTAAATCCGTTAGGTGAAATGTCAGATCGAACTGACAGCACCTAAACTCTGATCACACAAAGTGAAATCTCCTGATGTGGTGCAATGGGAAGTACACAATGCTACCTATGTGGTATTCTTGCCAAAAGAACGAAATCTGAATTCAATCAAGCTTCAGTAGGAGTATGTGAAAATATGGGACAAGGCTAGAGGAACACTAAATGATACCATAAAGATGGGATTGGCCAAATGGAGAACATAAGAAATTTCTTAAAGCAATGGCCCAGAAAGAGACTTAATAGGTATATCAACCAAATGAAATGCGTAAACTGAGTTTCGATTCTGATTCAAACAGCCCAATTATTAAAAAAAGAAATTAGGACATTTAGGGAAAGCTGAATACAGTTGAGATATTACGGACTTATAATTAATGTTAATAGGTGTGATGATAGTATTGTGCTTATATGTATATTTTTTAATTACAAGTACTTATGGAAGCTTCTATGGGTACAATGATGTGGTGTCTGAGATACGTCTTAAAATAATACAGAGAAAAACAGGAGCAGGATAGAGGCAACAAGAAAGGTAAAATGTTGGTCATTGTTGAAACTGGATAATGTATGGTATTTTTGTGTATGGCTGAAAATGTTCATTATATAAAACTTTTATTTTTATTTTTTTAAAGATTTTATTTATTTGAGAGATAGAGAGAGCACAGGGGAGAGAGAGAATCCCAAGCAGACTCCACACTCAGTGCAGACCCCACACAGGGCTGGATCCCAGGACCCTGAGATCATGACCCGAGCCAAAATCAAGAGTCCCATGCTCGGGGTGCCTGGGTGGCTCAGTCGGTTAAGCGTCTGCCTTCGGCTCAGGTCATGCCTGGGATGGAGCCCTGCACTGGGCTCTCTGCTCAGTGGGAAGTCTGCTTCTCCCTCTCCCTCTGCCTGCCGCTCCCCCTGCTTGTGTTCTGTCTCTCTCTCTCTCTCTCTTTCAAATAAATAAATAAAATCTTAAAAAAAAAAAAGAGTCGGATGCTTAACCAACTGAGCTACCTACACACCTCAAAGCTTTTTAAAACACACATCAATAAACGCTTTCAGTCATCATGTATAGTAGTGTTCAAAAAATTATTACATTAAAAAATTCCTACAAGGAATTCTGTAACCATTGCTCTCTGGTGTACCCTTGAGCAGAAGGGCGGAAAAAACTGACCAAGGGTAGTCTTTTCAAGACTCAAATCGTCAGGCCACTCATAAGCACGGAGTAAGGAAGTATTCTTGAACCACGTACCCGAAACACCAAATGTAAAAAAATATAAATTGAGCTACAATAACATTGAGAGTTTATTTATCAAAAGATGTTTTAAAGGAGAATTACAAGATGACCCCAAATAGGATATATGTAAAGTGAGACCCCTTGTTACAATTGTGCATTTTTTCCCCACACCACCCAGCTATGAAGGCGGGCATAGAGTAGGCAGAGGGTTAGGTTTATCCAGAGTTGGGGTTTTGTCCCTCTAAGGACCACAGAGGCCCATGAGACAGGGGTTTGTGCAATTATGAGGCTGAGAAGTCCCATAAGCTGCCATCTGCAAGCTGGAAGCCCAAGAGAGCTGGTGGTGGTATTCTACTCCAAACCTGAAGGCCTGAGAACCAGGGTAGCTGGTAGTGTAAGTCCCAGTCCAAGTACAAAGGCCCAAGAACCAGAGGGCTGATGTCCAAAGGCAAGAGAAGATGGAGGTTCCAGCTCAAGCAGAGAGCAAATTAGCTCCTTCTCCACCTTTTTTATTCTATTCAGGCCCTCAACTGATTGGATGATGCCCACCCACATTGGTGAGGGTGATCTTCTTTACTCAGTCTACTGATTCCAATGTTAATCTCTTCCAAAAACACTCTCACTGACACACCCAGAGATCATGTTTTACCAGCTATCTGGGCATTCCTTAGCCCAGTCAAGTTGACATATAAAATTAACTACAATGGAATGTTTCGGGTAGTTGTAGAGCGGGACACTGAGTCCCACTAGGCGATATAGAGGCAGTGGTGAATACAAATCTCTGCTGGTGACTGAGGTACACAGGGACGCAACTCGTGCAGATGATCTCTGAGGAGAAGGTGGGCCATCAAAAGGAGTTATTATCCTCCCTCTTGGGATTGGTCTGGTCTAAAGTAATGAGAGCTTGAATGGAGTCTAAGGCAGATGGATGACAGAGTCCCTGCAATGATAGAACCAGCATGCTAGTAAGACAGAGAAAAGTCAAATATGACTCTGATCTTTTTGGTTTGAGCGAGTAAAGTCGAGGGGGTTATTATTACCTCCAGTGAAAAGTTCAGTAGCTGTAGCAGGTTTGACAGGGATAATAATTAGTTCGGTGAAATAAAGAATAATTACTATAGGATTAAATTAACTCAAGTGATGGCTTCAAACAGTAAAAATGGGTTTTGGTTTTTTTTTTTTTTTTAATGTTCTGAGTAAGTCTTTCTGTCTAAAGAATAACTTTTAAGGTTTGGTCCATCCTAGGACTAGAGAAGTAGGTATTAAAATATTACAGAGCAATACTGAAATAATTTCTTTTTCAGTATGTTCTTTTATAGGTATTGGCACATGACATTCCAATTTGGGTATTGCAAATAGTTTAAGGCGAATGCAAATAAAAATGCCATACTTCTACCCATAATGCAATACTTCCACCCACACTCCAGAAGGACAAAAATAAAAAGGACATATAATATCAAGTGTTAGCAAGGATATGGAGGAGCATCTGGATCTCCCATAGACTGCCTGGTAGGAACGGGTATAACCACTTCAGATAACCATTTGGCAGTATTTACTAAAAATGAACATACTTGTAACAGCAACTCTACTCCTAGGTATTAATACCCACACATATATTCACAACGGCACTTTTTATAGAAAAAAAAAACCTCTCACTGGAAATAACCCAAGTGTCCAGCAATGATGGGATGGATAAATAAATCCATTTAGTTCATTCATACCATAGAACACTACAGAGCAATAAGAATGATGAAGTACAACTATGAGTAATAGCATGATTGAATTTCGCAAACATCATATTGAGCAAAAGAAGCCAGAGCAGGGGTCCCTGAGTGGTTCAGTCGGTTAAGCATCTGCCTTTAGCTCAGGTCATGATCCCGGAGTCTGCGGATCGAGCCCTGCATCGGGCTCCTTGTTCAGTGGGGAGTCTGCTTCTCCCTCTGACCCTCCCCCCTCTCATGCTCTCTCTCTCTCTCTCTCACTCACTCTCTCTCAAGTAAATAAATAAAGTCTTAAAAAGAAGAAGAAGAAGAAGAAGAAGAAGAAGAAGAAGAAGAAGAAGAAGAAGAAGAAGAAGCCAGACCACAAAAAATAATACAATCTACATGACTCCACTGATACAAAGCAGGGGTCATCAAACTATAGCTCATGGGCTGGCCCCCTGTTTTCATAATTAAAGTTTTATTAGAACACAGTCACACTCATTCATTTGTAGATCATCATTAGCTGCTTTAGCACTACAACTGCAGAGCTGAGTAATTGTGACAGAGACCATCTGGCCTGCATGCTAAAATGTTTATCATCTGGCTCCTTGAGAAAAAGTAGGCTAACCCTTGATATAAAGTTCAAAAAGAAGCAAAATTAATCTATGGTGTTAAGAGTCAGGGGAGTATCTAGGGCTGGAAAACTGCAAATATGACTGTGAGTTTGTCCTTTTCTCAAAACCACTAAAGAAAATGTCACCGAGACCAGAGATGTGACAGTTATTACGAGTAAGAATTTCTGGTTTTTATTCACGACGATTGTGTACATCGTTGTGACCTCATTAAGACAGGTTTCCATGGACACACTTATAACGATTGAAGTAGAGGTAAAACATTAGTCCAGAAAATTGTCTCTGTAAATTTAATACTAATTCAACCAAGGGCAATTCTCTCTCTCTTTCACACACACACACACACACACACACACCCCATAGGTAACATTTGGCAATGTCTGGAAATATTGGCTGCCATAAGTTGTGGTAGACGGTGCTGGTAACCAGTGGGAGTGGCCAGGGATGCTGCTAAACATCCCACAAAGCAGAGGACAGCCGCCCGCAATAAATAATTACCCAGCCCAAATATCAACAGTGCTCAGGTCGAGAGACCGTGGTTTGATGAATGTCAAAATAAATTTAGTGCCTCTAGAAGAAGTCAGATATAAAGTGGTCATAACAGAAATAACAAGACTAAAGCAGTGCTGTCCAATAGAACTTTCTGCAACGATGGAAACTTTGTGCTGTTCAATAGCACTAGCTGTATGTGGGTATTGAGCACATAAAATATGGCGAGCACAGCTTAGGAACTGAATGTTCAGTTTATTTAATTTTAATACATTTAAATTAAGTAAGGTTAGTGACTACCATATTGGACAGCGCGGGCGCAGAGCATAGTCTCAGAGACCGACTCCTTGTGGGAATCTTGAAGTCAGTTACTAGCTGTGTGACCTTGGCAAGTTACTTAACTTTTGTGCCTTCGTGTACTGCATGGAGCACTGGGTGTTACACACAAACAATGAATCATGGAACACTACATCAAAAACTAATGATGTAATGTATGGTGACTGACATAACATAATAAAATAAAATTAAATTAAAAAAAAAACTTTGTGCCTTCGTTTTCTGATCTGTGAAATGGACTTAGAGTAGAACCAAGGTGAAAGGATTGTTGTGAATATTAAGCGAGTCAGTATGTATAGAGCACTTATAACAGAGCCCAGCACGTAACAGGTGCTACATAAGTCTGACCTATATAAATATGGTTGCTGTTGTTATTATTATTATGACAATATCCCATGCAAAGCTTCCCTCTCCCAGTCCCTCAGTCACTGTCCGTTTCCTGCAGGAGGAAGTGTAATTTTTTTTATCATGGTCCACAAAACCCTAAAAGATCTCATCCCTTCCTACTTCTCCGTATTATGTACACATATTTCCTGACTCCAGATCAAATTATGTTTATAATTTTCCCATGTAATCCTTGTCCTGTTTTGGTATTAATATTATACTATTTTCATATGATGAGTGGAGTACTGAAAAGGATATATATTCTCTTATTTCTTAGGCACAAAGTTTTACATTAAATATTAGATCGAGCTTGCTTTTACATTTCTAAGTTCGATATTGAACCTCTACATTCTCTGTATGTGTGTGTATTTACTTTTATTTATTTATTTATTTATTTATTTATTTATTTATTTATTTATTTTTGAAGTAGGCTCCATGCCCAACACAGAGCCCAATGCAGGGCTTGAATTCATGACCCTGGGATCAAGACCTGAGCTGAGATTAAGAGTCAGATGCTTAACCAGCTGAGCCACCCAGGCACCCCTGTATATATTTATTTTTACATTCTTACTTTGATTTTAGTTTTCACAATCTATCAATATAAATCAGAAGAAAGAGTTTTGCTAAATTCTCACAATGTAATTGTTCACTATAAATTTCTCCTTGTTATTCTGTTTGAAATGATGTTGTTAGCAAAATAAAAGTTGAAGAAATGATTCCATCTCTTTATTTTAAAACTTTCTGCGTTGTTCTGTTTAGCTGTGGCTTTTATAGGCTGATTGTAGGTGGATTCTGTTCCATTTACTCACTCAGACAGTCTTAGTCATTTATTGAATCTACCTGTAAACAATTCTGAGAATTGCTGATACACTTGGACCAATTTTATCTTGTTAGCATTTGTTTTCTGTTTACTATCATTTTTCTTCTTTTCCTGCCTCTGCTAGTTTGGGAATTACAGATTGCATTTCTGTAACTTTAGTGCTTATCCCTAAAGCTTACATCCATACTTCACTACAAATTTTTCTAACAAACTCTAAAGTTATTCAGTATTTTTATCCCCTTCTGAACATAACACAGGTTTTAATACTCTTTAACTCTTTATTAAATAACATCTCCCTCCATGATATTTACATTGCTATCTAGAGTTTCATTTTTGCTTTCTTAATACAATAAAATGTTTTCTCTTTAAGGTAATATGCAACAGGTAATTAAATGTGCTGACATATTTTGTCAATTCCTGTTCCCACTGCTATTTCTTATACTCCATGCCTTCCCTCTGGCTTTACTTTCATTCTCCCTGAAGGATATCATTTAATAATTCTTCCAGCAGGTATGTATGAACAGCTCTTTATTTTGTCCCCATTTTTTGAAAATGACATTTTAACGGGAAATAAATGTCTAGGTTGCCATTATTTCCCCTCAATACTTTGAAGATACTACTCTATTGTCTGTAAATGTCATGAGGACTCTGCTATTAGACAAATTGTTGTACCGTTACAAGTAATTTTTCACTCTATGCAATAACCTTTGAGATTTTCTCTTTATCATTGATGCTTTGCAATTTCTCTTCAGTATTTCTTGGCTGTAGATTCTTTTATCTGGTTTGATATTTAGCACTTTTGATCCAAAAACTCATGTCTTCAATTTTGGAAAATTATCAGCTTTTACATCTTGAAATAGTGATTCTCTTCCATTTTCCCAATTCTCTTAGTTTAGAATTCCTATTTTTATCCTCCACATTTCTTGACTACTCTTTCATATTTTCAATCCTTTTTTCTTTTTGTGCTCTGTTTTAGGGGCGTTCACCCGGACTACCTTTTAATTCCCCAAATTGTCCCTTTAATTGTGTTTGATCTAGTTTACCCCATCTTTTATGTTTTTTTAAGTTTTCAATTATATTTCTGATTTAAAAATGCATAATTGATTCTTTTTCACATCCACCCATGCTTATTTCTTTTCTGCTTATTTTTATTTATAATCCCATGTACTTGTGAATAAAAACTATTCTGTCATTCTCTTTGAACATCCTAATATAGTTCTTTTTAAATCTTTGATTGACTGTTCCATAAGTTACTATTGCCTGTAATTAATTTATTACCAAATTATTGATTTATAGTTTATCTTTCTTGACCTTAGATTTCCATACATATTTTCGGCACTTTGGCTGATAGGGTCTTTTGAAAGACAGGTGGGTGGTCTCTGTCTCCCTCCATTTGTTTCCCATCTGTCACCCCACTCCCAGGGAACTGAGTACAAAATCAGGTTTTATGATGGCATTTTTGAGGTCTTGTCAGATGGTGTCCAATGGGTGACTTGGTTCCATTGCAGGTGCCAAGACTGTATTTGTGTCCCCCCCAACCTTCCTAGATCTATAGCTTGCTAAAAGCCATAACATTTACAAATTGCTGGACGTAGCTTTTTTGTTGCCTTCTGCCTCTTTACTAAATGAGGAAGTGCCAGACCAGCCATTGGCTTTAAGCAGAGACCTAATGACCATCTTCCTTCTTGCATGGGTTCTAATTAGCTCCTTTTACCCTGCAGAACTACCATCAGCTTCCAACCCCAGAGCCTCTCAAACCTTAGGCTTTATGTACTCATCAATTTCTATCTTTGTTCAGTCTCTATCCAAGCAACTGTTCATCTTGCTTTTATGTGTGGCTATGTGTTTTTCCTTTTTTCCTTTTGTGTAATCTTTATCAATGTTATAAATTTAAATAAGAGAGGGTATATTGTGTGCTATCTCATCAGGAAGCCAATTCCATAACTTTTCACAAATTGTCTTTGTCTAACAACAACATTCCGGCACTGGTCTGCCTCCAAATTGCCAAAACTGCTTTGAAGCCACTCTCTTGTAAACTCTTTCTAGATGAATTACATCTATATCATGGACACTTTTCTGCTTTGCCTTTAAATATGCTGTAATTATTTTTCTTGATATCTGTCTTTTAAGGGCCTGAACCATGTTTCATAATTATCTTCGTACCCTCCCAAATCTAGCAGATTGTCTAGCACATAGTAGGTGTTCAATAAAAGTTTGTTTTATTAAACCAAATGGAATGGCGCAGGGGCTCCAAACAAATTCAGGAAAACTTTATTTTAAACACTTAGAGGCATATCTCAGAGAAATCACAGGTTCAGTTCCAGACCACCTGCAATAAATCAAATTTCACCATAAAGTTAGTCAAGTGAATTTTTTGGTTCCCAGAGCATATAAAAGTTATGTTTACACTAAACTGTACTCTATTAAGTGTGCAACAGCATTGTGTCTAAAAAAACAATGTACGTACCTTAATTTAAAAATACCATTGTTAAAAATGCTAACCATGATCTGAGCTTTCAGTAAGTTGTAATCATTGATCACAGATCACCATACCAAGTATAATAATAATGAAAATGTTCGAAATATTGCAAAAATTACCAAAATGTGACACAGAGACTTGAAGCGAGCATACACCGTTGGCATGCATAGACTTGTTTGATGCAGGGTTGTTACAAACCTTCAACTTGTAAAAAAAAAATCACAGTATCTGTGAGGCACAATAATGTGAAGCACAATAAAATGAGGCATGCCTATATATGCAGCCTTTTAAAACTTTTGTCTGAATATGAACTTAAATTGGAATGGAAATTGAGAAGACAGATTCACGAGAATATTTCAAAGAGAGAGTCAATGGGACTTGTGTGACGTTAGATGTGGTGGAGGAAGAAGACACTAGAACTAATTACAAGATTTCTAACTCAGGTGAGGAGACACCTGATAATAGTGTTATCCAACACAACAAACACTGAGGAGAAAGCAGATGTGCAGGAAACGAGAGTTCTTTCTAAGATATGACGAGCTTGACAAACTTTTCATACATCATATCCATGTGTGAGATAGGCGTCGGGGTGTCATATTTATAATACATTTGAGAAAAATCTCTGATCACAAAATTTCATCTGGAATGTAAATGGTGTAATATTTTGATAAAGTTATTGGAGATTATCCACAACAATTTAGGAAATGTAATAAATAAAAACATCTTGTGTAAAATTGTCATTCTCCCAGAGTTTGCATAATTTCTCTTGATGAGGCATATAACTGTTGAAGCATTTGCTTAATTGATAATTTGTGCATAATTTTCTAAACTTTGGAACATAATTATCATCACTTGTGTCTGAGTTAACACTGAAATGAAACACTTTGGTGAAATGTTTTAGACACTAACAAAGTTTTAAAGACAGCAAATAAGGAAGAAAGAGAAAAATTTTGATTAACATTAGAACAGCAGGTTTCTGTCAAGCTCCGTACAACTTAGTATGTTTCAGGCTAAAATAAATTTGGACATAATCAGGGCACTAATCTAAAGCAAAACTGAGTGCGATTTTCATAAGTTAAACCAAGATCAGAAGATTTTAGTTTTGGGGAGGCTGGGTGGCTCAGTCAGTTAAGCCTCTGACTCTTGATTTCAGCTCAGGTCATGATCTCAGGGGCTCCCATCAGGCTTCACGTTCAGCGGGGATTATGCTTGAGATTCTCAATCTCCCTCTACCTCCCGCCCCCCCATACACACATGCATGCTCTCTCTCTTTGAGTTGAGAGAGAGAGCTCCAGTGAGTGGGGAGAAGGGCAGAGGGGGAGGGAGACAAGCAGACTCCCCGCTGTGCAGGGAGCCCAACCTGGGGCTCCATCCCAGGACCCTGAGATCATGACTTGAGCCGAAATCAAGAGTCAGATGAGTAAACCAACTGAGCCACCCAGGCGCCCCAAATAAATCTTTTTTAAAACAAAGATTTTTAGTTTTAATTCCAATTTGCCATTACCTATTTGAATGTGGACAAGCCATTTAAAATTTCCACACCTGTCTCCTTATCTTTCAAAAGGAATTATCCTTCAGGATCTTTCCCATTCTGCCAGTCTGTTATTCAAATATCTGTTGTCTGTGCAACCCTCTTGCTTTTCAATTTCTCATTCATTAATACCCACCCTGCTTAGCTCATAGGTCTCTTGGGAGGATTAAACGAAATCATGCATATAAAAAAGGTTTTGAAAAGTTAAAAATACTTTGCAAATGTAAAGTATGATGATGACAGAAGATTTTAAAATCATGATGAAATTGTTTTTGAAATCAAACAAGACTCAAATGCCAACTAGCAGAACCTCACTTCCCACATGGTCAAAATGAGGCACAAAGTGGATATAATAAAAGAACATTGGCACCGCACGGGACCTTAGCCATCACTCAGATTAAGAAGCTGAGTTCCAGAGAAGGGCTACCAAAATGTCCCAGAGAAACAAGTAACACCTTTTCTGGTTACTATTGTTCAATAACACATCACCACAGATTTAAAGACTTAAAACAACAGCATTCATTTTACTTTGTGTGGTTTCTGTGGCTCAGGATCTTGGGAAGAACTCATCTGGGATGCTCTAGTTTGAGGTATCTCACCGGATTATGGTCAGATGGTGGCTGGTGCTGGAACAGCTGGGCTGGCCAGGTTTAGTTTCCTCTTGTAATCTTGGCATCTCTCAGTGTAGTCTCTCTGTGTTGGCTGCTTTGGCAGACTCAGGGCAGTCAGACAGCTTACATAGCTGCTACCTGCTTCAAGATAGAATATTCCAGCAAAACAAGTGAGAGCTGCATCACCTTTCAAGACCAAGCCTTAGAAGTCTAGTGGTATCACTGCTGTTGTAATCTGTTGGTCAAAAGCCTACCTAGTTGGAAGGGGACAGGACATGGACCTACCTCTTGATGGGGAGAGTGTCAAGATTTTCTAAGGAGAGTAGGTGGGATGGTAGATATTGCATGGCTTTCTTTGGAAAATACAATCTGTCATGCCTCATGCCAAGTTCTATTAGTTATACATACCTAGCACTTCGCATAAATTTGGTCATCAAATCAAGCTGAGCATTAAAATATTTTTCAGTCCTAATTTCTTTTAATTTTTTTATTTTTAAGATTTTATTTATTTGACAGAGAGAGACACAGCAAGAGAGGGAACACAAGCAGGAAGAGTGGGAGAGGGAGAAGCAGGCTTCCTGCGGAGTGGGGAACCCAATGCAGGGCTCGATCCCAGGACCCTGGGACCATGACCTGAGCTGAAGGCAGACGCTTAACGACTGAGCCACCCAGGTGCCCCAGTCCTAATTTCTTATAGCAAGAAACAATTATGATCAAGTTATTTAAATGTAATAATTTGATTACAGCACCAAAAGGGAGACCTAATCCCATGCATTTGATTTTTTCCTCCCCACTTCTCCATCCTTCATGGTGGAAAGATCATTGTTTATGCATGCCTAAAAATGAAAAATAAAGAAATAGTGATAAAAACATGTTATCTAGAGCTGCTCTGTTCGATATGGTAGTCACTAATCACCTGTGAATATTGAGCACTGGAAATATGGGAATGAGAAACTGATTTTTTTTATGTTGGTTTAATTTAATTTAACTTAGTCTAATTTAAATTTAAAAATTGGACACTCACTGAGTTATCAGAAATTTTTAATTTAATGTTTGGAATAACTTGAGCATGTGAATCTACTTTTTCGATAGTAAATTTTATGAAAACTAAATATAGAATAAGTATTGCCAATGAAACTTTGTCATCTGACTTGAAATGTGCCCTAAGTGTAATATACACACTGGACTTCAAAGACTTAGTAAACGTAACCTATCTCAGTGATTTCTTATAGTGACTACATACTAAATTGATGATGTTTTGGATATATTGAGTTAAATAAAATGTATCATTAAAATTATTTGCGTGTGTTTGCTTTTACTTTTTTAATGTGGTTATTAGAACATTTTAAATTATGCACGTGGCTTGCATTATATTCACACTGGATGGCACTGATCTAGAGAGAGGGAGGGAAGTACCAAAATAACCGTGTAAAAGGTAAAAGTGGTTTCTCATGACAAAGCTTTATAGAACTAGTTGACAGTTTAAGCTACAGGCATAAATTTGATAGGAAAATACAGAGAGATAGGAGGAAGGAAGTCTCTCATGCCCTAGATCTCACCACCTTGCTTAGGAAACTTCTTTGGTGGCTAGCTTCCATCTGAATACTCAATTATAACATGTGAATATTTATTGACTTGTAAACTGTAAATAACTTTTCAACCCTGGAGGTCTCACTTCTTTGTCAAGATTTGATATCCGATTTTACCATAAAACATTACATTGGTTTTAATCACAGCTGAATGAAACCCTAGAGATGCTCCTATGTTACAGATGAGAAAAACCAAAGCTCAGCTCTTTTAAGAATCTGCTCAAGGTCACACAATTACCTAGTGACAGAGCTGTGTCACCCTCGTGGTTTACATGGGCTTGGAGAATATGCCCATATAGATAAAATAATTTATATACTATGTTGTTCTAAATCATTACACGTTTAATGATAACACTTTTGGACAACAACTAAAATGCTCTCCTTCAATGGTGTTGATCTCCAGGTCCTACGGTCAAAAAAATACACATTTCAATTTTTTGTCTATTTCCAAAACCTTTCATTTTCCCATTTTTTTAAACCTAAATCATTCAAGCGGTAAGAAAGGGGATACTAATGGCATTGTTTATTTCAGTTACATTCCTATAAAATCTAGCAAAAGAAGTAAGACTATCTCAGCCAAACTGTGGATCAAAAAACCCTACAGAAAGCAGTCTACTTTAAAAGTCATTTTCCTTGGATGCCTGGGTGGTGCTGTCGGGTGAGTGTCGGACTCTTGGTTTTGGCTCAGGATATGATCTCAGGGTCCTGGGATGGAGCCCTGTGTTGGGCTTCCTGCTCAGCACAGGGTCTGCTTGAGATTCTCTCTCCCTCTCCCTCTGCCCCTCCTGCTCATGCTCTCTGTCTCTCTGTCTCTCTGTCTCTCTCTCTCTCTTTAAAATAAATAAATAAATCTTCCTAAAAAGTAATTTTCTTTGTGAAAATCATCTTCCTTTCATAAACTGAGCACTCATTTATGAGTACCTACCAAGAGCGAGGCATTGTGTTAGATGTTATGGGAGATGAAGAAAGACTTGTATCCTCAGATCCTGCTCCCGCTATGAGTTTGCAATGTAGGTGCCACTGGAAGCAGAACTGTCTCTTGCTATGCAGCAATTTCTGATCACATCATAAATAGCTTCACATAAAAATCTTCCTATTGAATTGAATAAAGAAATCATTTTCAAGTTATAAAATTTAGATGTAAAATATATGAACACATACCTTAACATTTTATTCCAATTTCCAACATCGTAATTTTAATTTTTTTAATTAATCGGGAAAATTCCTTTATGAATTTCTCAGAGTTTCTGTCTGGGCCATATTTCATTATAAGCATTGGCAAGTGAATTGGCTTATTAGCACCAATGAGTCCACTGGTTAAAAGGCTTTTGTTTCTCGGCTTTGTACCTACTAATATCCCCGGTCAAAACTTCCAGCTGTGGAGGTTGAGATATTTTTGTCAGTGAAACAGAACAAGCAATACAGAAGTAGTCTGTATTAGTTAAGGGCCAGCTTGTGTTAGTCTAAGGAAGGAAAGGAGAAGGAAAGGGGAAGGGGGAGAGGGAAAGAGGGAAGGAGGGAAGTATGAAAAAGAGGTACCATTCATGATAGCCATGAAACTCACAAAATACCTAGAATTCACCATGAAGTAAGTATTCTAAAAACGAAAGTATGAACTTTATGGAAGGACAGAAACGAGGACCTAAACATATTATGTTTTCCAAAGGAATGATTGTCTAAAGGCATAAATTCCCACCAGATTAATAGGTAAAATTAATATAATCTCAGGCAAAACCCCAATGAAAATAATTGTAGATGTTTAAAATACACAAACCAGGGTGGTGATTCCTTAAAAATTAAACATAGAATTACCATATGACCCAACAATTCTACTTTTGGGTATGTACTCAAACAGGGACAGAAACATACTTGCACATCAGTGTTCATAGCAGCCTTATTCACAATAACCAAAAGATGGAAACAACGCAAGTGCCAGTCAAGAGATGAATGGATAAACAAAACGTAGGCTATCCACACAAAACAGTATTATTCAGCTTTAAAAATGAATGAATAAAGAAGATGTGGTATATATACACAATGGAATATTATGCAGCCTTCCAAAAGAATGAAATCTTGCCATTTGCAATGACATGGATGGAACTTGGGAGATTATGCTGAGCGAAATAAGTCAATCAGAGAAAGACATGTATCATATGACCTCATTGATATGAGGAAGTCTTAATCTCAGGAAATAAACTGAGGGTTGCTAGAGTGGTGGGGGGTGGGAGGGAGGGGGTGGCTGGGTGATAGACATTGGGGAGGGTATGCGCTATGGTGAGCGCTGTGAAGTGTGCAAGACTGTTGAATCACAGATCGGTACTTCTGAAACAAATAATGCAACATATGTTAAAAAAAGAAAAAGAAGAAGTAGATAGCAGGAGGGGAAGAATGAAGGGGGGGAATCGGAGGGGGAGATGAACCATGAGAGACTATGGACTCTGAAAAACAAACTGAGGGTTCTAGAGGGGAGGGAGGTGGGGGGATGGGTTAGCCTGGTGATGGGTATTAAAGAGGGCACGTTCTACATGGAGCACTGGGTGTTATATGCAAACAATGAATCATGGAACACTACATCACAAACTAATGATGTAATGTATGGTGATTAACATAACATAATAAAAAAATGAATGAAATTCGGGTGCCTAGCTGGCTCAGTCGTAGAGCATGCGACTTTTGATCTTGGGGTTGTAAGTTCGAGCCCCACGTTGGGTGTAGAGATTACTTAAAAATAAAATCTTAAAAAAAATAAAAATAAAAATAAAAATGAGTGAAGTTCTAATACATGCTACAACATAGATGAACCTTGAAGACATTATGCTAAGTGAAATAAGCCAGACATAAAAAGACAAATATAATCCCACTTATATGAGGTACCTAGAATAGACAAATTCATAGAGATAGAAATTAGAATGGTGGTTACCAGGGACTGGGTGGGGGGGATACTACGGAGTTATTGCATAATGGGGACAGAGTTTCAGTTTGGGATGACAAAAAAGTTCTGGAGATTGATAGTACTGATGGCTGGCCACCAACGGGACTGTCCTTAATGCTACTGACTTGTATGCTTAAAAATGGTTAAAAATAGTGAAATTTCTTAGGTATGTTTAACCACAGTTATAAATTAAAAAGTAAAAAATGATAAAAATACACAAAACCAAAGGGTAAACTGCTTACAGATACACACATGCACACACATAAACCAACTTTAAGATGGCAGTTTATGACCTATGTTTTACCTTAGACCATCTTCACTATTCCCTCCAATTTTGGTAAAAGTCTGTGTGTTTGTAAATGCCCAGTAAACGATCTGAAAGGAACTTTACCTTATTATCAATAGTTATCTCTAAGTCAGGGAATGGGATTGGTGAGAGGAGCTAAAGGGAGAATTCCAAAATCACAAATCCATGTTGTCACCTGTGCTCCTGACCAACCAGCTGTAGATCTTAGGTTCCAACAAACTCTGCCCTGGGTTTGTTTACTTTGCTGGAGCAGCTCACAGAACTCAAAGAAACATGCTACTCACTAGATCACCAGTTTACCATGAAAGCATGTAACTCAGGAACAGCCAGATGGAAGAGATGCACAGATTAAGGTATGGGGGGAAGTGGGAGGAGCTTCCAAGCCCTCTCCAGGCACGCCACTCTCCCCAAATTTCCATGTGTTCACCAGCCCAGAAGCTCTCCCAATCTTGTCCTTTTAGGGTTTTATGAAGGCTTCATTACGTAGGCACGGTTGCTTAAATCGTTGGCCATTGGTGATTATTTCAACCTCCAATCCCTCTCCTCTCCCAGAGGTGGGAGTGTGGGGGCAAGGGAGGGGGGGAATTGAAAATTCCAACCTTCTAATCACAAGGTTGGCGCCCCCGGCAAACAACCCTCCTCCTTGGGATATTTAGAGGCTTTCCAAAAGTCACCTTATTAACAGAAATTTGGGTGTGCTTGAAAGGGTCTTGTTATATGAATAACAAAAGATACCCACTGCACCTTTATTACTCTTATTGTTTAGGGAAATCCAAGGGTTTTAAGAGCTCTGTGCCAGAAACAAGGATAAAGACCAAATTTATCTTTCTTAATGTAAATCACAATATCACAGTAAGTTTGACGTTTTCTTAATAAAAGTTTTTTTTTTTTAAGGAAAAAGCCTAAATATAAAAAACAAAACTCTGACATACTGGAAGTAGATAAAAGAAATATTGGTTTAAATCTTGGTGTTGTAAAGTGTTCCTAAGGAAGACAAAAACCCAAAAGCTTCAAAAAAGAATTTACAGCTTAAACAACATAACAATTTAAAATTTGGGGCGCCTGGGTGGCTGAGTTGGTTGGGCATCTGCCTTTGGTTCAGGTCATGATCCTGGGGTCCTGCTCAGTGGGGAGCCTGCTTCTCCCTCTCCCTCTGTCCCTCTCCCTGCTCATTCTCTCTCTCTCTCAAATAAATAAAATCTTAAAAAAATAAAATAAAATTTTCATATGGCAAAAGACACAAACAAATTTTTTAAAAAAGAACAACAGATTAAGAGAAAATATGTATAATATATACAACAGAAAAAGGATTAAAAGTCTTACTATTTTAAAAGTTCTTGTAGATTGCTAATGAAAGAGTAGGAAAAATTGATGAGTGATATTAACTAGTAATTCAGAAATAAAGATATATAAATGATCAATGCATCTATAAAATTGATGCTCTAATTTGGTAATAACCAATGAAATAAAAATTAAAAGAACGAACAACAAGGTATCCTGTTTCCCCCATTAAATTAGTGAAAATGAGAAAGATTGGTATACAAGATTGAAGAATGCATGGAGATACATGCTCTCATACACCTTTGGTAGGACGCAAATTGATATAGGCTTTTTGGTGGGCAATTTGGCAGTGATAATTCAAATATAAAGTGTACATACCCTTTGCCCCAGCAACTTTACATCTAGGAATTTATCGTGCTGAATCATATAAATGCACAAAAATGTATGTACAAGGATTTTCATTGCACCACTCTTGGTAATAGAAAATAATTGCAAATGTTCTTAGGGGAAGAAAAATAATTTTGCCTCTACCCTTCTAGGTTCTTGGCTGAGACCCCTCTATAATAAAAAGACAGCAAACAGTAGAAAACAAATTTAACTACATATGTCCACACAGAACCCCCCACAAAGATACGAGACTCAAAGAAGTGACCAAAGCAGAAAGATTTTATACCTCTTATACAAAGAAACAAGAAATTTGCGAAGAATTGATAAGACAAAGGGGGTTGGGCTAAGGGTAGTAAAATGGTGAAGGAGAACAAGGTTTATTTGTACAGCCTTCTTGTCCCTAAATTCCCTGTGTCCAGTGGTAAGGATGCCTTCTGCCTTCCTGTTACAGGAAGGGTACCTTTCGCATGGGAGATTTATCTCTTGCTTTCAGGGGACAAAGAAGGTTAGAGTGTTCTTGCACTGGCTATTTCTCAAGTACCTTTAACTCAGAGTAACTGTAGGGGCCAAGGGCAGGTCACCCCAAAATGTACCACTTTGGCATCTTGATTATTGTAAATAAAACTTACTGAAGAGATAGCTAAAGCCAAAAGAACACTCTGTACCCTCCTCCTTACCCCACCCGCCCTTGTCTACAGAAAGCAAGAAATAAACGTCCCATATGAAAGGTGCCCTCCCTGTACCAGGAGGTAAAGAGACACCCTTATCACCAGAGATAGGAAATTTAGAGTGCAGAAGGCTGTATAAACAAAACTTGTTACTTTTTACTAATTTACTACCAAAGCCCAAATTCTGTTTAGAATTCCTTACGAATTGAAGCTCCCAAAGTTCAGTTTTCTTGTCCTGTCAATTCCTCAAAGATTTATTGTCTCTTTGTCTACAAGAAATAAAAACTGCCTGTCTTGGCCATGTATTTAGGCCTAAATTTCATTATTGGGCCTCTGTGCACACACAATGAAACTTTGGTTCTTCTCTCCTGTTAATCTGTCTCATGTCAATTTAATTCTTAAAGCAGCTGGAAAACCTTGAAGGGTGGAAGGAAAACTTCCTCCCCGACATAACCGACATACCAAAGTGGCGTATTTGTGGTTGACATATTCTGAACCCCTACACATTTCAAATATCAGTCAAGGTGCTAATGGTTAAATAATGTATGGTACATCCATTTTAAAAAAATGAGGTCAACACAAAAAGTTCTCCAAGATATATTAACAAGTAAAAAAATTGCAGACTAATATGTAGAGTGTAATTATATAAATATGGTACTCCTTAATTTCCCCAGCATTACTCCTTTATTATCCATCTTTAAACAAATAAATCTCTGCTACTACAACTCTTTCTAGAGAACCGTGGAGGATGCTCCAAAACAACTCAACCTGGAGCATGCGGCGTTGAATTGCCCGCACAAGAAGCGTCTCTCTCAGAAATCAATGCCTGAAAATTGAAGCCTACCTGAGAAATTTCTGACTTGAAGTATTTTTGTTCTATCTGAACACACCATCGTAACCCATATATTCATCTTTCTTGCCCAGCATTCCCTTAGGCCCACTGACATATTGTTTCATCTCTTCTGGAAGATGACTGCCTTATCTTTCTGTGGTTTCAGGTATGTTGCAAGGCCTGTGTTTTACTTTAGACCATCTTAAATATTCTTTTTAACTTTGGTAAAGATGTGTATGTGTGTGTGTGTGTGTGTGTGTGTGTGTGTGTGTGTGATTTTCTGACTCAAAAGTTTACACAATAAGAGAGTTTATTATCCTACATAACAAGAAGTCAAGAGGTAGGCAGGTTCTGGGGCTGGTTGATAAAGAATCCTGACAGCACCATCAAAGACCCAAGTTCTTTCCACCTCACCACTCTACCATCTTCAGGATGTTGGCCTTGCCCTCAGGTTAGCTTCCCCCATGGCTGTAAGATGGCTGCCAAGATCTGGGTATTATAATGGTCCAGAAAGGACTATTCTGAGAAAGAAAAGGGGGTTGTTAGTACCACTGTCTCTTTCTTAGGAGCCAGGAACCTTTCCCAGGAACCCCCAGGAGACTTCCCTCGCACATCATTTACCAGAGTTTATAATAGTTTTTTTTTAAAGATTTTATTTATTTATTTGAGAGAGAGAGAGAATGAGAGATAGCACAAGAGGGAAGAGGGTCAGAGGGAGAAGCAGACTCCCCGCTGAGCAGGGAGCCCAATGTGGGACTCGATCCCTGGACTCCAGGATCATGACCTGAGCTGAAGGCAGTCGCCCAACCAACTGAGCCACCCAGGTGCCCCATTTACCAGAGTTTAGTAAGTTGCCCATGCTTAAATCCATCCTTGGCAAGAGGAATGGCTTAGATTTCTCAGAATCCATTCACCTTGCCACTCCAGAAACTGAAAATGGCATCATATGAAGCATATGATTGTGTGGAGAGTTGTGAGTACCTGAACATCCGGGCTGCTGTTGAGAAGTAGACAGGAGGGAATGGAGGCAGGATAGGAGCCTCACATTGCTACAAAGGGCTGGGGCCTCTCATTCTCATCCTGGTCCAAACTGTACTCCTCGCTCGTCTTTCAGGCAGAATCTGATCTTCCTCATGCGTTTCTTGCTTCAGGGAATGATATCTTTAGCTACCCAGTTGCCCAAGTCGGAAAAGAGCAAGTCATCATCATGCTGCTCCTTTTCCCCTTCCCTCTTAATGTGTTAGAAAATCTTATCAATTATACCTTCCTTTTTTTTTTTTAGGGAGTGAGAGAGTGTGTGAGAGAGCATGAGCACGGGGAGGGGCAGAGGGAGGTGGGGCTCAATCCCAGGACCCTGAAACCATGACCCCAGCCAAAGGCAGATGCTTAACCAACTGAGCCACCCGGCTGCCCCTCAATTACACCTTTTAAATTGCTCTTCATTTTGTCTCTTCTTCTTTTTATCCTTCAGCTGCCATTTTTTGCCCCACTCTGTATTATCACTCAAAAAAACCATTTTACTAGTCTCTTAAAAAATATATATAGTTTTTCTAATTACCAAACTATTGCATACTTATTATATAAATTTCAGGGAAATCTGGAACATAAAAAGCATCTGTAGTAACATTGCTCAGAGGTACTGACTGGACATTTTTGCGTCTTTCTTTGCTTTTCTTTGTTCACGAATCTACCTACATAGATAAATAGGTTTTCCTTTGTTTTATAAACCGAGATCACACTGTTTTATAGTATTTTTTATTAATGAAAGAGTATGAAATTTCTCCATATCAATAAATATTCTTCTAGGTTATCATTTTAAGAGCTGAATTATATTTTACCTTATAGAGGCTCCCTAATCTAGTTAAACAAATCCTTATTGCTAGATTAGGTTTCCTCCAGCTTTTTTTATTGTAAGTAACTCTTACAATGAACATATCGGTAGGTAAATCTCTGCACACATTTGTGAGGATTTCCTTAGAATAAATAAATAAATTACCAGCAAGGAAATTGCTAGTTCAAAGCACATGTGTATTCCCCCCATTCATTTTTATTATGAAATATTTCAGGCAATCCCAAAGTCTGCTGGATATGATGATAAATACCTCGGTACCCAGGATCTAGTTTGTCAGACTTTAACATTTGGCCATATTTGCTTCAGATCTATTTTCTTAACAAAATAAAATATTAAGACATACTGAAATGCTTATCTAGCCCTCGCAGATCCTATTCTTTCCCTGAAGGAATCACTACCCTCAATTTAGTATTTCTGAGTCCCGTACAGGTTTTTCACTTTTACTGTGGGTATATATACATATATATATATGTGTCTGTATATATATATATGTATATGTATGCATATGCATATGTGTGTAAAGGTATATGCACACATAAATGGTACATGGTACCATTCTACTTGTTTGGTTTTTTTTAAAGATTTTATTTATTTATTTTGACAGAGAGAGAGAGACAGCAAGAGAGGGAACACAAGCAGGGGGAGTGGGAGACGGAGAAGCAGGCTTCCCGCCGAGCAGGGAGCCCGATGCGGGGCTCGATCCCAGGACCCTGGGATCATGACCTGAGCCGAAGGCAGACGCTTAATGACTGAGCCACCCAGGTGCCCCTTGTTCTACTTGATTTTAAACTGCATATTGCACATTTTCTCCTGCAACTTGCTCTTGTTGTAGAGCATTATACATTTGAGGCTTATCCGGGTTTACACATGTAGCTCGAGTTCATTTTGGTTTTATGGCTGTTTGTATGGTGTTGGTTATATGCCATGCCATCAGATTTTCATTTTCTTGGTAGATATTATGTCTCCATTTTTTCACTATTATAAGCAAATTGCAATCAATGCCATTGTAAATATCTTCGGGTGTATGTGAGCCAGAGTTTCTACCTGGGGTAGAATTGCTGGGGCACAGGGTATGTGCATCCTTAACTTTACTGGGTATTGCCAAATTGGTCTCCGGAGTGGTCATACCACCTTCCCTGCCACGAGCACAGGGAGCGTTTTCACTGCTCTACATCTTCACCACCCGGCGGTTTGGCCAGTGTGGCTCTCCTCCATCTCCAACCCCAGAAATGTAGGAAAGTACCCATTTCTCTGAATCTTGTCACCATGGAGTATTATCCATTTTTCATCTTCGGGAATTTTACAGGCCGCAAAAAGAGGTTATCTGCTGATGACGTTAAAATACACTTTGAGGGCACCTGGGTGGCTCAGTCGGTTAAGTGTCTACCTTCTGCTCAGGTTATGATCCCAGGGTCTGGGATGGAGCCCTGCATCGGGCTCCCTGCTTAGCAGGGAGTCTGCTTCTCCCTCTTCCTCCGCCCCTCCCCCTTGCTCATGCGTGCTCTCTCAATCTCTCTCAAATAAAGAAATAAAATCTTTAAAAAAATAAATTTTGATTCTTTTTTTCTCCTAATTATAAAAAGAACACAGATCATTTTAGGAAACTTGAAGAATATAGGCAAGCTAAAAAAAGAAAAGAATAATCACACCTCCCCCACTCAAATATAATACTAAAGAATATCTGATATTTATTGAATTCTTTTTTTTTTAAAGATTTTATTTATTTATTTGACAGAGAGACAGTGAGAGCAGGAACACAAGCAGGGGGAGTGGGAGAGGGAGAAGCAGGCTTCCCGCTGAGCAGGGAGCCCGATGTGGGACTCGATGCCAGGACCCTGGGATCATGACCTGAGCGGAAGGCAGACGCTTAACGACTGAGCCACCCAGGCGCCCTATTTATTGAATTCTTACTATATACACAGGATTGCTTTAGATACCTAATATTTCCACAAATAGATTTCATAAATGGTATTCAATATACATATGATACATATACATGATGAACATACATGTGTATATATTTCATCTTTATGAAAAAGTACCCAGTTTTTTACAAACTGGATTTTTTTTCACCCAATGAATAAGTCATAATCATTTTCTCCTATTACCTGTATTCTGGACTGGAGGGTGTTAAAGACTTCCACATTCATACCCAGCATATTCCCTAACCGTCCAAAAACCAAAGACCAGACTGAGCCCAGCAGCAAGTACCAGGGAGCTGCCTGGCTGGGGGCTGAAGACGGCAGTGCCAATGACTCATTCGCACTTGGAAATGGAATTAACACAGAATAACTCTGTGCTGGGGGCCTCAGGGAGGCCAACTCCCACCTCTGCCTGAGGGCCTGCTGCTGGGGACAGTCCATACTACCTGTCCATCAGACAACAGAGCATGCAGCTTCTTTTACCCACTAGCTCTGCTGTGCCCTCATGCCATACTCCTTTAGCTTTTCGCACCACCACCACCCTTCACTGTAAACATAGTACCTCCATTCTCAGCCTCTTGCCTTCACCGTCTGCCCTCAAAAACACCAAACTCTCCTGACACTGAGAGGAAGTTCCGTATTCTGTTCTCTTCTGTGGTCTGGCCCCCTGTGTACACTTGAGGAGATGAACGATATTTGGATTTGACCCAGCTTCCCAGTCAGAAGAGAGTTGGCAATAGATGCGTCATTGCTCACCTAAGACTATTGTGATAACTCTCATTCCCTCAAGTGCTGCCTTGCTCCCTACTGAATGGCCCCCTCTAGAAATCCATCCTCTAGAAATTCTCCCCTGCCGGCTCCTCCAGCCTCTCTACCTATCACTTCTCCTTCCTCGCTCTGTATGTTCTAGTAACTCTGAGGTGTTCTCTCTCCTCCTGACACCATTTCATACCTCTGTGTCCTTGCAGACACTTCCCTTTCTGTCTAGAATGGTCCCTTCTTCTTGTCTGCCTGGAAAACGTGTGTTCATCCTTCAAGGTCTATTCCAAAGACATTCCCACAAACTCAGAGTACCACCTGTTGGTTTGCAAACCAGCTGCCATATACGCAGAGCAAGGAGAGACCAAAGAAAGAGGCAGACCACTCCAGATTAGTTTGTGGCAGCTTTAATAAACAAGGAATCTTCCAAAGTTTATCTAGGGTGGCTGCAAGATGAGTAGATCTCTGCACCTACCCACCAGAATCTTCAAAGTTTATATATATGAAGGCCTTAACTGGGTAGAGGCATATATACTGTCCAATGGTCTCAACACCACATTACTATCTCAAGGCTGTGTCCTGGGGGCAGCTTCTGGTGCAGGGAAGGCAAGCAGAGTGCACATTCCAAGGACAGGGAAAGAGGTGAGGCGCCTCTGATCGCCCAGGTCCAGCTTGTAAGTCAACCAGCAGTTAAGTCCTCCTGATGACTTCCTGCAACACTACCCTACATATTCCTTATTAATTAGAAAGAGTGAAAGTTACTTTTGAACAATGTAGAAAGCTAGCTAACGTCACCTTAACCAGGTGGTCAAAATTATCATCATCAACAGGACAAGCAGATATCCGATGTCCCCACTACCATGGACCGAGAATGACACATGCTGGTAGTATTCTTGCCAAAACCATTTCACCTGACTCTAATCCCGAAGGAACAATCAAACATGTCCAAATTGGAAGATGTTCTGCAAAACTGGCCTGGACTCTTCAAAAATGTCAGTGTCAGGAAAGACCAAACCAAGCCACACCAAACCAAAGGCTCAGAAACTGTTTCAAGTGAAAAGGTACCCAGTACCTTTGTACTGGGTACAAACATGGTACTTCTTGTACCCAGGTATAAGAAGCATGACAAGTGAATGCAGTGTGAGATCCTTGATTCCATCCCGGATCAAAGTGGAAAAAAAACACAAAAACAGTTACAAATAACATTATCGGGAGGATTGGTGAATTTCTAGTATGTGTTATCTATTAGATAATAATAGGTCAGTGTTAAATTTCCTGAGTATGGCCATTGTATTGTGGTTATGTAAGAGAATGTATTTGCCCTTAGGAGATACATGCTGAACGCTGAACCGCTAAACTGTTGTTTGCTATATCTGCAGTTAACAATCCATGATGGTTCAGCAAAAAGAAACAAGGAACAAATAAATATGTGTGTTGGTTTATCTAGAGAGAAAAAAGAGAACGTGGTGGTATTAACAATAGAGGAATTATAGGTGAAGGGTAAATGGCTCCTCATTGTTCTGTTCTCACAGCTTTTCTGTAGGTTGGAAATTTTGCAAGACAAAAACTTGGATAGAATAAGCAATAAATAATAAAAACCAACAAATGAACAAAAAGCTTTGTTCCAGGTCATGTTTTCTGTGAAGCTTTTCATGACATCCCCCTCTAACCTGTCCCCAAACACACACACATAAAACAATGAATCCCCCTCTCTTCTGGACTCTTTTATGATCATCTATCTCTCTGACCAAACTCTAAGCTCTTTGATAGCTGGGCCTGTGTGTGTTGCATTGAATCTACACAAGGCTACAACCATACCTGACACCAATTGTATGCTCAGCTGATGCTTTTTTTAAAAATTAATCAAGCTGAGTCTTTGAGGCCTGGATAGGATTCAGTGGGCAGACAGGAGCAAGAAAGGTTTCTCAAGAGAGAGGAATGGTTCGAGCAAAAGTAGGGAAGCAGGAACTTATATTGTGTATTTACCAAGAACATTTGATTTGTTTGGTCAGAACTGAAGATTTATATGGGTGAAAATACCTGGCACACAAGATAGTCTTAAAAATTTGGTGAATAAATGAATGAATGAGATCTGAAGGGCAGGCTTAGATCAGATTGGAAAGGGCCTTGACTACTGAATTGAGAAATCTGAATGGTAACTAGTTCTTGACATCCAGGGTCTCTTCCCAGTGGCAGGAAAAGACTGTGTCCTTGGGAACCCCCTTATATAGTCTTGTCCTTAAATAATAAGGAAAAGTTGGGGCACCTGGCTGCCTCAGTTGGTGGAGCATGCGACTCTTGATCTCAGGGTCGTGAGTTCGAGCCCCATGTTGGGTGTAGAGATTCCTTAAAAATAAAATCTTTAAAAAAATAAAAAAGAGAGACAAGTGGGAGTCTGAAAGTGATCTGTTTCCATACTCAGGAGGAGAAAACATCAACTCCTCACCCACCTAGGAAAAGCCTCATAATGGGAGTTTTAAGACATCCAACATCCCTCAGAAAGAAAGGGCATCACAGAATATTGGTTGAAGGAATAAATAAATGAATCTATTTAATATGAGTCATGCTTGTCCTTGAGAATAGTGTATGAAATTACTTCAGTTAATTTTACTACATTTTTAAAGTTTACGAAGCCTACACATATGAAAGAACTAGACTCTAATATTACTCTTTAGGAGGTTCCACATCATTCCATAGATTGACAAAGCTCCTCATGATGCCATATCTTAAATGTTAGGCTAAACTCTTTTCAATAATTTTGAAGCTATCTCCAATGGACAGTTTTCATATTTACTTGATGTTTGTGCTCTGTTTTCTTCCAGATAGATTTGTGGGGGCTGACAATTTAAGTGACGCAAACTAATCTGCTTATGCCAATAAAGAAAAAGAAAAGTGCATTGTCTTTTGAGGTTATCATTCCCTTGACCATTCATAAACAGGCTGGCATCTACTTTGTCCTTGCTCATGGTCACAGCACACCACAAAAATCTTAGCTGAGAGGAAATGCAAATCTCAGGTAGCATTTTAAATACCTATTTTTGGCCCAATTATGAGGTAGCCTTGAGTTGTCCCAGAATTTTTAACATTACCAGGGAGAGACCGGTGGCAGTCAAAACAACCTGCAGTTTACAAAAGCATGTGGGCATTCTTTTTGAAGAAAGTAGACAAGATAATCTGAGCTGTTGTCTCCCAGGTAATGAAGTAGAATCGGGTGACAAATCGTTTGGGCCATGTGCACAAATGGATGGTGACACAGCTAAATTAGTCAAAACTGTCCACCACAGGCCATCTTGAGAGATAAAGGGCTATTTATGAGTCAGCAATGTTCTTATAATCAGTTCTGATGTGCTTTGTAAGCAGGAGTATAATTCCAAGGCTACAATTGACAAAGAAGTATCAGGACAGCCCACCCAGCCTAGCCCAACCTATATGTCGCTACAGTTTTATAGAGATTAGCATATCACAGGAGCCAAATGCTGTTCTCCGGCTTAAAATATGTTATTGCTACTTTGTAGAAAAAGTCCGTGCCCTGCTCTTCGCCACTAATAAAATAGAAGCATTCACAGATAGTGTGTTCAGTGTGATCCAACAGTTGAAGCATATACTAGGTATCTTGTAATAGAATGTTTTAAAACGTCAAACAGATAAGAATTAGGGCTTGGAAAATGAACCGCTATGAAGAGAGATAAAAAGGGATCTGGGGTTTCTCTGAGGACCCGGCGTGGTGGCCAAATCCTCCCTGTGGCCATTTGCCACTGCCATGGAAACCAGTGGGCCGGGCAATCGGGGATTGTGACGCCTGGGGGCGGGGAGGAGGTGGTGACCCAGTGACTGGTCTTCTGTACCCCAGCCCTCGGCTGAGACTTCACAGCGCTGCTGCATCCTCAACTCGCCTGCGGGAGTGGTGCCCCGAACCGTTCCGGAGAAAGACCACTGCCCACCGCCTTGATGACAACACCTCCGTGTCCCCTCCCAGCTCAGGCGCTCCGGCAGCCCCGGGTCCATGGCCTCTCCCAGATAACCAGCAGCCTGTACATCAGCAATGGTGTGGCGGCCAACAGCAAACTCTTGCTGTCCAGCAACCACATCACCACGGTCATCAACGTGTCGGTGGAAGTGGTCAACACTTTCTTTGAGGATATCCAATACATACAGGTGCCGGTGGCTGATGCTCCAAGCTCGCGTCTCTACAACTTTTTTGACCCGATTGCTGACCACATCCACAGCGTGGAGCTGGAGCAGGGCCGCACGCTGCTGCACTGCGCCGCCGGGGTGAGCCGCTCCGCCACACTCTGCCTGGCCTACCTCATGAAGTACCATGCCATGTCGCTGCTAGACGCCCACACGTGGACCAAGTCGTGCCGCCCCATCATCCGGCCCAACAATGGCTTTTGGGAACAACTTATCCACTATGAGTTCAAGCTGTTCAGCAAGAACACCGTACACATGATCAACTCCCCGGTGGGCGTGATCCCTGACATCTACGAAAAAGAGGTCCGTTTGATGATGCCGATGTGAACAGCATCTGACCATGACCATCCGCTGATAATCCTACACCAACACTGAACAAGAACGGTGAAATTTTGTTGGTAAAGAAAACAAGATGATGCCTTTTAGAAGGGCCAGCCAAAACTGAGGGTTGTTGGGAGTTTTTAGCTTAGTAAGTTTTATCTTTAAAGAATAAAAAGCATTCAGTGTAACCGGGTGACAGTGTTTCTTCTCCCGTGAGCGGCAGGTCATGGCTGCCTCGGCCTGGCCAGAGAGGAGGGTGGGCAAGGTGGTGCCCACCTCGGATGGACCTGTGTCCTGGACCCCCGCCCCAGGCGGAAAAACCCAGGAGTGAGTCCCCCCAGGATCCCACCTGGTCTTCCCAACCCAAAGTCAGAGCCTTAGACATCATGGTGCCACCACTTCTCACAGTAAGTGCCAACCTCTGCTAAGCGGCCTTCACTGGGGTGCTCTGGGAGCCCTTGGGGGAGCCTCAGGCCAACCCTGCCCCCACCTTCAACCACAGTGGCCCAGCTCTGGTTTTCTAGATTGGATTTATGCAGAAAATAGTGTTCAAAAAAGCCATTCCACTCTATAAAATTAAAACGATTTTTTTCCCAGTGCTGTCCTATATGGCAAGGTCTCAAGGTGCCCTTGGCAACCTCTGCCAGCCTTTGTGAAAAAGGGCATCAATCCCCTTCTCCGGGGCACGTGCTGAGAGAGAAAACGGGCCTGACACCAGGCCTCAAGGGTTCCTCTCATGGGGTCTTGAATTGGAAGGCTGGAGGACACAGCCCTGTCACCTCAGACACCTCCTCCCGTTGTGACCTGGGGCACATCAAAGCCTCTGTTTCCTCACCAGACAAGGCGGTGACAGCCCGATTCTCACGGGATTGTTGTGGGAATGAGATTCCTTAGTGTGAGCCCTAGCCCATGAATGGTTTAATGCTTCAAGTAGAGAGCAGCTCTTGTTATTAATGATGCTCCTGGGCCCTGCTGGCTGGGGGTCAGCACATTCATCCTCACAATGGCACTTACCCCAACCGCGCATAGCCACTTTGTTGTCTACCAAGGGCTTTTCCAAAAAATCATCCTGTCTGTAAAAACAAACGGTTTAAGGTTCTTTCCACCCTACCTCAGAGGAGGCATAGATTTCCAGCTCGGAGTTCCTGTTGTTTCATTGTGTTTAATCTGTGTGCAAACAAGGAACAAGAAGTTCAATTTCAGCACCCTGCCCCTCCGAGGCCTTGTTTAGAATTGCTGACCATGAGAGCCAGCGTCCCAGGATCCACTGAGATCCACAGGGGAACTTGCCAAAGGGTCAAATGAGTGAGCCCCAGGGCAGGCCTTGGAATCCAGGATTGTACAAACTCCCCAGGTTCCTGGCTCTGGCTTGGGAGCAGCTATTCTAATCCAGAGGATTTTAGA
Organism: Callorhinus ursinus; assembly: GCF_003265705.2. Classification (NCBI taxonomy): domain Eukaryota; kingdom Metazoa; phylum Chordata; class Mammalia; order Carnivora; family Otariidae; genus Callorhinus; species Callorhinus ursinus. The sequence continues at coordinate 5,147,449 of NW_027397078.1, read as the reverse complement.
CAGAATATAGAGGACAACAGCACAACCATTCCCATTGACCAACGTGCGTGGGTCCAGAGCCCAGCGGCTTTCAAAAGCCGGTTCTCTCCAAACCCATCCCCACCCCCACTGCCACAAAAGGAGTGCCCAGGGACACAATTTGGGGTGGGAGGGGGAGAGGGGTGCTGTGAAGACCACTGCTCTAGACGGATTCCCTCCTTCTACAGATGGAAGAACAGACTCCCAGAACACAAGGGCTGGTGGGGCAGAGCCCTTCACAAAGCAGCCTTTCTGGCAAGAAACCCAGATGGGAAATTTCTTTTAAAGTATTTCTAAAAAGATATTTATTTGGGCATGTGTGTGTGTGTGTGTGTGTGTGTGTGTGTGTGTGTATTTTCTTTTTTTTTTAATACCCAAATTAACAGACCATAAAATTAACTCTCTTCGGACATCCAGCCCTATGCGTGTTAACCCCATGCATAGATTCATGTAACCACAGCCACAATGAGGACACAGAGCAGTTCTGTGACTCCAAAAATTTCCCTCATGCTTCCCCTTTGTAGTCAAACTCTGGCCTCACCCCAGCCCTGGCCAACGCTGAGTCACTGTAGACTTGCCTTTAATAGAATGTTACATAAATGGAATCATATAGGATGTAACTTCCGGAGACTGGCTTTTTTCACTCAGCATAACATCTGTGTGGGTGGTTCATGTTGTATTCTAGTGTATTGACGTACCACAGTTTCTTCTACACTCAGCCGGTGAAGGCTATTTGGGTTTGTATTAGTTTCCTAGGAACTGCTGTAACATAACACCAAAACCTGGGTGGCTGGAAACACAGCAATGAATTGTCTCACGGTCCTGGAGGCCAGAAGTCCTAAATTAGTCTCAGCAGGGCCATGATCCCTCGGAAACCTGTAGGGGAAAACCCTTCCCTGCCTCTTGCCCGTTTCTGGGGGTTGCCGGCAATCCTTGGCTTTCCATGGCTTGTAGATGCATTGCTGTGGTCATGTGGCCAATTTCTCCAATGTGTCTTCACATCCATCTTCCCTCTGGTACGTCTGGGCCCAAATTTCCCTCTTCTTATAAGGAAACCAGTCATATTAAGGAGTTCACTCTACTCCAGTATGATTGCATCTTAACTAATTATATCTGCAACAACCGTGTTTCCAAAGAAGGTCACGTTCTGAGGTTCTAGGGTTTAGGACTTCAACAGATTTGGGGGGGTACTATTCAGTTCATAACAGGGTTGTTGCCAGTTTTTTGGCAAGTATGCATAAAGTACTCTCACACAGACACACACACACAAAAAGGATCACTTCACCTGGAAAAAAAGAACTATAGCTGTTTAAAAGTAAGATATGAATTACAGTGAAAATAATAATAAGCATCATTTATTAGGAAGCTATTATATGCCAAGCGCAGGACCAGGTTACTTTACATTGTCTCTAGTCCTTACATCAGCCCTTCAAGGTGGGTGTCACCTGCAACATACTGATGAGAAAACAGATTTCAGGGGTTTAAGGAATTTGCCTAAGAAAGCACATAGCCCAGGAGTGAAGTGATATTCAGACTGGGCTCTGTTTCCGTGCATTTCTTTTGAGATAAAGCTAAGCAGATTGAAGTTAGGTCAAGGTTTGATTAGGTTTGGGTTAAGTATTTTTTGCTACAACACTTCAGAAGTGATGTCATGTTGCATCACATCAGGAGACACAAATGTCTCTTTGTCCCATTAGCAGTGATGCTAAGTTGGATCATCACTTAGTTAAGGTGACCACCAAATACCTGCCTTTAAAACTAGTGAGTAACCTGTGGGGTGATAACTTTCCTACCATGTGAATATCCTGTTTCTTTCATCCCATGATATTAACATCCATTAAGGATCCTTGCCACAAACCAAGTGTTACACAGGAGGACATGTAACTCTTAAAACTATCCCAAACTGATTTTGGTATATGGTCTAAGTTGGAGTTCTTTAACTTTTTAAAATAATCGTGAGATATTACAAAACTCCCATAAATATTTGTGTCTGCTTTTGTTCCTTCTGGTTTGTTACATTGATTGTCTCTTTTCCTGTGCCAGCTTCACATTCCTTAAAATTGATGCAGTTTCAGAACAGGCAGTAACATTTGGTAGGGCAATGACATCTCACCCTAGCCCCGCATTTAGACTTCTTCAGAGGCTTTTTTGTTGTTGTTAGATTCTTTCCGTCTTCTGGATGAACCATTTTAACAGTTATGACAGGTTTTTAAATTTTTTCCATTAGGATTTTGATGGGAATTACTGTTTTGTCTATTTAGCCAAGGTTGAATCAGAAAAACAGAACCCACAGGAGTTCTTTTACCAGAGAAAATCTAATGTAACGAACAATTTAACCAGGTATTGGAGAATTGAAAGAGCAAAAATAGAACACACATTGTATGTTTCCACATATATAAACACTTAAATAAAAGATCATCTACTCAGAGTGTCTGATATTTGATCAGTAAAGTATTAACCATATTTTTGGAGTTTGTATATCTTAATTCCAAAGGTTCATAATGTTAGAAACTTGTTTTTTTTTTTAAAGATTTTATTTACTTATTTGACAGAGAGAGTGAGAGAGCACAAGCAGGGGGAGGAGGAGAAGGAAAGGGAGAAGCAGGCTCCCCGCCGAGCAGGGAGTCTGATGCGGGGCCCGATCCCAGGACCCTGGGATCATGACCTGAGCCGAAGGCAGACGCTTAACCATCTGAGCCACTCATTCAATTCTTTGCAATTCAATTTTTTAAAACAGGTTTTGCCTGCTAAAACATTTAGCTGTGTATCTGTTATGTTACCAATGAGACCTTTGTGACATCACATGATTACCTATTCGGATCTACACTGTTAACATAAAGAGATAAAGATACCCAATAAGAGGGTTTTGTTTACCTGTGGGCATTTGAGAGCCCATCTCCAGCTACTTCAGTGTCTCCTTCTCATACATTTTCACTATTCCCTGGTTAATGAGATACAGGCAGGTCAGGAGGTGACCTCTTGATCACCTTTTGGGAATGGCCTGATAAAGGGAGAAGAGGTAGTAAAAACGTGAATTTTATGGTAATCTTTTGGTACCTGAGCCAGACTCCCAACCAGGTCCTCCCTATCCAGAGAGACAGATGAAGGTCTCGGTCACATAGTTGTGTTCACAAAGTATATTTAAGAAGACGTTCTGAAATAGGGCTCAATAGTGTTGCATCTGGACTCACGGTTGGCTTCTCTCTTCAATAGCCTCTGTGGTGAGGGAATAAAAAACAAGCCTGGGATTTGACTAAGAAGGCATCTGTGATCATTTCGATTGCACTCTGGAGGCTCCAAGCTTAGGCAGGACTGGGACCTGTGCTGGGGACAGGTCCCAAGTGTTTGCATTCATGTCTAGCTTTATTGCATGGCGGTCAAAGAATGTGGCCTGTATAATTTTTGCTTTACAGAATTGAGATTTTCTCATTAGCTGTCTTATGAAAAGTGAAACATGCATTATCTACTGGTACGATTCTAAGTTTAAATGTTTTCTCATATTTTCTTTCTTAAATTGTTTTAATATCTGAGTAGGTAATGCACTTGTGATTCTGCATTCAAATGGTACAGAAAGGCACATATAGTGAAACGTCTCCTCATCTCTGTCCAACCAGTTTCTCCCCCCAGCGGCAGTCAGTAATATTAGTTTCTCCCGTATCCTTTGTTTTTTTTTTAATGTAGGCTCCACACCCAGCATAGAGCCCAATGCAGGGCTTGAACTCATGACCCTGAGATTAAGACCTCAGCTGACATCAGGTGCTTAACTGACTGAGTCCCCCAGGTGCCCCTCTCTTGCATCCTTCTAAGATATTACTTTATGCATCTGTAAGGAATTACATATGTATTTTTCTCATTTTTCAACAAGTAGTAGCATACTCTACTCATCATTCTCTATTTTGTCTCTTTTTGTGTAATAGTGTATGTTACAGATCATGCTATGTCAGTAAAAGAACATCCTCATTCTCTTTTTATAACTGCAAGGTATTCCACCATATGGAAGTATCATAATTTATTGAAGCCATTCCTTATTGATACATATTTGAATTTTATTATAAATAATACTGTGGTAAATAAACTTGTAGTTGTTTGTATATGTAAATTATTTTATTTATGTGCAAATATATTCATAGGGTATTATTACAAATGGAAATAGTGGGTTTGTGTTTGGAGAAACCTAGTTTTCCACCTGTGTGTCTCCTTTACTACTCACACGATCTACCACATCACATAGAATACTTCACTTCCGACACTTCTGGTCACTAAATGTGTAGAGAGTTTTCCCCACACTAAGCAATTCTCCGTGACACCAGCTGGGCGTCCTACAATCGAACTCAATTCCGACACCATCTACCTGGAGATAACGTCAGATCCCCCAGGTTAACGGCTCAGTCCCACAAGACCGCCCCCTTGCCCACCTTAGATGCTGACTGCAAGTATTAGGTTCCCAGGTTACCCCCAGAAGTTGTGGCTACATCAGAGTTTTCCACGACCCCTTCTTCAGGTTCGATTAATTTGCCAGAGCGACTCACAGAACTCAGGGAGGCACTTACTTACATTTATCTGTTTATGAAAGGACATGATAGAGGATACAGATGAACAGCCAGATGAAGAGATGATATATAGGGCAGGTCTGGGAGGGTCTCGAGCACAGGAGTTTCTGTCCCTGTGGAGTTGGGGTGCATCACCTTTCCAGTGTGTGGATGCACATACCTGCCTGCAAGCTCCTTGAACCCCATGCTGCTGGGATTTTGATGGAGGCTTCCTCATGTAGGCATGATTGGTCATTAACTCTGTTTCCAGTCCTCTCCCTTCTCTGGAGAAGTGGGGGGAGGGCAGGGCTGAATATCCCAGGCTCCTAATCATGGCTTGGTCTTTCTGGTGACCAGCCCCAATCTGGGAGCTCACCTAGAACAAAAGATGGTTCAAGTGTTCTTATCACTTAGGAATTTACAAGGGTTTGAGGAGTCCCGTGTCAAGTTTGGGTCAAAGAACAAATATTAGAACAAGAGATGCTCCTAGCACTCTAATCACTTAGGAAATTACAAGGGTTTTAGAAGCTCTGTTCCAGGAGGGGCAATGGGGGGAAAAGACCAATATATTTTTTGTATTATCTCACAGGGCTGAATTTCATAATTTGATATTTTGATAAACATTGCCAGATTAATTCCTATGGATGTTGGCAATACCTACCAGCAATGTATGAAAGTGCCTATTTCCCCACAGAACCATGGCACAGTGTATCTTTTGTATCTTTGCCATTCTGACCAGTGAAAATGGTATCTCAGATTTACTTCTAATTTGCTTGTCTCTTATGACTAAGTTCTAGCATCTTTTCATTCTTTTAAGAGCCATTTGTATTTTTCTTTCTATGAAATGCCTGCTCATATCAATTTTTTTATTATTAGTCTTTTTTTCTTATGGATTTATAAGAACTTTATTAGAGAAATGAAGCATTTGTCAGTGATAAGAATTTCAAATATCTCCCCCAATTTTTCATTTGTTTTTTGACTTTGCTTAGAAGGGATTTGCCAGACAGAGAGATTATTTCTATTTAGTCAAATTTATTAGATTTTTTTAAAAATGGATTTGGGTTCTGTGTCATCCTCAGAAAGGTTTTCCACACTCTGAGAGTATACTAAAAATGTCTCCCATGGGTCTTCTAGTACTTTTATGGTTTCAATTTAAACATTTAAATATTTGATCCATCTGGAATATATCCTAGTACAAAGTGTGAGGTACAGATCCAACATTTTTTTTTTTTAAGATTTTGTTTATTTATTTGACAGAGAGAGAGAGAGCACAAGCAGGGAGAGCGGCAGAGGGAGGAGAAGCAGGCTTCCCGCTGAGCAGGGAACCCGACGCGGAACTCCATCCCAGGACCCTGGGATCATGACCTGAGCCAAAGGCAGACGCTTAACCAGCTGAGCCACCCAGGCACCCCCCAACATTACATTTTTTTCGGATTGCTACCACCATTCTCATCTATTTGTATAATTTATAATATAAAATATATACAATATTCATATATAGTTTATATATAATCCATACTATATTGTATATATTCTTAATAGTATTCATATTCCTTATATTTGTATTTATTTTTTGGTCTGCTTGATATATCCAATGACTAAGAGATATGTTAGTCATGTATTGCTGTTGTCTTTATGTCAATTTCTCCCTATACTTCTCTGATGGTTATGGTGCACATTTGTTTGGTCAAACACTAGTCTAGATGTTGCTGTGAAGGTATTTGTGGATGAGATTAAAATTTGTAGTCAGTTGACTCTAACTGAAGCAGATTATTCTCCATTATGTGGGTGGGCCTCACCCAATCAGCTGAAGGCCAAGACTGAAGTTTCCCAAAGAAGAAGCAATTTCACCTCAAGACCACAACATAGAAACCCTGCCTGAGTTTTCAGGCTACTGGTCTGCCCTCACGTCTTTGATCAAGGCTGCAACACCAACTTTTATCTGAGTTTCCAGCCTGTTGGCCCCTCTACAGATCTACAAATCTTAGATTTGCCAGCCCCCACAATGACATGAGCCAATCCCTTAAAATAAATCTCTCTCTCTTTTTCTAATACATATGCATACATATATATTATATGCTATCAGTTTTGTTTCTGTGAAGAACCCTGACTAATACAATTTCTAGTAGTTTTTCTTTATATAGACAGTCTCTAACTTACAGTGGTTCAACTTAGATGATTTTTTGACTTTATAATGGTCCAAAAACTATACACATTTAGTAGAAACTATGCTTTGAAGTTTGAATTTTGGTCTTTTCCTGGGCTAGTGATATGTGATACAATACTCTTTTATGATGCTGGGTAGTGGCAGCAAGCTACAGCTCCCAGTCAGCCACCAGGGTGAACAACTGATATACTTACAACCATTCTGCACCCATACAACCATTCTGTTTTCCACTTTCAGTACAGTATTCAATAAATTACATGAGATATTCAACACTTCATTATAAAATAGGCTTCAGTTAGATAATTTTGCCCAATTTTGGATTTACAGTATTTTCAACCTACAATGGGTTTATTGGGAAGTAATCCCATCATAAGTCAAGGAAGATCTGTATGTTTTGTATATTTTGATATATCTGTATATTTGGATGGTATTTGATGGTCTGGCATTGAATGTCAACTCGATGAGAATTTTTATTTGTACCCTTTAACTAATATAAAATTAACTCTCTTTGCCTAGTTAATGCTTTTTTTTTTTAAAGATTTATGTATTTATTTGACAGAGAGAGACACAGCGAGAGAGGGAACACAAGCAGGGGGAGCGGGAGAGGGAGAAGCAGGCCTCCCGTGGGGCAGGGAGCCCGATGCAGGGCTCGATCCCAGGACCCTGGGACCATGACCTGAGCCAAAGGCAGACGCTTAACGACTGAGCCACCCAGGTGCCCCTAGTTAATGCTTTTTGTCTTTGATGCTCAAATATTGCCAACTCCTTCCCCTTGGCCCCCCCCGCCCTTTTTTGGTCTGCATTTGTCTAATATGTCTTTTCCTATTTTTTACTTTGTAACATATAATGTAATTTTTAGTGGTATGTCTCCTATAACTAGATTATACTAAAATTTCTTTTACTCAGCCAAGTCTTTTAACAGGGGATTTACATTTTTAAATTCTGAAATCTTTGGTTTTATGACATTTTGTTCCGTGACTTATTAATATTTCTCCTCCATTTTATTTTCATTTTCATTTTTATCTTCTCCATTGTTTTCGAAAGTATTTTATTCTATTATTTGAAAGTGGCTACCTGGAGGAAGGGGAAACTTGTACTTTTTACTCTACCTTTCTATTTCCCAAATTGATATGGTAAATATATTACCTGGCACATATCTTCCAAAAGCTTTCTTTAACTTATTTTTATCTAATTGATGAGTCCAGAGTGAGATGGTATATTTTTTTAATGAAATGGCATATTTTGAATACTTTCTTAAAAAGTTTATTTTATTTTATTTTATTAGTAAACTCTATACCCAATGTGGGGCTCAAACTCACAGCCCCAAGATCAAGAGTCACAGGCTACTCCAAGTGAGCCAGCCAGGCACCCCTTGAATAACACTTTTGAGATATAAGATTAAGCACACTTTATTTTTACTTCATTCCCCATTCTAACCCATGAAAATGTTAACTTGGGTTTTAGCTTTATATACTTTTAGTACAATTTTTAAAGGTTTATTTATTATTTATTGTAGAGAGACAAAACGAGCAGGAGGGGCAGAGGGAGAGGGAGAGGGGATCTCCAGCAGACTCCACGCTGAGCACAGAGGCCTACAGGGGGCTTGATCTCAGGACCCCAAGATCATGACCTGAGCTGAAACCAAAAGTTGGATGCTTAACCGACTGCCCCACCCAGGTGCCCCTACTTTTATTACTATTTTTAAAATTCTGTACCTAATTTGAGAAAAAATACTTTGATTCAGATTTAGTTTTATAATTAGATATGGTGCAATTATTTAAGTGCACTTCTATTTTGGCATGATAATGCTCCCCTGCATGATCTCCCCATTCTTGAGCCCCCTCCTTTTTTTTTTTTTACTTCATCTCTTGATTGGTTGAAAAATACTGCAAACAAATGTTTTCAAGAATGTGATATATTTTGTGATCCCTTAGAAAGCAGAGTGTTTCTCTGACATCTCTACTGAAAGACGACTCAGCTATATATTACATTTTGGGGTCACCAATTTTTCTCTCTAAAACTCTAGATATGAAAAATCAGACAGATTGATGTTTGTTTTTATCTGGGCAATCTGACTTCATTTTCTTGCCCAAACAATTATAGACAATATTGTAGGTTAAAACTTTTGTCATAATGTATCCAGCTGTGTATCCTCTTTTATTGACTTTGGCTAGAACACAGTGTACTCTTTCAATTAACAGACACTGTTCTTCAACATAGGAATGTTTCTGTTTTACTTTCTTCGTAGATATCTCTTCCACTTGCCTTTGTTCCTGTTTTAGGAACACAAATTATCCGTATGTTGGTTCTTCATTTTCTTCACAGCCCTCATCTTCTCTCATTGTTTCCATGTCTGTCAGTTTCCACGCCATTTGGTTTCTTAGCATCGGCTTTGTTCTTGACACCAAACTTAATTTTCTGCCAGATAAATTCTCCTTTTTTACTGTCTCCAGTGTGTACTTTAATTTTGTTTTTGCTTTCTTAGAGTACTTGCTCATTTTTCTTACCCTGTCTGTCTCTCTTTCCATCTCATCCTATTAGATTTTCATCTCAGTCCCACCTGTTCATTCCTTCTGTTTCTTTTTTTCTACAGAAGCTTTAAGAATATCAACAGGTTTCTTCTGGATCATGGTGAAGAAGCGTGCTCATTTCCTCTGGTTCCTCTGATTTTTCTAGACGCTCTGCTCCTCTCATAGCTCTGTGCTGATTATTCTCCTTACTCTCAAATAAGGTTTCTGTAGGCTCAGTATCTGTCCACAGGTGATTGAACGGATTACCTCCAGGTCCACCATCTGTCTGTGGAAGTAGTGGCAAAATCTCCATCTCCAGTCTTTAGCTGGAGGGCACACTAATGTCCACATAGTCTAACTTCACCTTTTATGATCCCTTAAAGAGCAGGGAGTGTTTTTCTGACCTCTTTACTGAAAGACGACTCAGATATATATTACATTTTGGGGTCACCAATTTTTCTCTCTAAAACTCTAGATGTGAGAAATCAGACAGACTGACGTTTGTTTTTTTCTGGGCAAGCTTATTTACTAGTGTGATACCTATCACAATACAGTTCCTAGCACAGGCTTCTCTCAGGGATTTTCAAGAAGCTGGCCTTTCCTTAAAGTTTTGGCCAGGTCTGGCTGTTTAACTTGCCCAAAAGTTACATGCAAAATGAGAATGCAGGGCCTCTTGTTCAAAAATCGAGAATTTCAAGATGGTAACAGCAGAACATTAAACCAAGTAAAAGGCCCTTCTTATCACAGGGCCCTGTGTGCCTGCCTAGGTTGCACTCCCATGAAGCTGGCCATGGTTATGGGGACTGCACTTCCTTAAATGTAAGTCTCCTCCCTTTTCCTCCCAATCTCTGTCCTGTTTCCTGCCCACTTGTTTTATCTATCTGCCTAGATAAATAGGAAATAGAGGAGTCTAGAGGATATGGTGTGGAGGTGGGGGTAGGGATCAGTATTCTGGTGAGCAGACTTCAAGGGGAGAGAACTGCCATCTCTTGTTGGTTCAAGCACCATGTGTGTGAATTGGGAGACAGATGGTGGTGGGTCATCAGGGGATAGAGTGTGGGCCTTAAATAAGTGGCTTCCTACCTTTTTCAGTCACCGTCTTTGAGGAAATGAAACACAGGTAAACCATGATTGCAATTTTCTTAATCCAGCCATTTAGGACCATCTGCCTCATAATTAACATCAATTTCACCCAGATCCAAGACTTAGATTACCTGTCAGTTTTAGTCTTTGATACTGTGAAATCTTGTCTTTTTTTTTCCTTTTTTTTTTGATGTATTTGAGGGGATTTTTGTGAGAAGTTAGGACAGAATACATTTGGGAACAAAGAACAATGTATCATTTTGGTCTAGAAGTCCCCATGGAATCAATTAGGTAGACCGGGGGTTGGCAAACCTTTTCTACATAGGACCAGACAGTAAATATTTTAGATTTTGTAGGTCAAGAGGCAAAATCAAAGATATTATGTAGGTACTTACATAGCAAGAGAAAAATGAAATTTCCACAAATATTGTGTTGATGAAATTAAAAATCTAATAATAATTCAGCAGTTTTGGTAATACAGGTCTACTAATGAGAAAAATGGGATTCTTTGTTTTTGGAATACATTTTGCTTAATTAGGGTTCAACGTTAGTATTGCTTATCATCAAATTAGTTTGCAAATGTTCATCTGTTAATGCTGATCTGTAATGGGATTTTATGTATTTCATTTTTGAAAATGTCTTTCCCTACAGATAGGCACTGCCAAACACTGACATCAATCCATGCCTGTATGATTTTAATTGAGTATGTTCATTGCATGGAAGGCATTTATAGAATTCTATTAGATTTTTTTTTTGAAATTTGCCTTTTAGTATATCATTACATTGCAGTTAATCACTTCCAAATGATGGTTAGGTAGAAACTACTCAATTGCACTGTTAAATGAATTTTGAAATACAGAAATTTCCTTACACTTGCATTGAGGTCTGAAAAATTGAGGTCACTTGGAACTGTAGCTTGAACTTGGAAAATACATGTTGTAAATTTATATAGGAATAGATAATTTGCCTCTTATTTTAAGTTTTGATAGCATGGAAATATAGAAAGTGGCTTGACAGTACTTGTAGTTTGGGCAATGTTATTTGTCATCAAAATGACTTTACTGCTGTGTAAGCTTATGTGTAAATGTTGTTTTACCTTGGAAGTGGTAAAGTTCATTGAGACCTATTAACAAGCCTCCAGCAAAAGCTAGTTTCCAAAGCCATTCATAGGTTGATAATAGGGGTTGAGGGCTGTTCTTCTCATTCAAAAATTCTCAGTTTTGGTCTTGAGCTCTGAAGAATCACAGTAGAACTTTGCTGCTGCTAAGATATTGAACTGCTCTGTGGTAGAGCAAGTCAGGATATTCAGTTTTTACTTCTGATAAAAATTCACAGAACTGATGATGGTTAAGTCCATGAGTGTGAATGAAGTTACTGGGGACACTGCTGGTTCAATAACACATGCTAAATTCCAATATTACCACAAAGTAATTACTGATGAGTAATATAATGAATAGCCATAGGGTTTAAACGCCTTACATTTTCACCAATTTTGTAATTTGTTCAAATAAGCATTTTTCGGCATCACGCTTATTCTTGCTACCACCAGTTGTAACACATCTTAGCAGGTTCTACTTCATGTTGTAGGGCAACAGTGCTTTTTCAGCTTCTTTGAAAACTGAAGCCACTTCAAACAGGGCATTGACTCTTCAAATAAATAACAACTGAGTAGTATCCGTATTCTCTGTTAACTCATGAAGAGCCAGGGAAAACCACTCAGGTAATTGCCTTGTTTTTTAGTTGACTATTGATGTTGCTCCCAATGTCCTCAACTCTTTAAGCAACTGTTCTAAGCTGAAAGGTTAATAGCCTTAAATTTATTTTCCCTGGGCACATTACTTTGGCTGGTGCAGTCAGATACAATTTAATTAAACAGCTTCCCTTGTCTGGCTAAGAAATGAGCCACTCAGAAAATGACTTTGGTTGCAGTCTCCTTTTCATTTTTTATTTTGGTGAAGGAATTCTGCTGTGATGAAATATTCTGTTTTAAATTCTCTAATTGTTCTCACTGTTGCTTTCCTAGCACTTGGGAAAATTGTGATGAGTGTAGCCTAATAACGTTGACTTATATGATAAATGCTTTGCCATCAAATTTATAACAAAACCATCCACATTCTACTGTGCCTTAAAAGCATGATATTTGAAGCCCATTTTTCTCTTTTTTCATGTTTTGACATGATAGACATGATAGACGTGTACTGATAATAAAAAAAAAATGTAATGGTGTTATATGTGTGGCACTTGAAACCCTGCCAAGCTATAACAGCATTACTGTGATTTGTAGGGCACTAAGCAGCAGTGGAAAGTGATGAGACTACCACAACTATCTAACTGTGTGTTGCCTTGTGAATGTGGCCATAGATAATACATAAATGAGTGAGCATGACTATGTTCTAGTAAAACTTTATTTATGGACAGCCAAATTTGAATTTCATATAATTTTAATGTATGATGAAATGGCTGTACAAATACAGGTGGCAGACTGCTTTTGGCCTGTAGATTATAGTTTTCTGCCCCCTGGTCTAGCAAAAGGGCTAGATCAATTGACTAGCCAATATTCATTGAAGTTGGTGCCAATTGCTCAACCCAGGTGAAAGGAAACCTGTTTAATACAGAAGCACTAACACTAATAGCAACTCTACAGTTATTATTTCTGTGCCTAAAATCACTATAACCATCAGTATGGTTCTTGAATATGCTTTTCTAATTTTCCAACTCTTAACTCCCAGTTCTTTCCTTACCTTTTTGGTCACAGCCATACGCAACTTCTTGAAGTTACCATAAATCTCATATTCTTAGGCTTCTGTGCTTTTGCAGACACATTGCTGCCTGTGCCTGGAACACACACACCTCTACATCCACCCCCTAGTTCCTACTAATCCATCTTCTATTTGCTAGGAGCTTTATTTGGTCCCTCTAAGCTGATAAAGATGCCTCTTCCATGAGCATCCACAGAAATTTGGGCAAAGCTTACAGCACTCATCACTGTGCATTATAGTATAGAATTTATTTATACAACTCTCCCAAGAGCGAGCTCAGGACAGGGACTGTGTCAATTTGGGAAATTTTCAGCCATTATTTCTTTGCATACTTTTTGGGCCCTGGCCATTCTCCTCTCCTTCTGGGACTCTAATGACACAAGTGTTAGATCTTTTGCTACAGTCCCGCAGATCCTTGAGGTTCTGTTTATTTATTTTTTTTTTTCAGTCTATTTTCTCTGTTGTTCAAGTTGGGTAATTTCTGTTGTTCTGTCTTGACGTTCACTGATTCTTTTCTCTATCCCTTCCATTCTGATGTTGAGCCCATATATTTGGTTTTTATTTTGGCTACTGTATTTTTCAGTTCTAAAATTTCCATTTGGTTCTTCTTTGTATCTTCTATTTCTTTGCTGAAACTTCCTATTTCTCTGCTGTGATTTTCTAGTTTTTCATTTAAGTGCGTTCATAATTGCTTATTGAAACATGTTCATGATGGTTGCTTTAAAATCCTTGTCAGATAATTTGAACATCTGATTTACCTCAGTGTTCACATCTGTTGGTTGTATTTTCTAATTAAGCTCCGATTATTCTGGTTCTTGGTATGAAGGATTTTTGATCGAAACCTGGACATTTTTGGTATTATGAGACTGTGGATCTCATTGGAATCTTCTGTTTTAGCAGGCCTCTTCTGGCATCATTATGGTCCGGGGAGGGAAAACACTGCCTTATTACTACTTTCAGGTAGGGGTGGAAGAAGTCCAGGTTCCCTACTCAACCTTGGTTGACTGGTGGAAGGGGAGGGTCTTCTTGTTACTGCTGGATATGGATGGGAGTTCTGGCTCCCCAGTAGGCCTCCATTGATATCACCCTGGCTGGGAGGTGTGGGAGTGCCTCATTAGTGCTCCCCACATTGCTTCCATTGACACTATGGGAATGGTGGCCTGGTTACCACTGGGCAGTAGGCCTCCTCTCACACCAACTCAGCAGGGGGTGGGTAGTGATCCCTCATTTCTGCTGGATTGGGGTGGAAGTCCAGCCTCCCCAGTGAGGTGGTGGTGGTGATTTGAGGTATCTCTTTACAGCCTGGTGAGGGTAGAAATCTAGGTTCCTGGTGGGTGCAGGTGGTCTTGACTTCATCTAGAAGTCTCAAAACTATTTTTTTTTAAATGATTGGGTTTTTTTTAAGATTTTATTTATTTATTTAATTGACAGAGAGAGAGCAACAGCGTGAGAGGGAACACAAGCAGGGGGAGTGGGAGAGGGAGAAGCAGGCTTCTGGCTGAGCAGGGAGCCTGATGTGGGGCTCGATCCCCACACCCTGGGATCATGACCTGAGCCGACGGCAGTTGCTTAACCAACTGAGCCACCCAGGCGCCCCTCAAAACTATTTTGACCACTGAAGTTTTTGTAATAACTGAATGTCTACTTGGCTCCCTATCGCCCCTCCACCCTTACTCTTTTATTTTGGTCATCAACGTGTTTGGACATCAGTTGGGGAATCTTGAGGACACTGGTGAGTATGAGAAGAGCTGGTAAATTTTTTTGATATAAAAAAAGTATGGTTCTAATTATAAGACTAGATAAATCATGACTCTGTTGTGTGACTTTTTATCTGTATGGGTTACATGACACTAACATTATGAATGAATTACATATTCCTAAATGCTTCAGGTTAAGTATTTAGTTGTTCAAAAGTTAAATTTGTTTTCCTATAATTGAATGGGCTTCTTCTCTGATATTAATTGGTGGTACTTATGTGAGTATTAACTACAAATTATACACTAGTCCATAATCGGACTCAGCATGACACAAATTTATATAATTTTAAAATGTTGATTTATCTATGCATATATTGGTCATATTAACTTGGTAAACTCAAATTACTCTCCCCTGCTCCTAGTGTATTAAGTTAGAATTATGAAATAAGAATCAGTAGTAAGTGATATGAGGTTTAATTTTAGAATAAAGGGGAGATGTAGCAATGTTGGCATTATATGCCTTAAGTAAAAAGTGGATTAGAACTATGTGTTGGGTTTATAGAGAGGTTGGGGAGGGATAAGGAGGCAGTGATTGGTAGAGTGGTGATCAATACATCCAGAACCCGGAATGTGAAAGCAAGAAAGGATTTTAGAAATTCCAGTCTGCCTGCCTGCCTTCCTTCCTTCCTCCCTTTCTTTTTTTCTTTGAGGTCTTTGAATGTATATTATGTATCTGGCACTTTACCTACCTTATGGCATTTAATATTCAAAATAATATTGTAAAGTGGATATATTTTCTTTTTCACAGATGAGGGCACTGAAGCTCAAACTAGACTAAGGTCACCCAGCTATCAAGTGGTATAGTTAGGATTTGAACCTGGAGCTGTATGATTTCACAATTCATGCTCTGGCTAAACCTCTCTGCTGTCTATATGTTTTCAGATTCATTTTGCATAGAAATAATCACACAATCATTTATCTCACCATTTCTGCAGTGAGGACCTAAACCTTGGAGGCTTCATACCTATTGTATATACATTTACTTGACAAATTATAAACTTTTGAGATCTAAAAAATTATATAGTGATATAAAGATTGATGTTACTATATAAAAGTTGTTTCATGCTTCATAATGGAGGATGGATATCTGTAGTTGGACTAGACATGTAGTTTCAAGCTTAGAGGGTAATTTTCCCAAGGTCACACAGCCTGTGCAGTAAAGATTTGAATCTAGGTCTACCTGACTCCACCACCACCCATTGCATCCACTCAATGCAATTCTGCTATTAGCTAGTGATGATTATGTGGTGGGAAAGGTTTTGAGGGATTTGGGGTGGGTAGCTTTATAATTCTTAAGGGCTTGAGTCAAGAGGCGCCAACTCCAGGAAGATGGCCAAATGCTGGCTGAATTTTATCTGCTTGTGCCCGTCTAAGTGTGTGTGTGGAGAGGGAAGATCTTGGGTGTCAAAATCTCCCAGGCTTTGAAGGTCGTGTGACAAAGTTAACAATGCAGGTGTTAATTTAGCTGTAGAAAACATTCAGCTCTCCATACTCATTCAAATAAAATGGAACACCATAAAGAATGGAAAAGCTGTTTCAGAGAAAGTAATTAAACATGAAACATAATCTATATGAAACTGCAGTTTGTTAGTCTAGGTACTGGTCTCGGGAACAATTTAAAACCGTGTCTGTGTGCAAAATCAGCTGGGATTTCTATAGCTTCTTACTGAATACTGCTAGCATTACTGAGTCAGCACTAAATTGTCTTCCTTATATTTTGAAACCCAAGTCAAATATATCTTGTCTATTGGTTCTGTTATTAAAAAATAGACAAGAGTCCATGTTTATAAAGGAAACCTTGTCCTCGTATGTCCATTAATTGATATTTTCCTATCTCTGAAGACTGGAGGTGTGCCTTGTAACAGATCTATTACATGAGACATAGCTTACTAAATTTGTCTTTTGAAAAGAGTAACGGACTGAAGGCATATTTTCTTTTTCTCCCAATTACACTTCGGATTGAAAACCAGACTAGTGACTTTTATTTACATCTAAAATACGGTTAGAACAAGAAAGTGTTATTGTTGTCTAAGGCATGTTGTGGAGGGTAGAAAAGGCTTTTTTCTGGGCTACAAGCTGTGATAAGGATCTTCACTGTCTTCCTTTAGGCCTGTCCACAAGCAGCCCCAACTCTTCCATGAATGAACCCCTGAGACCAGCAACAGAAACCAACATTCTGGAGATCTGCTTAACAACTGTCATTATTTTCTTTACAATATCATAACGAACTACCGATAAAACGCAGGTAGCACGAAAATTTGGCCCCGAAGTGCCGCCAACAGACCTTCGGCGGTGGGGAGCCGAGATCAGCAAGCCAGACCCCATGGGCGACTCTTCATTCCCTCCGGCTGGGGGTCAGGAGGACTTTCCCCCTTCACCTTCCGCGCGAGTGAGGGGATCGGGGCAGGGAGCGCAGGCCTGGCTTAGGGCGGCGCCCGAGCCGCCCGGCTGGGGCCAGCAGCCGCTCCCGGAGCTCGCTCCTCGCGGAGGCCATTATTTCCAGCGGTGCCAAAAGTATGCGCCTTCTTCGGAGGGCGGAGGTCAGGGGCCGTGCACCGCCTCCCGACGACGCGACCTTTACCAGGCCCTGTAAGGCCCGGGACCCCTGGAGCGCGGGACTGCGGGGACCGTGGTCTAGGCCCACCACCGGGCTCTCGGGCAGGCAAAGGCCGTCCATGGCGTCCTCACTCACAGCTCACGCCCGCCGCGGGCGGTGCCGGACCTCGCCCTTCCCCACCGCTCCCCTCCCCCCACGCCCCCCCCCCCCCACCTCCCGCCAATCCCGCCGCGGCTCCCGAGGTGACACGGCCCGGACCCTCCATTCTCTGCCCCAGTATATTTAACTAGCACAACCTAACAGTTTGCTGCCTCTCGGTGACAACCCTTCCCCCCCGACAGACGGGCCCAGCAGCCAACCACCGGCCAGAATTGGCCTGCGTCCCGCTCCCCGTCGGTGGCGGCCTCGGTGGGCGGGGCTCGGCAGCTAGCAAGTTGAGTGGAGCCACGGCTGACGTGAGTCAACAAAGGTCACGTGAGGCGAGCGGGCGGCGCCGATTGGCGGCGCTGGCCGGGCGCGGAGGGGGGGTCACGGCGGCGGCGTGGGGTTCGCTGTGTGACACAATTACAACAACTTTGTGCTGGTGCCGGGGAAGTTTGTGTCTCCAACGAATCCCCCCCCTTGCCCCCCAGCCCCGCGCGCTCCGGCCGTTCCCGCCGTCCCCGCCTGTGGCTGTCCCCCGCCCGCCCCCGCGATGTGACCCTACAGCCGAGCCGCCGCCGCTGCCGACCCGGGGGCTCCGCAGCCCCTGCCGCCGCCGCCTTCGCCGCCGCCGCGTTGGGATTTTTCGTCGCTGCCGCCCGCGGCGGAGGAGGAGGCGGCGATAAAGTTGGTGTGCCGGTCCCGAGCGGAGATTGGGGGCGTCGTTGCGGGCCCCGGCCCGCGGGGGGGTGTCGGCGTTGGAGTTGTGAATTCGCTGCGTTTCCATGAAATCCTGCGGAGTGTCGCTCGCTACCGCCGCCGCTGCCGCCGCCGCTTTCGGTGATGAGGAAAAGAAAATGGCGGCGGGAAAAGCGAGCGGCGAGAGCGAGGAGGCGTCCCCCAGCCTGACAGCCGAGGAGAGGGAGGCGCTCGGCGGACTGGACAGGTACGGGCCGCCGTCACCCGCCCGGTCGGCTCCGGACGGGCTGGCGCCGCTTTCCGGGGAGGCCCGAGCGCGGCTTGCCTCTGGCGGCGGCGGGGCGGGCACCTCGGCTTGGCGCTCTCCGTGCCGTAGCCGCCGCCGGGGCCTCGGGCTCGGGCAGGGGTAGATCGGTGGCGTTCCCGGAGCTCTAACGAGCCGCGTGTGTCTCTCCCCACAGCCGCCTTTTCGGGTTCGTGAGGTTTCATGAAGATGGCGCCAGGACGAAGGCCCTACTGGGCAAGGTAAGGCAGCCCGCGAGCCGGAGCGCGGACACGGACTCCCCGGCCGGCGCCCGGCTCTCCCCGGGCCCCGGGGCCCGGCCGGCGTTTATTGTGGCCACGAACGATGGCCGAGGGGCTTCCGGAAAACTATTTCCTGCCTTTGCTCTCCCCCCACCGTCGGATACCTCGCTTGTACCCTTGCGAAATCGCTCTCTTCTCTTGTAGCTGAAGGAACAGAGGCAGCAGCGCTTTGGGGCCGAGCTCAGCTGGGTCGACAAAATCGCCTCTCATTTTACGGCTCTTTGGAGGTAGACCGATGATCTCCTAGGTGCTTGTTCAGTGTCAAGGGATCGTAAATGTGTGCAGATTTCCCCACATTTCTGACTTACTTGCCTCCCGTGGTTTTTATTCTTTTGCTTCAGGCAGGTTGTTCGTAATGTCTACTGTTACCCAAACGTTTTGGGCTTTCCTGCGTCCCTGCTCCCAGAAGGGGGAAGTTGCATGTAGTTTAGGGCGGTGAAGAGTTTGCATTGGGCTGTTGACATGCATCTCGACCGGTATGTGTTTTACCTGAAGTTAGGTGACTTGTTTACTTTTTGGGTCTTTCTGCCACAGAAATCCTGCAGTTATTTGTGAATGTGTTTTCTTCTTGGAGTCTCGTTTCCTGTGTGTCCGACCGGGGAGGCTAGGGGGGATTCGGGGTGTAGTCTCTGTTTATTTGTGTGGAAAGTTGTTGGCACTGTCATTTAGTTAAGTAATGGCTGCTCCTATCGGCCCAAGATGGCGGGACAGGGTGGGAGGAGAAAGTGAAGGGGGGGGTTTGAGGGGGGGAGGAGAGGTAAACATGGAAATAAATAGTAGCGATGAATAGGTCTCTCCTTCGGAGTGTGTAGCTCGATGGTGTTTAATAAAAATTGTCCAAGATGATTTGCATGTAGAATTCTTGTACCTTTCTCAAGCTTGGAAGCAGCATTCATAAGCCTGGTAAATGCTTATCAACCTGTAGCACATTTAGTTGCCCATCCGTAAGCTATTGAACAAAGGCTGTGGAGTCTCGATCTGTCTGCATCAGTTTGTTTCTCCTGACCAAAATATGGCTGAAATGATATTTCTACGGTTTCTTAATTGGGACCGTGAAACTTGGAGTGTGTGCGATAGGTGTTGCATCCGTTAGACATTTTCTTTTCAAGCTGAAATCAGTAGCTTTGCGTTTGACACCTAGCCTTATTGTTAGAATTGAGAAGGAAGTTTGAAATGACTAAAGCCTAGCATTTTATTCTTAAGTTGATTTTTTTATTTAGTTGTTCTCAGTTTTTATCTGTAGTTTGGTTTAGAAGAGTCTCTAATTCCTTTTATCTGTAATTAACTTCTGTTTTTGTTTCAAGGTAACTAAGTGTAAGGAGTTTCAGTCACAAATAATGACCAGAAAGCTAAAGAAATAATCCTTTCCAGTAAGCCTAGTGTTTTTGACTGATACAGGAAACTTGAATTAAACTTTGGTGATGTAGGTATTCATTGGTTTCATTAAAATTATCACTGGAAAAATGAGTAGTGACTAGCTCTGAAATGATTCAAGCCTCAATGATTAAAGCTTTGAAGAATTTTTTTCTGAGTATTTAAAATATTAAAAACAGTTGACTGCTGTCAAAGTTGTCCTTCCAAAAGATTAAATAAAATATTTAAATATAAGGGAGCATCATTGTATTTTGAAGTGATTATTGCCAGTCTAACTAGGGGTTGGCAAAATTGTTTGCAAAGATAACGCATTTGGAAAAGTTTGGCTAAATCTATTGCTTTTGGTTTATGGTAAAGAAGAAATAAATGGAATCTGAGGTTTTATGTGGATAATGTGTAAAATGCAAGTTGATGATTTCGTGTCTCAAAATGCTCGTATTTAGTAGATTCACAGTGGATGTTGCTAAATATTGGATTTCAGATTGTAATATTGAGCCCTGCAGTTATTATGTGCTATTGTGTTTAAATGTAAAGAAGTCGATGTTTTCAAATATCTTTTGTGAAAGTGTGCATTACTTTCTTGATGTTTGAATAGAGTAACATAAGTGAGAAACTTGTGAAACTTCATTATGTTTTGGGGAAGAATTAGGGCTTTATAAAAACACTGGATAATCTGATAAATTACTAAGTAGTTCATTGAGCTGAAGGAAAAAAGTCTTTATTCAGACTCCGTGCTTGTGAGGTCCTACCTATTTAGGTCAAGACTCATTAGCCTTAACATTAAAATATTCTAGAGTATGTGCTTGCAACCTCATGCAATTCTTGTGAGCCTGAACATACCAGTGAAATGTGTGATGTAAAGCTTGACGTTATATAACCTCACAACTTGTGTTTGAATTGGATTCTGAATAGAATGAATGAGCTGGGGTCCTGCTATCGGAAGTATTGAATTATTTAGTTTCATCCATCTTTTGAACACTCCTGGGGAACAACAGACGTGTGTGTGTGTGTGTGTGTGTGTGTGTGTGTGTGTGTGTGTGTAATGTTGAGCTGTGTTGGTTTCAGAATTTTTACTCTCTGAAAGTCTTAAAAAACCAAGAGTTCACTTTTCTTTGTTGGGGTTGGTTCAAGCTACTTACATGAGGGCATGTAATGGAATTGAATAACTCCCAGGGTTCTGTTTTTAGCTGCTATTTTTGTCCTGCCAGTTCTCCACCCCCCAACAAATTTGGTCTGCACCTTGTAGAACTTTATTTCTGACAGAAACTTAGCTATTACTACTTGTTTTCAAACATTTTTATTCCTGTATGTTTTATTGGACCTTCTTTCAAGTTTTAAAATTCAAATTTTGTAGGTGTAAGAAAAGATAACTCTTGACTTAAAAGCTTTGGAAAGTTTTAGGGGCGCCTGGGTGGCGCAGTCGGTTGGGCGACTGCCTTTGGCTCAGGTCATGATCCTGGCGTCCTGGGATCGAGCCCCTGCATCGGGCTCGGGCTCCATGCTCGGCGGGGAGCCTGCTTCTCCCTCTCCCTCTGCCTGCCTGGCTACTTGTGATCTCTCTTTCTCTGTCTCTGTCAAATAAATAAATAAGATCTTAAAAAAAAAAAAAAAAGCTTTGGAAAGTTTTAAACATTTAGTAAGTGTCTCTTACTTGCCCCTAAACTTGTATGTTCCTTTTCCATGTGTGACAATACTTTATCCAAACTGTTGATTTCTCTTAGTCTCCTTTGTAAGATTCATTTATATTAGACTCCTTAAAGGAATTTTTGTTTGTATGATTGCCATTTGATATACAATGCTTGGGGTTTTGGATCAGCAAAATAGTAATATGGTATATTATTTTTGTGGTAATATCTTTAAAAAATTATAAACAGAAAGTGGTTGCTTAGTCAGAGTTTTTGAAATACAGCATGATCTTGACCACTTTGCTCTTTAAATTAATGTTAACCATTAATCTTTTGGTAACATAATTCAAGATTCTTACATTTTAATTATAGTGGAGTTATTGGAAAGTATTAAAACATTTAAACTAATTATGGTGACTTTGGTACATTTTTGAGAATATTTTGGGTTAATCTTGTTATCAGTTGGATAAGGATTTGCGTTAAAGTATCAGCAATATATATCATAAATATAGGGAGGATAAATACAGTAATACTATAAAGGCGTGTTTATAGTAATATGCTGAAGGTTTGGGGAATCTTACCTGAGTTGGGGAACTATTGCTAAAGTACATAGTGGTTCATTTTGAAGTATCTTTACATTCGTTTTAAGTTTGTCCTGAGTACTTTCATTGGAACTTTTTTTGTAATTTGTTAATCAGTAGAAAGATTATGTAGAATGCCTAGAAGAAGTTATGGGTTGTTTATCATTTAGAAATGTGTGTTCTTTTTTTCCTAGGAAATGATTAGTATTAAAATAGTTGGCATTTTAAATTTTTTGGGTAATGGTAGTAGTTTAAAATCCATTAAGGCATATATTTTCCTAAATTTGGTTTGCTTAAATGTAGATGGTAGGGGAAAATTATTAGGTCAGTTGTGGAGGTGGCTTATTTGTACTATAATATTTAGAGGTTGATGCTGTTTAAAATTTTTCTGTGTTACTTTTTTTTGTTTATAGGCACTTAAAGGGATATATTCATTTCTAGTGCTAAAGAAGGTTTAGTGTTTGGGTTACAAAAGTCACCACAGAATAACGTCATGCTTTGTGTTTGAAAATTAGGTCTTTAATTTGATGTGTTTTTAAAAAGTATTTTCTAGTTTGGAAAGTTGTCTTGTAAGTAATTATAGTCATTGTTTACCTGGGGAAAGTCCCATGCCGTTACTATATATTTCCTGAAATTTTGCTACATTCCTGGTAATAAAAGCTGTAGAAAGAGATTACAGAAACGTTTGCATATCTGGGCACAAATTAGAACTGCAGGAATATATAAACAGGCACTTTTTAAGTTTTGGCCTTCTTTTTCACTGGATAGCTCTTTCCATAGAATCAAATTAGAAGTTGAAATGACTAGGGAACATTTGACTGCCACCTCTAGATGTTTTAGGTTAAGAAAAACTGCCTGAGAGATGGGTTTTTGTGACTTAGGTAGCAAAGTGGAGTGATGGGCCGCCTGTTTTAAATCAAAGTAAAGCTTCAGTGCTTGGCTAGCTAAGCACTGAAAAAAGTAAAAAATCTTATTCTGACTTGATTATGTAATATTTAGTTTTTATTTATATGGTACCAGTATTCTTTTGCAGATTTGAAAGGGGTTTTGTTAAGTTTATTTTACTTTGAAACTCATTGTGATCCTTTGAGCTCTTTGAAATTGATGTTAATGACTGATAACACCGTGCATTAATATTGTTTTTGAAATGTGGTATCCAGAGAGCTAATTTATGTTACAAAAACACCACCAGATTGTCTTAAGAGTTGAAATGGTGGTTAGGTTATTTAGGGCCCACATGTATTTATTTGTAGAATAGTTGATTAATGGAATTTATTTAATGAATGCAAAATTGATAGTTTTATATATGCATACTGAAGCTTTATGTGTAATTGTATCAGCTTTGCATTTGTTAACAGTACATTAGAGCAACAAACATTGACTACATTAAATGCAAGTCTTCCATGCGGGGAATATGAAGATAATATAGATATCCCTTGCCTGCATTGAGCTTAAACTCCCTAAGAGGAGTGGGATAAGTATAAGGATGATATAACATAGGAATGTCAGTGGCAGAAGAATAGTGTGAAGTGTCCTGAAAGTTTATGATAAACATCAATTTAACAAGTTTGAATGGCTTTTTGTTTGTTTGTCTTTTGGCTAACCATAGAAACATTGATTAGCAAGCAGGTATAAAAGCAGTCACAGGAACCTGTTTGGGAAGCTTGTGTGGGAAGCTTGTGAAGTCCCAGCTCTTTGTAGGTAGTCTAACAAGAACCTTGCTGGAAAGGTGCATTGGAGGCACATGTAGCAATATGTTAGCTGCAGTGGGCATTATCCCAGAATTGCCTGGTCCCAGTGGAACACAGGGCTGAATGGGACTCATAGAGTTACACGTACACTGTGTAGAGTATTGGGATCCTGGGTTTGTGGATTCTTAGACCCTGTTTGTGCAGAAGTGGAGGTGCCTTTACAGTATATCTAGCCAAGCCACATTAACTTGACCATCATTCATTTCACTGATGAAAAAATGTCTAAAACCCCTTGTGCTACCTGACACATTCCAGGGCTGACTGAAGTAAAGACAGGAGAAACATTGCCTTTGCAGAGTGCTGCCCTGGCTCATGTCCTCCTCATGTCTCTCATTGTTAGATTTAACTATTCTTGGACTGTGTATTCCTGATTTGGAAATTTAAAAAGTTAACTAACAGCTTCTGGATTTTAGGTTATTAGAGTTAACTGATAGTTGCTAGTTTAAGATTAACTAAAGCATCTGAGACCCACCATATTCTGATGTATTTTATTTTTTTAAACATTTAATGAGAATTTCTATTATGTAACATTCTCTGTCAGACATTTAAAAGTAAATTATTAAAATTTTACAGTACACTTGTGAGTTTAATGGGGAGGTATTTACATTTGTGAGATATTGCAGAATGGTGTCTGGGCTAGTTTAATTTACAGACAGCCTATTCCATGTTTTCAGGTATGTTTCAACAAATTATACACTTTGAGCACCGGACCCCAGGAAAAAAAAAAAAAAAGACCCTCTCTGCTAGCTCGTCATGCCTGGGCACTTTTTATGGACCAGACCTTTTTTTCTGTGTGGATGGGTGGTGCTGGAGGTGGGCAGGCATTGATGGCTTCTGCAAAACAGTATTGGCTTTCTTGGATCCCCGTTTTCAGGTGTTTACTCTTGGGGCAGTTGTAGATTGAGTTTCAGAGTTCTACCCTAGGTTGGGCCTCAGTAGAATGGCTACTATTAATAGGATGAGGATTACTTCTTAATTGTGTTTCTTGGAGATGGTGTTTCTTGATTTGGGCATTAGCAAGGAATCTTGTAATTTTGTTTAGGAAAACATGATTTAAAATCAGGTTTTAGCTTTTAGCAGATGTTGAAAGGATAATCTGTGTGTTCTCTTCTCTCTCTGATCTCATTTTATAGTAATTTTTACCTTTGTACGGATTCTTGGGATCCTTGAATGAGCATTCGTGGGTCAAATTAAGAAGTTCTCTGACCAAGTTTTGGAAGGATATTCAGTAAATAAAGGTCATCTTGGAGTACAGAACAGCTCTAGGGTGAGGAGGAGGGGAGATTTTAAACTTTACACTTTATAGATTTCTGTACTGCTATGGTTTTTTTGTTTTTTTTTTTTCTTTAGACATACTACTTTACAAATCATAGAGTAAGCACCCTGATAGTGCACCAGAATTATATTTTGGTTGATTGAAAATGGATTTTATTCTACCGTATGTGTAGAGATAACTGTAAAGGCCTTGTCAAGTTGGGATGCTTTTGAGCTTGATGATAGGGGTGAATGAAGTAGAGATGTGCCCTGTTAGGTCCTGTTTCTTTGCCTTTTAGGTGGCTTTATGATAAGTCACTATGCAATCTTCATTTTTTTTTTGTTTTTAAAGATTTTATTATTGAGAGAGCACGCACATGTGCGCACACAGGGGAGGGGCAGAGGCAGAGGGGGAGAGAATCTCAGGCCAACTCAGTGTTGAGCGCAGAGCCAGACCGCCTAATCTCAGGACCCTGAGATCATGACCTGAGCCAAAATCAAGAGACAGATACTTAACTGACCAAGCTACCCAGGCCACCCCTGCAATCTTCATTTTGAT
This sequence comes from Callorhinus ursinus, assembly GCF_003265705.2. NCBI lineage: Eukaryota > Metazoa > Chordata > Mammalia > Carnivora > Otariidae > Callorhinus > Callorhinus ursinus. Next base: position 5,121,500 of record NW_027397078.1, on the reverse strand, counting down.
CTTTAGCCATCTGTTTCTTTGATGACTTTCCTTTTTGGGCCCCTTTTTGCCTAGGTTGACTTTGGGACCTAATTAAGAACTATAACCTGGAAGCTTGGGAGTGATGCCTTATTTAGACAGTTTTAGGGTTCTCAGGCAATTTGTGGGCTCTTTGCCACTTTCTCCTGCAGACTTTTATTTATTTTTTTAAATCCATTTCTTCTTTTATCCTCTTTTCTCTATTTTTCTACATTGCTAAACTGTTGTCATTCTGTTAATGTATTCTGATTTTTTTTTGTAGTTTGGGTCTGTGGAAGTATTTTGTCTGTGTTAGAATAAATAAAAGATGTGCTGCTGTTAAGTTTATTCTCAGGAAGAAGGTTGGACTTTGTTATAGTTAAGAGATTATATGAGGTTATCTAATACATTTTAATTTAGACCAGTGGAGGAAACCCTTTTAGATAAAGGGTTGTTTTCAGGCTATGGATCTGTTACATTATGTTCATTAGATCCTTTTCTTCTTTAAAAAAGCTTGTTAGGGAAAATTTCCAATATTTTCAAGAGCAGAGAAAATCAGTCAGCCAACCGTCACTGATCATTACCCAGTTCAGCTGTTTTCAACTCACGTCCAGTCTTGTTTCATCTGTATTTTGCCCCTCACTCCCATTATTTTGAAGGACATCTCAGGCATCAATCACATCATTTAATCCATAGATACATTAGTTTGTCTCCGAAACATAGCCACAGTGCCCTTACTACGCTTAAAAATAACTTTTTTTTTTTAAGATTTTATTTATTTATTTGACAGAGAGAGAGTGAGAGAGCACAAGTAGGGGGAGCAGCAGAGGGAGAGGGAGAAGCAGCAGGCTCCCTGCTGAGCAGGGAGCTTGATGTGGGGCTCACGTGGGGCTCGATCCCAGGACCCCAGGATCATGACCTGAGCTGAAGGCAGATGCTTAAACGACTGAGCCACCCAGGTACCCATAAAAATAACTTCTTAATAGGAAATATTTTTTGGGCCCTGATAATTTTGATGTATGGAAGAATTCTTTGGGAAGCTAATAGAAAACAGATAATTAGCTGAATAATGTGAGTTTGTATTTTAATATTGTGGAAGGATTCTGTAATAGAATATTACGTAATCGTGGCAAAAGAGATAATTTTGCCTAAGAACTTTATGAATCTTAGTTGATTGAGTCTGGGTCATTTATACATTTAGGGGAAATTTGTTTTTAAGATATAGTAGTTAAAATAAATGTTTTAGGTTTTTAAATTTCAAATATCAGAATGAGAACTAGAAAAGCTTTTGGTTTTGCTTGGTTGATTGTGAAATGTTTGCTGACCTGCTGTGGGTGAAGGCTGTGTGCCAAGTCTTTGGGCAACAAGTAAGACCTGGCCTCTGCCTCTGCGGTCTTTGGAGGAAAATGGATAGACTGAGTGATCATATGTTGTAGTAAGTACAGTAATCAAGGTGTATGCAAAGTGCTGTGAGCTCTCAAATGATGGAGCAAATAAAACATGCCTGAGTGGCTCATTCGGTTGGGTGTCTGCCTTCGGCTCGGGTCATGGTCCCAGGGTCCTGGGATCGAGTTCCGCATCGGGCTCCCTGCTCAGCGGGGAGTCTGCTTCTCCCTCTGCCTCTCCCCCCCCAACTCGGCTCCTCTCGATCTCTGAAATAAATAAAAAATTAAAAAAAATATTTGATTATGGATAGTTTAACTATCCACACAATTCCTAGCATTTTGGAGCAGTTAATTTTGACTGGAGAAGTAAGTAGGTGAGGTAAACTCCATGAAAATGTAACATTTTGTCTTGATTATCAAACATGAGTGGAGGTTTAGCAAGAGGAAGGAAGGGGCAGAGAGTTGGAGGTATGAAGTGAAATGGTGTTTGAGGAATTGTGAGTAGTATAGTGTGGGTAGAGGGTGTCATGTTGGGATTAGGAGAAAGTAACTGAGCACATGAAGGCCCACGTCACTATAGGCCATAGGATGTTTTGGGAGGTCATTGAATTCAACTCTAATCCAGGGGAATTGACATGACTAGAGTAGGTTTTATGGGAATATTATTGGCTACAGTGAGAAGGATAAAGTGGAGGGGAAAAGATCCTAGTTGTGAAGTATTGATGGTGGATTTTAAAGTAGAATTCTGCTTCTGCTACTTACTCGGTGTGTGATCCTTGGACAAATTATTTCATCTTTCAGAGGCTCAGCTTTCTCATCTGTAAAATGGAAGTAGTAATAGATTTCTGGCAGGCTGTTGCATTTTGTGTTAGGAAAGAAAGTGCTTGGCATTGGGCCTCGCACGGAAGGTGCTCAGTACAAGGTTCATGTTATCATCATCTTGGGAAAGACAGTTAAGTTTAAACTAAGGCTATAGTTTAGGAGTGAGGGTGGAGATAGAGGCAGATTTGGGATCTCTGGAAAAGAATCCTAACATCTCACTACTTTGACTTTCTTTCTTTGTCTAACAACCTCTTAGTCTCTGATACTCTGTTCTAGATTTTCTTTACTCACTCTGCCTCCAACTTACACTTGATTACTTTAGTTGGGCATCTTGAAGGCACCTTAAACTAAACATATGCAGACTGAATTTATCATTGTCTTTGATGTTTCTTATCTAAATAAATGGCACTTAATCATCCTTGCCAGAAACCTTGGAGTGGTTCTTGACTCCTTTTTCTTAACTTAAAAGTCCTAATAGTCTGCCTATCTTGTCATTTCTACATATTAAATTTCAAGTCTGTTTCTCTCCATTCCCACTGCCATTATTCTAATTGCAGCCATGATCCTCTCTTTGACTTCTGAATTAGCTTCATACAGTTTTTTTGAATGTGTATACATGTGCATAGTACAGAACTGAAAAGTTACATGAAGGGTTTTTTTTTTTTTTTTAAAGATTTTATTTATTTATTTGACAGAGAGAGACACAGCGAGAGAGGGAACACAAGCAGGGGGAGTGGGAGAGGGAAGAAGCAGGCTTCCCGCGGAGCAGGGAGCCCGATGCGCGGGGCTCCATCCCAGGACTCTGGGATCATGACCTGAGCCGAAGGCAGACACTTAACGACTGAGCCACCCAGGCACCCCTACATGAAGGGTGTTAACAGTGAAAAGAAAATCTCCCTCCCACACCATCTCCCAGTTATTTTGTTCCTGTTTTCGGGCAGCCACTGATAAAAGGTATGTTGGGTAACTTCATATTTCAACACATACCAAAGCGTATTCCATTTTATTTTTTCCCCCACACAGATGAGGTCATACTGTATACAAGTCATTAAAATACTTTGTTAATTTTACTGTTTGCTATATGAAAATGTTAATAGTTTTATATTGAATTGTCTTGGGTTTGAGAGTTCTCTCATTCAGATAGTGAGATGTTGGTGAGGGGATTGATTTGGGTTATTTTTAAGTTCTTTTTGATTTTGAGGTTTTATTACTCCTTTTATACATGATATTGAGGGTAGAAATTCTTCAACATGTGAAAGTCTTAATTGGAAGTATGTTCATGTGCGTTTTCATAAGGTAGTAGTTGCTTAATTTTATATGCTGTGAACTGTCAGTTGGAATAATTGGCAAATTTTGCCTTCATATTTTGGTTTTATTAGTATGACTGATTATCAGGCTCTGTGATTACTAACTTAATTCACTCCCTGAATGTTTATAGAAGTAACCATAGTTTATACTACTAAATAATCTTGTATTTGCAGGAGTCATTCATTTCCTTGGTTTATTTTTGTTTTTATTATAGAAAAGGAAAAATAGGTAAACTTGCATTCTTGATTAGTTGAAAACAGTACAGGGCTTAGTGGTTAACTTACTTCATGGCAGAATATCTTTATTTTGATTTTTCAGTGACTGGTGTTAGAGCTATAAGAGTAGTACTTTATTTCTTGGGGGTCATTAACACTTTTAGGGTCAGTGTAGCTGCATACATTTTGTATATGATTTCAGGGAGTGTAAGGATCCCTTTGAAGCCCAACTGTGGACTCCATTATTTTCACTTAAGTGTAGTTCACTTATTCTTGAGTAGAGGGGTAGAGGTGTTAATGATGGGGGTATGTTGGAGAGAAAGGAAAGCTTTAGAACCACTGGGTTGGTTAGGCTTAGATGGCATGGATTTTTACCACACAGTTTGCGGTATTTTATGACCACTTCACATATTCTCTCAAATTCTTCTTTACTGGTTATTATAAGGGTACTAGGGGAAGAGAAGGTGGTCTGATCCGTAGAGAACTTACTGCTCTAACCAGAAAAATAGCTGTACGCACATGTATGTCCTTTTAACATAGTTAATAGACTTTAGTGTTGTTTCTTTAGCCTGGGTGCTCAAAATGCTGGTTTGGTTGGGAGGCTGTATGATAGATATACGGGGAAGAACAATGGATTAGAAAACTGAAGACCTGAGTTTTAGGGTCTGCTGCCTACTTTAGTCAAGTTGCTTAATTGATACGGTCCCAGTTTTACTGTCTTTTAAGACGAAAGGCTGGGAATTAAAAATTTTCAGTGACTAGCACCAGAATTCTAGGTAACTATTCATTTTAGTTTTTAGGATTGACCCAGTTCTTTTAAGATTTTGACCCAGAAGGAGGACACAGTAGAACTTTGTTCTAGATGGTAATGTTCTTTGATTTCAGCCTCAAGCCTTCAGGATCAGACAGCAGATGAATGCAGAGACCTAATGGAACTGAGTTGCATGTTTTTGTTATGCTAGTATGATTAGCCATTCAGTTAGTCTTTGATTTGAAAGTTGGTCTTATTTATTAATGGTTAGTGTTTGACTTCTCCAAACTGCTTCTTATAGTTGGGGCTATAATTTTTTAGGTCAGATGTGATATTTCTAATTATAGAAGATGGGTGTAATCACTGTGTCTTTGCTGGGAATTCATGTAACAGGGCTAAATGAATTCTCATGTGCATTGGTAAGAAATGTCACATTGAAGGGGCGCCTGGGTGGCTCAGTCATTTAAGCATCTGACTCTTGATTTCGGCTCAGGTCATGATCTCAGGATCGTGAGATTGAGCCCCATGTTGGGCTCCACGCTGGACATGGAACCTTCTTAAGATTCTCTCTTACTCTCCCCTCTGTCTCTTTCCCCCACTCGTGCTTGCACGCTTGCTCACTCTCTCTGTCTCAAAAAAAAAAAAAGTCACATTGAATAAATATGTACTGTTAGGTATTGGGCATTTAGGTGTCACAAAAAATGAATAAGGCCCCTTGGTTTCCCCAAGAGTAGTAAGAATCTTATAGCATTAGTGGGGCATTTTGTGATCTATTGAATGTAAACTTTTATTGTTTGATTTTGCTTTGTGTGTGAGATGATATTTTCATTATAAGCCTACCAGTTAAAAAGATAGATTTGGATTTTCTTTCTTCTTCTTCTTCTTTTTTTTTAAAGATTTTATTTTATTTATTTGACACAGAGAGAGAGCCAGAGAGCACAAGCAGGGGGAACAGCAGAGGTAGTGGGAGAAGCAGGCTCCGTAAGCAGGGAGCCTGATGCAGGTCTTGATCCTGGGAGCCTGATGTGGGTCTTGATCCCAGGACCCTGGGATTATGACCTGAGCCGAAGGCAGACGCTTAACTGACCGAGCCACCCAGGCACCCCTAGATTTGGATTTTCTTGAGGAGAAACTTCTTGTTTGTTTAACAACCTTTCAACGATGGTAAATGTATAAAATGAAGTGGGTTTTCTGTCATTGAAGTTGTTCAGATTTGCTCATTGACACTGTTTGGCCAGGTTGTTATAGACAACATTCAGACATCGAAGGATAACTTTTACTGTTACCTGTAAAGATTACCCAACCCTTAAATAGTCATGATTCTATGAAAAGAGGTAACTGGGTCCTGAATATCTGGAGGAAGAGCTGGAGTCCTTATTAATCTGATGGATTTTTTTGGCTCTTGTTTTGTCTTGTTGGATTTGGTTGTCCTTATAAAAGTGGACATCACATGACATTGGATATCATGAATACATTTTTGTAAGTGGAAGTTCTTTTCTATTGGCTTTTTAAAAATTTGACTTTATTTTGGGATAATTATAGATTTATGTGAAGTTGTAAGAAACAATAGATCTAGTGTACCCTTTACCCAATTTCTCCCAGTGGTAGCATCTTGCAAAAGTATAATACAATAAATATCACAACCAGAATATTGACGTTGATATAAGCAAGATATAGAACTGTTCCATTACCATAAATATCTGTCTTGTTGCTAATTTGTAGCCACACACCCCCACCTCCCATTCCTAACCCCTGGAGAACCATTTCTATAATTTTCTCATTTGAAAAATGTTATATAAATGGGATCATACAGTATATATCCTTTTGGGATTGCCCTTTTTCACTCAGCGGAACTCTCTCGGTTAATCAACTTGTATGAATCAGTAGTTTGTTCCTTTTTATTGCTAACATTTAGTGATGTTACCACATTTTCTTTAACCATTTACCTGTGAAGGACATCTGAGTTCTTTCTAGTTTTTGGCTATTGCTAATAAAGCTGCTGTGACCATTTGTGTACAGGTGTTTTTGTGAACATAAGTTTTCTATGGGATAAATGCCCAAGAGTGCAGTTGCTGATAGTTACATGTTTAGTTTTATAAAAAAACACCAAACTGTTTAACGTTTCCCAGAGCAGCCTTACCATTTTATATTCCCATCAGCAGTCCCCCCGTGTTCCAGTTTTATTGCATCCTTGCTGGCATTTGGTGTTAACTTCTATTATTTATTTTTGTCATTCTGATAGGAGTGTAGTGATAGTTCATTGTGGTTTAAATTTACATTTCCCTCATGGCTAATGATGTTGAACATTCCATCTGTATAGCCTCTTTGGTGAAATGTCTGTGTTTTTTTGGATTATTTACCTGAGACTCCTTTTTCTCTAATATAAAAATTTAGTGCTATAAATTTACCTTTTCTCACTACTTTAGCTGTGTCCCGTGTTCTTATATTTTCATTTTTATTCAGTTCTACGCGTTTTTAAGTTTCTTCTGAGCTTTCCTCTTTGATCCATGGGATATTTGGTAATGTGTTCAGTTTTTTAAGTATTTGGAAGTTTTCCTGTTTTCATTCTGTTACTAATTTTTAGCATGGTTCCATTATGATTATGGGATTTATTCTGTATAATTTCCATTTTCTCATACATTTGTTGACATCTGTTTTATGACCCAGGATATGGTCTATCTTGGTGTCTGTTTCATGAGCGCTTGAAAAGAATGTGTATTCTGCTGTTGTTGGATGGAGTGTTGTATGCATGACAGTTAGATCCTATTGGTTGGTCGTATTGTTCAGTTCTTCTATATCCTTGCTTATTTTGCATCTAGCAGTTCTATCAATTGCTTAGAGTGTGGTGTTGCTAAGTCTTCACCTATAATTGTGGCTTTGTCTATTTTCTTTTTATCTTTATCATATCTTCTGGTGGGTTGATACCTTTATCATTATGTAATGTCTCTCTTTGTCTTACTGAAATTACTGGTAATTTTATTTGCTCTGAGGTCCACTTTATCTGATAGTAATGTAGCCAGTCTTTTTTTAAAAAAATGAATATTTACATAGTATGTTTTTTTCCATACTTTTACTTTCAATCTACCTGTATCATTGTATTTACAGTGATTTTTTTCCCCCCCCTGTGGACAACATATTGTTAGAACATTTAAAATATTCTTCCAGTTTCTCTTTTTTAATTGGTGTGTTTAGACTACACTTAAGGTAATTACTGAACTATTAGGGCTTAAGTCTGCTGTTATTTTTTATTCATTCTGTTTCTCATGTCTTATTTCTTAATCTCCTTAAGGTTATCTGGATATATTTTTGGGTTCCATCTTGATTTGTCATGTTTTTGTAGGTATATTTCTTTGTATAGATTTCTTGCTTGCTGTGGGTATTGTGATATTCATATGTAAATTACCACGGTGTTCGGGTACAGATGTTTTACTACTTGGAGTGTAGTGCAGAAACCTTATTTCGTTTAGGTCCTTTTGCCCTCTACTTTAAAATATAATTTTCTTTATATAACATTGAACATCATGTCAGATGATGTGATAAATTTTGCTTCAACCAGCAAATAGGATTTATGAAACTCAAGTATAGTGTCATAGTCGTATTATACTTACCCCTAATTTTACCTATTCCAGTGTTCTTTTTCCTTTCTGAAGTCACAGTCCCCTTCTGCTTTCATTTCTTTTCAGTTTAGAGAACTTTTCAGGCCATTCTTTGGGGTAAGTTTGCAAGCATCGGATTCTCTTAGTTTTTCTGAGATTGTCTTTAATTCCCTTCATTCCTGAAGGATATTTTAGCTGTATATAGAATTCACAGTGCTGGTTCATTTGTTTCAGTATGTGAAAAATGTTGGCCTATTTCTTTATGTTCCCTATGGTTTCATTTCAGAAATTTGCTATCATTTGAATTGATGTTCCCCTATAAGTAATGTATCATTTTAATCTGCGTTTAAGAATTTTTCTTTTGTCTTTAGGTTTCAGGAGTTTCTTTTTTTTTTTTTTTTGAGATTTTTATTTATTTGACAGAGAGACAACGAGAGAGGGAACACAAGCAGGGGGAGTGGGAGAGGGAGAAGCAGGCTTCCCGCTGAGCAGGGAGCCCGCGGGGCTCGATCCCAGGACTCTGGGATCATGACCTGAGCTGAAGGCAGACGCTTAACGACTGAGCCACCCAGGAGCCCCAGGTTTCAGGAGTTTAATTATGATGTATTTTGGTGTGGATGTCTTTAATTTTATTTTATTTGGGTTCATTCAGCTTTTTCTACCTGTGGATTAACGTGTTTCACCAAATATTGGAAATTTTCAGCCATTGTATCTTCAGATACTTTTTCAATCCTACACTCTCTTCTGGGAATTTGACCCTTAACTCTATTGTTTTTGTCCCATATGTACCTGAAGCTCTGTTCTTTTTCATTCTGTTTTCTTTCTTGTTTAGGTTAGCTAAATTCTATTGATCTGTTCCCTGACTCTCTTGTCTTATTTCCATTCTATTGTTGAGCCCATCCAGAGAGTTATTTTGGTTGTTGTATTTTTCAGTTTTATAATTTCCATTTGGTTCTTCTAAAATGAGTTTTCTTTCCTGGGATTATTTCCATTTTTCCATTTATTTCAAGAGCAGCTGTAATTGCTCATTGAAGCATCTTATGTTGACTGCTTAAAATCCGAGATAATTCATTCAAAACCTGGGTCACCTCAGTGTTGCGTGTATTGATTGTTGTTCCTCATTCACATTATACTTTTCTGGATTTTGGTATAGCGAGCGATTTTAAATTGTATCCTGGACATTTTAAATATCACATTATAAGAGTTCTTGACCTCCCCCCCCCTTTTTTTTAATAGTAGGCAGTCTCTCCTTGTTGAGGTGTAGTGCAAGGGCTGGGGAAGGTGTGTATGTTCCACTTCTTATTGGGCCCTACAGACAACCATTCTGGCAAAAATAAAACACTGAATCATACTGTCTTGGTGCAGACTGATGGGATGTAAGTTCAGCTTCCCCCTTATCCTCACTGACATCTTTCTGGCAAAAGGTAGGCACCAGTTTATACCACTTTGTTGCCTCTGAGTGGGAGGTATAAGATCAGCTTCCTGATGGGACGCTCCAGCAAGAGAGAAGTGGAGGGCTAAGAAGCTTTCTACTTTGTGCCACTTCCCTGAGTTGATGCCAGGTGGGGGGTGCTGGAAGCTCATCTCCCTCTGGACACCACTGGCACCAGAGAATGGGAGAAGTGGATTGTCAGCTACTTTGTCTTGCTTGGCTTCATTTAATCTCACTGCCGAGTGGGTATGGAGGTTCGGCTCTCTGCTTGCCCCTGCTAACACCAGGGATGGGGAAGTGGAATGCTGATCGGCTCCAACTCACACCACCTTGTTTAGTTTAGTCTTGTTGATGCCATTTGAGGCTGCAGGTTTAGCTTCTCCCTGGTTCCTGTTGACATTGGGCGTGTGTGTGCACCCGCCTCTGTGTGTGTGTGTGTGTGTGTGTGTGTGTGTGTGTGTGTGTGTGTGTTTGTGGTGAAGTGTAGTGGTGGCTAATCCTGTCTCACACAGCTTTGTTAATTCTCTTTGCTGTTGGGTGGTGAAGGTGGCCGAACCTGCCCTTGATACTACTGGCACTACCTTAAATGGGTGAATCTGAGCAGCACTTGCTTCTACTGGGTGTTGGGTATGGAAGATCAGCTCCTCATTTAGGCTTGCCACCAACCCCGCAGGGTTATTGGAGTCCACCCGCCTCCTCCTGCTGGGCCTGAAAGATCAGCTTCCTCTACCTAGCTTCATCTATACTGTCCTCGTAGGGAACTTGAGCACCCCTCTGTGGGGAATAGAAGATCAACTGCCTGTTCTGTCCTGCTAATGCTGTTTGGATTGACACACCTTCCTCCCTACTCTGGTTGAGAGGAAGGGGGTATGGAAGATTAAGCTGTGTGCTTGGCCCCACGGAAACTGGAGGGTTCACATACATGTTTGTGTGCGGATCTTCTATTGGTCTTTGGCAGGAATATTGTGGGTATTACTGAAAAGGTTGGTAAGCTACCCTTTTCTCAGTCCTTTGGCTGGGAGGAAAAGTCTTTTCTTATGACTGTGGTATTGGATGGGGGGCAGCACCTTGGCCCAGAAATGTGGGAGGTAATAAGAAAACCCAGGGAACTCACTGCCTTTTCATTCCTTAAGTCCTGATATCTCTCGGAAGTCTACTGCCTTTTTTCCATGGGACACTTCCTTCCCATACTTGTTTGTTGTGCTTTGTCTAGGATTTTTTAATTGTGAGAGGGAGCGTCTGGGAGGAATGAAGCTATTCTATTTTGGCAGACCTGGAGTTGACTTTTTTTTTTCAATTAATAAAAATTGAAGTGTAGTTGACACATAATGTTAACATTAGTTCCCGGTGTATAGCAGTAGTGATTTGACAACTCTATACCTTATGCTAAGCTTGCAAGTGTAGCTACAGTCTGTCACCATACAGTGCTATTATAATACCGTTGGCTACATTCCCTGTGCTGTACCTTTCATCTTTGTGATTTACTCTTTCCATAACTAGAAGCCTGTTCCTCCTACTCCGCTTCACCTATTTTGCCTGACCTCCCAACCCCCCTTCCCTTGGGCAACCACCAGTTTGTTCTCTGTGTTTAAGTCTTCCATTAATTTCTACAGTACAGTTGACCCTTGAACCATGGGGGTGGGGGTTAGGGGTGTTGACCTGTGCAGTTGAAAATCCACATACAACTCTTGACTCCCCCCAAAATGTTAACTACTAATAGCCTACTGTTGAGGAGCCTTACTGATAAGATAAACAGTGAGTTAACACATATTTTGTATGTTACATGTATTATATACTGTATTTTTGCAATAAAGTAAACTAGAGAAAAGATGTTAAAATCATAAGGATGAGAAAATACATTTACAGTACTGTGTTGTATTTATAAAAAAAAAAAAAATCTGTGTATAAGTCAACCCATGCACTTCAAACCTGTGTTGTTCAAGGGTCAGGTGTAATTCAAGTTTAAATGGTGAAAATTTTTTACCTAAAGATATTATGTCACATGGATGAAGTAAGTCTTAAAAATCAGATTTGTAGGGAAATCTTAACTTCAGTGATTTTAGTGATCATAACATGATCCTCAGTTTACAAAGCTATTTCTTTCTTAGCATAAGGTATTATATAGGCTTGACCTATAGCTGTAGTATTTGGGAGACAAGGTTTAAATAACCACAGTGCTTGCTTTTGAACATCAAATGCTTTCTGTTACACTTTTTTAAAGGAAGTACATATTTACATATATAGAGAGAAACTAAAAGATAAGCTGGGTTATAGCAGAATCTCACTTTTTATGTTTGCCATCAAATAGCAGTTCCTTCCTCTTTAGTTTCCCATCCCCAAAATACCAATACAACAAAACATTTTACTCCGTTTTCCACATTAAGGCCGGCAAACCAGAACAAAAGCCCTTACCCAAATTCTTAAAACACTTAAAATAGGAAAAGTGACTCAGAAGTTTTTTAGGAGGAAGAGGAGAGGTAGTACATATGTTTCCCTAGAATCTCAAATGAAAATAATTAAGTGAGAACTTTCTAGGTAGGTGGCATCAGTTCACCTTAGGCAGAGGATAACTAATTTCAGCAATGTATGTGTTACAAAATGCTACAGTATCAAAATGAAGGGACTTTTGCTATTGGTTCTAGACTTTTGTCCTTTCCGTTATTCTTTTGAGCTTGTTATAGTGCAATTTGTATAGAAACAGAAGCTTGATTTTTTTTTAATATGAATTTCTCTTAAAATAAGTTTAACTCTTATTTAAGCAGTTATTTTCTGTGTAATATGCTAATCATAACGTGGAATGGTAGATATTGTGCATTCTTCTTTGATCCATTAGTTATTTTGGATTGTGTTGTTTAATTTCTATGTATTTGTGAATTTCCCTAGTTTTTTTTTCTTGACTGATACCTAATTTCATTCCATTTTGGTCACAGGGTATAGCTGTTATGATTTTTTAATCCTTTAAACTTTGCTTTGTGGTTTATCCTGGAGAATGTTCTATGTACACTTGAGTAGAATGTGTATTCTGTTGTTGGGGGGAGTGTTTTATAGATGGATTTTCAGTCTTGTTAGTTTATAGGGTTCTATTCAGGGTTTCTATTACCTTGTTGATCTACTGATTATTTAAAGTGGAGTATTTCAATCTTCAACTATTTATTGTTGAATTGTCTACTTTTCTCAGCTTTTGTTTTAGGTATTTTGAGTTCTGTTATGTGCATATTTTTGATTGTTATATCCTCTTGATGAATTGGCCCTTTTGTGACTATAGCATGTTCTTTATTGCTAATAACAGTATTTGTTTCAAAGTATACTTTGGTATTAATGTAGCCACTCCAGCTCTATTTTGGTTACTGTTTGTGTGGTACATATTTTTACATCCTTCTAGTATTATCCTATTTTGTCTTTGAATAGTCTAAAGTGTGTCCTTTTTTAGGAAGCATATAGTTTGGATCATGCTTTTTTATCCGTCCTGCAATCTCTGCCTTTTAATTGTGTTTATATTTTATGTGATTACTGTTAAGGTATGGTTTATACCTGCCATTTTGCTGTTTGTCTTTTTTATGCCTTGTGTTGTTTTTATTCTCTGTTCTCCCATTTCCGTCTTTTTTGGGTGTGTATGTGTTAGATATTTTCCAGCATACTATTCTAATTCATTTTTTTGTTAATTTTATCATGTTATTTTTTTTATTTGCCCTGGAACTTAAAACCAGTTCTGATTAATACCAGCTTAATTTCAGTAGTATACAAAGACTTTGCTCCTGTACAGCTCCATTCCATTTCCCCTCTTTTGTGCTATTATTGTCATATATCTTTATATATTATGTTCTTATCAACACAAATAAATAATTACTGCTTTATTGAGAGTCTTTTAAATCACATAGAACAAAATAAATTTAACAAACCAAAAATGCATTTATACTCCTTTTATATTTACCTGGGTAGTTACCTTTACTGGTATTCTTTATTTTTTGTGTGTGTGGTTTTTGAGTTACTGTCTAGTGTTCTTTTATTTCACTGTGAATGACTGTCTTTTGTATTACTTGCAGTGTAGGTCTGTTAGTGACACATTCACTTTTTGCTAGTAACAAATTCAGTTTTTAACCGTAAAATCTTTTGTTTCTCCTTAATATTTACAGATAGTTTTGCTGGATATAAAATTCTTGGCTGACTATCTTTTCATTTCAACACTTTTAACATGTCATTCCATTGCCTTTGGGCTCCATGGTGTCTGATGAAGAAATCAAATATTAATCTTATTGAGGATTATATATTGTGCATGATGAGCCACTTTCTTGTTGCATCTGAAATTCTCTTTTTTTTCCCTTTTGATGCTTTGACTATAGTGCCTCTTAGTGTGGATCTGTTTGAGTTCATTTTATTTGGAGTTCATTGAGCTTTTTGGATGGGAGATTAATTTTTTTATTACTATTATTAAATTTGGAAAGTTTTCAGCCATTATTTCTTTAAATGTTCTTTCTTTCCTTTTCTCAGCTTTGCTCTTGTGACTTTGATGTGCATGTTTTGGTATACTTCATAATATCCCACAGGTCTCTGAGATTCTGTTCATTTTTCATTTTTCCTTTCTGTTCCTTGACTGGATAATCTCTACTGATCTATCCTTAAGTTCACTGATTCTTTCTGCCTGCTCATATTATGCTGTTGAGCCTCTCCAGTGAATTTTCCAGTGAAAATTTCAGAATTTTCTCTAGTGAATTATTGTACTATTTGCTATTTTTTGTATATATGTAATTTTTATGTTCATTGATAGATTGTTCTCATGCTTTGCTTTAGTTCTTTCATCTTGGCTTCCCTTGTTTTTTGAACATATTTATAATAGCTAACTTAAAGTCTTGTTTAGTAAGTCTCATCTGAACTTGCTCTGAGACAGTTTCTATTGATTGCTTTCTGTTCTGTGGACTCTATTTTTTTGTTTGCATGTCTCAGAATTTTGGTTGAAAAGTGGACATTTTAATATAATGTAGCTACTCCAGAAAGCAGAACATTCCTTCTCTGCAGCACTTGTTTTTCTTACTGTTTGTTGTAGTAGTTTTTTGTTTGTAGTAACTTTTCTGAACTAGTTTTCTCTTGTATTGCCATTGAAATCTCTCCTTGTTTATCTTCGTGTTTAGCTAACCGTTAGACAAAGAGTTCCTTAATTTCCTGGAAGCAGTAAGTCTCCCAGTCTTTGCTAAGGGTGCTTTGTGTGCAGGCAATTGACAGCTCTGCCACAGCCTTCACTTTTGTGATAGTGTGAAGCCTCATGGTCAGACAGAGAGCCTGTGGACTTAAGTCTCTCCCAGGTATGTGCATAGCCTACATCTGGGCTTGGTATTCTTGATTTTCAGGTTTTTCATATTTGTTGGAGCTTTTCAAAGGTGTTATAAACAGCTTATTTTCCCACTTCCTCTTTTAAGGTATTTTGGTCATTTATTGTATGCCTCAAATGTTATCCACTGTTTCAGCAAGTTGCAAGGTTAAACAATTTTCTGGAGTTGTCCCTCCCCTCCCCTTTCCTCCTTCTAGATTTTATTTATTTATTTGGGAGAGAGAGCAGAGAGTACAAGATGGGGGGTGGGGGCAGAGGGAGAGGGAGAAGCAGACTCCCGGCTGAGCATAGAGCCCATCCCAGGACCCTGGGATCATGACCTGAGCTGAAGGCACATTTGAACCACTCAGGTACCCCTGCAATTGTTTCTGACAGATGCTCCTGGAGTAAAGGTGTTTTTTTTTGCACTGGTTAAGCTCCAAATCAGCTCAATAGCCTTGGCAAGGGGGTCTTCTAGGGAACCATCAGAAAGGTAAAAAAAAATTACAAATTTTCTATGAATGGGGCTTTTGAAGAAGCTTTAGCCTCCTCTGCTGGCTTTTCAAGCTGCTGGTTTTACTGCAAATCCATGTTGTTAATTTTCAGGTCTACCATGGAGCTGCCTGGAGAGGCTGGGACTAGGGCAGGTTAAAAAGCCACAAAGGTTTCTCTTTTTTACCAAGATTCAGCCTTTTTTTTTTTTTTTTTTTTTAGCAAACCCTTTCTAGATTGCTGAGAGCTTTTGGTTAGATTCTAGAGTTATTAAAAGGCTTATTACAACAATATTTGTCACTTTTCTCTTTGGAGAAGAATTGTTGGAAGTTCTTACTCCACCATTTTCACTGATGTCATTGTGCATTCATTTTTAAAGGTAAAATAAATTATTTCATGCAGATCAGATTGTATTTAGAGCTACAGTGTTATGCCATCAATTTAAAAATGTCTTTTCTCCTTTGCTGAAAATTTTGGTTCTCAAAGACTAACATAATTACTCCATTGCTTTATCACATATTACATATGCTAATAGTGTTAGAATAATACCAACGCTGCAAGGAACTACATGGTTACTCATTGTAGCATAAGAATCTTTTGTAGTTCTTTTTGTCCTTAGGATATATACCATTGGGAACTTTTGGTCAATTTACTTTGTCCTGTTATGTTATCAGCTGGCTACACAGAAAGGTTTATTTGTTTCATTTTGCTATTGGCTTTTTAGGGATTGCTTTCTTAACTTGCATTTTTCTTTTTTTTTTTTTTTGGTAAGGAAACATTTAAAATATATACATGGTTGTAAAATAATTACATTTTTCAAAACTAAATACCATCATATTCCTTCCCCAACCATTTTTAAATTCTAAGTGATAACTTGCTACTCAAAAACCTCTGATTTCTTCCCATTGCCATTAGAGTGGCATCTGATGCCCCTCAACATTTGGGTCCCCATGAAATCCTTATTCTCCATGCCTCTGCCCCATCTTTTTTTTTTATCTCAGTTTTTTATTTCAAGATTTTCTTCAAATAGCTTTCCTTTCTCTTACCATGTAGAGATAGAACCAATTGCTCTTTGTGCTCCCAGAAAGTTTTTTTTTTGAAATTTAATCCATCCTGTTTTGTTAGTGACAGCTTTACTGATACATAATTTGCATAAAGTGTGGAGTTGTAGTATACTTTTAAACAGTAGAATGTTTCCATTCCCCCAAAGTATCTTCTTTTCATTCCTTTAGCTCTTTTTTCAGTATTTATTGTCACATTTTATATTGCAGATTCTGGTATTTGTTGATTTTTTTTTTTTTCAATTTTAGACATTTTCCTACACTGGAAGATAACCTCCCACCTACTTGCTCCATTTGTCCCCTTGTGTCCCTCCTCTCCTATATTGTTTTCAGATTATTATTTTTAAAGATTTTATTTATTTTGAGAGAGAGAGCATATGAGCGGGGAGTGGGGCACAGAGGGAGAAGGAGAAGCAGACTCCCCGCTGAGCAGGGAGACCCACAGGGGCTCGATCCCAGGACTGTGGGATCATGACCTGAGCTGAAGGCAGATTGCTTAACTGACGAGCCCCCCAGGTGCCCCATGTTTTCAGATTAAATCAGTGCTTAGATTATGAAGGCTATATAAACAAATGCTGTTCACTATTATTACTTTTCATGTACAGAGGTTCCCCCCCTTCTTTTAAAAAGGAGCTAATTCACTTTTTGTTGTTTTAGTTTTCTTTGTCTCATGTGGTCCCAGTATGGTCAAACACATCAGGTAATATACCAGTCCCTGCTCCCCCTGCCTTCCCTCCCCCCTTTTTAAAAAAAATTAGCCTTCTTCGAAGATTGCTCTGGCTGTGCAGGCCACAAGGCCTGTTGGACAACTGGCATCCTGGGACTTCCTGTCGCCCTCATCCTAGGGCTCTAAGAGGCATAAGCCTAGTAGCTAGTGCTTTGGTAGCCAAAATGGGGAAGACAGCCGTTCCTCACCCCGATCTGTGCATGGTGTTTCTGTTTCTGTTCGGTATCTCTAGAGTTAAACATTTGATCTTTTGTTGGTATTGGGGTGGGTTGGGAGGGAGGGTGGTGGGGAGATAATAGAGAAGGGATAATTCCCTAGCATCCTCGTCTAGAGGAACAGAATTAGAAGTTTAACTAGTTCTCATTAATTTCTTTAATAATTCTCCTCTTTTCAACCCCTTCTACTATTTCTTAACCCTACCTAGGTGAAACCTAGGATTCTGCTGCTTGAATAGGTTTTTCTGACTTGTTATCTGAACCCCCAAGACACTTGGCATTTCATTCGCTTTTTGTTTTTCAGAATTTTATTAGGCTGGTTTGTCCCCTTGTTCTTGTCCCCTTGTCCCGTTCTCTCTTTCTGGTCTGATTATCTTACTCTATAACAAGCCACCCCCAAAACAACGTTTTATTACGTTAACAAGATGTGTGTGTCAGGAATTTGCAAAGCTTACTGCAGGGATGTCCTTTTCTTTGCTCCACATGTTTGGGGCCTCAGCTGTGATGACCCATGACAGAGGGACACTCAAACAGCTGGGGTTGCAGGATTTATTTCTAAGATGGCTTCTTTTTTTTTTTTTTTTAAGATTTTTATTTATTTATTTAACAGAGAGAGACACAACGAGAGAGGGAACACAAGCAGGGGGAGTGGCAGCGGGAGAGATGCAGGGCTCCATCCCAGGACCCTGGGATCATGACCTGAGCTGAAGGCAGACACTTAACGACTGAACCACCCAGGCGCCCTCTAGGGCGGCTTCTTCATTAAATGTGTGGCACATTGGCAGGGATGGCTAGAAGGCTGGGCTCAGCTGGAGCAGTCAACTTGAGGACCTACATTTGGTCTTCTCAGGATGGTTGCTTTAGGGTAGTTGGACTTATTACATGGCAGCTCAGAGATCCAAGAGTTAATGTTTAAGAGGATCTGGTGAAAGCTGCATGCCCTTTTCTGACCTTTATTCAGAAGTCGCATGGTGCTATTTCCACCATAATCTATTGGTCAAAACAGTCACAAGCCCCAGTCAGAATCTAGGGGAGGGGACAGAAACTTCATCTCTTGTTAGGGGAGTGGCATTGTCATGCTGCAGAAGAGCATCTGAGATAGAAGCTATTGTTGTTGTCAGTGTTGGAAAGTACAATCTGCTACTCTTCTGTTTTTAAGGGTGGCTGTCTTTTAATTCCTTCACTCTTGATTCAGAGGTGTTGAGAGAGAGCAGTGATAAACTCAGCTGTTCAAATTGTCTTGTTTAACTTGCATAATTTTTGCTTTTAAGTGAACTTTTTAAATTGAAGTGTAACAAGTACACAGTTGAGTTCACCTATCATAATTATGCTAGCAGTTCGATGAATTATCAGAAAGTGAACATATTTTGTAAATGCCACCCCAAATCAGGAAACGGCCTTGTTTTATTAAAATAGCACAGTGTAGTAACCATTTTTTCCCCCTTAATGATTCTTTGGTTAAATTGTGTTTAACTTAACTAAAGAAATGGTTCAATTGTGTTTTCTATACTCTGTTTAAAAAGATGAGGAAATCTTGAAGAGATTATAACCATGGTGGCTTAACAGTGTAGTTATAGTGGAAGCTTTCAGTTGTATTTAAATATGTCCAAGTGGAATGTCTCGCTCTCTAACACAACATATGAATGAAGTTTACTCTTCCTTTTTTGGCAGACTTTTAGAGCATTGTTTATCAGTTTTTTTCCCCATCATGACAACGGGAAGAAATGTGTTTTATGTTGTGATCCACTACATAACATACATGTATTTTATAACTGGAAAAAATTTTTCCCATAAAACAATACTTTGGGAAAGCACTGCTTCAGAATGTAAGGTATTCAGTTGGAATTATCTAGAATTGCACATCAGTGGAGTTTAAATTAATGAGCTACTGAACAGAGAGGGTTGAGGAGGACATTTGTGGAAAGGGCTGTTTAGAAGAATATTTATACTTGGTCCAAAAGCCCTTTGAGAACTGAGAGAGAAGCAGCTTATTATTTCCTTTTTAAAGTAGGTATTAAAATTTTCAGAGCAGTTTTCTTTCGGAGTAGCTTTGTCTACTTCTCATTGTCATTGTCTCCTTACCCCTGCACGTGGATTATAACATTATAACATTTTTACTTCCTGGAGGTGAATTAATACGTGAATATGGTTAGGAACAAGTGTACCATGTGTTTTACTCAAACCTTGCCACAATATCTGTCTTCATTGTCTTTTAAAGTAAGCCTTTTAATACCTCTGACTAAGCCTTAGTTTCTTCATCTGTAAGTAGGGATGATAGTACTTACCTCATAGCTTTGTGTGAGTTGAATAAGGTAAAGTACACAGTGTTAAGTTTTTAAGTGTTGTTAATAAGTAACAATCCTAATAATCAGTTTGGTGAACAGGAATAGGATATGTTAGGATGAGGTGGTGATACATATTAATGCAAAAGTTCCTTTATGTCCCAGATAGGGTTGAAAGGAAGATTATAGGAAGAGATTCCAGGAAGAGTACTGTGTGGAGAGTGGGTTGTGGGAAAGGTATTATTTGGAGGAATAGACCCGAAGGAGTAGGTTGTACCTGTGATGAATGTGGGTTTTAGGTACTCTTAGAGATGTTTCTTTTTCATATCTCCCCCCGCACCCTAGCCCCCAGGTTTTGCCACTCACTAGCTGTGAGAACCCAGATAGATTTACTAACAAAACTACTAAAGTTCATGATTTATTTTTAGAAAAGAATCTGACATAATTCAAGATTTTCTCTTATTTATTTATTTTTATTATGTTCAGTTAGCCACTGTATAGTACATAATTAGTTTTTTGATGTAGTGTTCAGTAATTCATTAGTTAAGTATAACACCCAGTGCTCATCACAACACGTGCCCTCCTCAATACCCATCACCCTGTAACCCCTTTCCCCCAACCTACTCCCTTCTGAAACCCTCAGATTGTTTCCCGGGGTCCATAGTCTTTCATGGTTCATCTCCCTCTCTGATTTCTCCCCCTTTGGATTTCCCTCCCTTTCCCTATGGTCCTCCGTGGTGTTGCTTATGTTCCACATATGAGTGAAACCATATGATAATTGTCTTTCTCTGCTTAACTTACTTCACTTAACATAAGCTCCTCCAGTTCCATCCATGTTGATGTAAATGGTGGGTACTTACCGTTTCTGATGGCTGAATAATACTCCATTGTATATATGTACCACATCTTTATCCATTCATCCATTGAAGGGCATCACAGCTTCTTCCACAATTTGGCTATTGTAGACAGGTTTTCTCTATTTTAAAAAAAGATTTATTTATATTAGAGAGCAAGTGAGCACCTAACTGGGGCGGGGAGAGGGAGAGAGAATCTTCAAGCAGATTCCCCACTGAGCGTGGAGCAGAGCCAGATACAGGCTCCATCCCAGGACCCATGAGATCATGACCTGAGCCAAAACTAAGAGTCAGATGCTCAACCGACTGAGCTACCCAGGTGCCCCAATTCAAGGTTTTCTCTTAATAACATCACTTCTTCTTGTCTACATTTTGAATGTTGTCTTGAGTGATTAGAAAAGGTGGCATTAGCAAAGCTAGCCTGAAATCCAGCATAATACCGGATACTCCTGTGAGAGTATGAAGTGACAGCATACTGTGGTCAAAAAGAGTCATAGTCCTACTGTCTTACACTCTCTTCTTGGGTTAATTTTTGACCTATGGTAGTAAACCTAGTTAAGATGTGTCTTTATTCTGCATGCTTTGTTGACAGAAATATCTGCAGCTTACCAGGCTTTTCCAGAAACGAGAAAATGTTTTAGTCAGTTACACCTTGTGGATGCTTCCTAGGCATTGAACCTAGTTCTGAGTTCATTTCTTGCCATGAGTCATCTGGTCAGTATGAAAATTCTGTGCACAGTGGTAATGTGTTAGGTATGTAGAAAAATGATTATGTACCTTACCTCTTTTATATTGCTGGTCATGAGTTTATGTTGCTGCCTCTCTTTAATTAAACAACAGAGGAAAGGGCAGAAAATGTAGTTCGGGAAAATGTTAGCACTGTAGCTGAAAATGATACTGCCTCTGTTCCAGTGTAAGAAAAAGTGGCTTTTCTCTAATTCTGAGACCCAGCCCATTTTCATTGCTTGTGCATCACCCTCTGGTATTCTGTACTGCTGTTAAAGATAGAAATGTCTGCTGTCATAAAAACACATTTTTTTCCTAGCAGAGAGGCACAGCTGATGAGTTTTGTAATATTTTTGCTGCCCCTCCCCCCCAAAGGGCTGGAGAATTTTTCAGAAACATATATTTCACGTTCATTGTAGACCATGCAGGCTAGAAATAGTAAATACCTTGTCCTCTGTGGGGAGCAACACTGGTGCTCCTAGGACTATACTGTGCTGAGCGCTAATATAGGTACTATAAGTTGAATGTGGGTTTCCATAGTAATGTCTGAGGGGAGAAAATAAGAGAGAAAGTGTCAGTATCTATTCATTTACCAATGCCTAACTTTTTTTTTGAATTAAAAAAATTTTCCCAATCCTTTGGCTGCCTTTATGTTAAAAAAAGAATGAAAAAAATAAAGGGAAAATGCAGTTTTTCTTCTTACTGTATGCTTCCTTAGATTGCCCCTCCCTGACTGCTGTATACTTTAACAGAACAGTATTTTCTTTGTCTTGGCATGTCTCTATTTTAAAATTTTGCCTTACCTTTTTTTTAAAAAAATATTTATTTATTTGACAGAAAGAGACAAGCGAGAGAGGGAACACAAGCAGGGGGAGTCGGAGAGGGAGAAGCAGGCTCCCTGCAGGGAGCCGGATGTGCGGCTCCATCCCAGGACCCTGGGATCATGACCTGAGCTGAAGGCAGATGCTTAACGACTGGGCCACCCAGGCGCCCCTTGTCTTCCCTTCATGATTGCAATTTCTGTGAGGACAGTGTATGTCTTACTTACTTTGGAATCTGGTATACCTACATAGCACAGTGTCTGCCACATAATATGTGTCCAGTAAGGAATTACTATATTACTTACAACTTGTATTTTACTAACACCGTAAATCTTTAAAGCAGTTTGATTCCCCATTTGGCCAGATAGTTTTCATAGTATTCCTTGATTGTATTTATGACAGCACATCAGAATTGTCTATTTCAGTGTCCCTATCCCCCCAACACAGACGTGCTTTGAGAGCATGGATCTTTTATTCCTTTCTGTATTTCCTTAGTCTGTCATAATGTCTGATAAGTTGTATCTGTGTAGTAAATGTTCAAATTCAGGTTAATTTTTTTTCATGAAAATATGAAGACAAGATTATTTCTGAAGTGAATTGTTCATATTGGTTGACTTTTTTTTTTTTTTTTTGCCAGAAGGAAAAGAAAGCATATTGATAATGTGGGTAGACTTTATTTATCTTAAACTTATGTGAGATAGGTAGAACAGATATTCTTATTTTACACAGGTGGGAACTGGGGCCCAGCGGGTTTTAGGTGGCTTCACTAAGATCCTAATTATCAGATAATGAAGCTGGGGCTTAAACCCAGGTTTGTTAAGTACTTGAATTTTACTTCAAACGTGAGTTTTAAAAGTTTTTAGTTTACTTAATAATGTCTGGGTAATTCAAAGTTTTATGTTCTTGCAGTATTCAAAATTAACGTTTCCCTTTAAAGTTATATGTTAGAGATTAAAGTGTGGAGTAGTAGTATCTATATTAGAGTGCCTTTGGGTAACCTAAAGTACAGCTGGACGTATTCTTGAGTGAATGTGTACTAGCTTCTCATTTATGGGTTTACAGTGCTAGGGTAAATGTAATACAGAAAGAAATTCTTGCAGAGACTGTTGGCTTGGTTTATTTTTATTTAAAGTGTTACTTAAATTTGTTCAGACTTCTCTACGTAAATTCCTTATGCATGCATATCTTTGCCACAACTAGAAAACAGATTATAGTTATAAATCACATTTATAAATAAACTAAAGCCAATACAAAAATTAACACTAATGCAGTGGGTGATGTTTTGTCAAAATGAATCACTTGGCTGATGTTAGGGTTATGACATCTCAAATTCTTTTGGTATACCTGTACTATGGTGTGCTGCATGACTTCATTCTCCTGCAGTTTTTCTCTTTTGGAACCGGTACAGAAACCCTGTTATATTTTGTACATTGTCTCATTTGGTCTTCGCTTTTGGGAAATGAGTAATTTGCTACTAAAAGTAGCACTGCTTGGCGTCAATATAGTTGTGAAGGTAAATGTCGGCATTAGCAGCATTACATGTCAGTATTTGGATTTGAGTCATCAGTGTAATTGAGCATGTTTTATCAGGCATTTCTAAATTATAGAAGTTAAATGCAATTAAAATTTACCCATAAGGGGGATGCCTGGGTGGCTCAGTTTGGTTGGGTGTCTGCCTTTAGCTCAGGTCGTGATCCTGGGGTGCTGGGATCGAGTCCTGCATCGGGCTCCTGGCTCAGCGGGGAGCCTGCTTCTCCCTCTGCTGCTCTTCCTGCTTGTGCTCTCTTTTGCTATGTCATATAAATAAAATCTTAAAAAAAAAAAATTTACCCATAAGTGTTTCTAGGATACCAGAGAATACATACGGACCCCAGTTTGAAAGACACTGATTTCTACAATAGCATATAAGTCAAATCTCATTTTGTGTTAGTATGATTATATGGTTTTTATGTATTTGAAGAATTAATCATTTTGAACTAAAAAGCTAGAATAATTGTAAAGAAATCACAGTTGAAGGTATCACAGAATCTTGAATTAGCCATTTAAATTTTATTTACATACTAGGAGAAAGGCAGTCTATTCAGTGGAGGCAGAAGGGGAGGTGGCAGTTTGCAGAGATGGATAGTTCATGATTTTTGTCAGAAAGTAACTCTCATAAAAGCTAGAGAGGTATGTCTTGAGCAGTACAAATAAATGCTCTGACAGATCATAAAAAGGAGAAATTACTTTGGGCAGGGAGAATTGAAGTTTTTCTAGGCGAATTTTTTTTCTTAATAGACTTCATTTTTTAGAATAGTTTTAGATTTACAGAAAAGCTGCAAAGATAGTACAGAGAGTTCCTGCACTCAGTTTCCCTTATTAATATCTTATATTAGTATAGTACTAATGAGCCAATGTTGATAATGTCATTATTAGCTAAAGTCTATTGTTTATTTTGGTTGCCCCAGATTTTACCTCATGTCCTTTTCTGGTTCCAGGATCTCATCTAGGATTACTACCTTAATAGTTAGTTGTTAGGTCTCTAGACTCCTCTTGGCTGTGACGTTTTCTCAGACTTTCTGCACTTTTGGTGACCTTAGTAGTTTTGAGGAATACTGGTCCAGGTATATTATAGGATGTACTTCTATTGGTATATGTCTTTTGTTTTTCTCATGACTAGACTGGGGTTATGGGCTTTTCAGAGGAAGATCACAGAAGGAAAGTGACATTTTTATCACTACACATCAAAAGTTTTATCCCTCCTGGTAGAGTACATAAATTGTTTGGGAATCTCCTGCATGGGAGATTGGGCTCTTTTTCATTTATTAAAGTACTGCTTTATTTAGCTCCATTCCACAGATTTTGGTGTATTGTGTTTTCATTTACATTCATTTAAAAATATTTTCAAGTTTACCTTTTGATTTCTGCTTTGACCCATGGGTTTTTAAAGGAGTATGTTTGGGGATTAGTATCTAGATACTTGGAGATTTCTCAAATACTGTATTGATTTAATTCTGTTTGGTCAGAGAATATATTTTGTATGATTTGAATACTTTCAAAATGTTTAAATGTTTTATGGTCTGTGTTGCTGAGTGGTCTCTGTGCACGTGAAAAGAATGTATATTCTGTGGTAAAAATGTAAATTAAGTCAGTTTGGTTGATTGTATCTCTTAAGTCTTCACCCTATTGTAAGACTATTTCTATCAATCATTGAAAGAGAGTTGTTGAAATCTTTGACTGTGATTGTAGTTTTGTCTTTTTTCCCTTTCAGTTCTGCCATTTTTGGTTAATATATTTTGAAGCTCTTTTATTTAGGAGGGTAAATGTTTAGGATTGTAATAGCTTCCTGATGTGTTGATTCTTTTATTGCAAAATGACCGCTTTAATCCTGGTATCACAGTTTTTGTTCTGAAATCCACTTTAATCTTAATATTGTTGCTCTAGTGTTCTTTTGATTAGTGTTAGCGTAGTGTGTCTTTTTCCATCGTTTTGCTTTTAACCTATTTCTGTCTTTAAAGAAAATTTTTTATAGGTAGCATGTAGTTGGGTCTTCCTTTTATTTCCAACAGATGGTATTTGCCTTTTCCTTTTTAATTTGTTCTGAAATGTTAAATTTTGAAATATTAGCTTTATAGGGAGTTACAAAGAAATATACAGGGTAACCCTGTGTGTACCCATCACCCAGCATCCCCCAGTGTTAACATCTTACTTAACTGTAAGTACACCTTGAAGAAATTGACAATGAAAGGAAAATTGATGGGGAATTGACAATAGTAAATCTAAAGAGCTTATTTGGATTTCACCAGATCTATATGTACTCGTGTGTGTATATAGCTCTGCAGTTTATTAGTGTGTTTTTGTATAACCACAACCAAGATACATAAGTCCATCATCAGGACAAGTCTCTCTTACGCTACCTCTTTATAGCTACACCAACCCCCTCTAACTCCTGGGAGTCATTTGCTCTCCATCTCTGTAATTGTTATTTCATGAGCATTTTATAAGTGGAGGGATGTAGCATGGAACCCTTTTAGATTGGTTTAATTTCTTTGCAGTTCATCCAAATAATTGTGTATATTAGTAATCTTTTCCTTTTTATTCTGAGCAGTACTCCATGGTGTGGATATACCACAATTTGTTTAACCATTCACTCATAGAAGGACATTGGTTAGTTTCTAACTTTTAGCCAGTAAACTGCTCTGAACATTTGCATGCACATTTCTACATGAAAATAAATTTTCATTTCTCTAGGATAAATATCTAAGAGTGTAACTGCTGAGTTATATGGTAAGTCCAATTTTTTGATTTTAAAGGAACTGCCAAACTATTTTCCAGAGTGTCTGTGCCATTTTACATTCCCACCAGCTATGTATGAGTGATCCAGTTTCTGTGTATCCTCTCCAGCATTTGGTATTATCACGGTTGTTTTAGTCATTCTAATGGGTGTATGGTGATAACTCATTGTGATTTTAGTTTGCATTTCTCTCATAGGGAATGAGACCATTTGACTATTTTTATGTACTTATTTGCCATTTGTATATCCTCTTTGGTAAAATGTCTTAATTCTGTCTTTTGTCCATTTTCTAATTTGAGTAATTTTTAAATGTTGAGCTTTGAAAGTCATTTATATATTTTAGATATGAATCTGCTGCTTCACAGGTGGATCAGATCATCTGTTGGTGTCCTAGCTGAGGAGCAGAAGTTGGGTTACTATTGTTGCCTCTGGGGATGGATCAGGGTCCCTACCAGTGTGTGGTTGTAGTGGGGAAGGAGAGGCCTAGAATGGCCTGGGGCTTTCGAGCTACTGCTAAGGGTGGATTGGCCTGTCTACTTTTGCATTCGTTAATTTTTTTTTTTTTTTTCCCCTTCTGTCCCTCTTTTCTTTTCATACCTCTTGGTTCTGGGTTGCAGGTCTTTCTATTGTTCAGTCCAGGGTATATGGGACATAAAATGAAAACTCAGGGACTCACTATGATGTCTTTCTTGAAGTCCTGAGATCCCTGTCACCTTCTTTGAAGTTTTGTTTCCTTTTTTTAAAAAGACTTTATTTATTTGACAGAGAGAGACACAGCGAGAAAGGGAACATCAAGCAGGGGGAGTGGGAGAGGGAGAAGCAGGCTTCCCGGCGAGCAGGGAGCCCGATGTGGGGCTCGATCCCAGGACCCTGGAACCATGACCTGAGCTGAAGGCAGACGCTTAACGACTGAGCCACCCAGGCGCGCCTGAAGTTTTATTACCACCTGTTGAATACTTTTTCAGGTATTTGTGTTTATAGGAGAGTAGTGGGGGAAGTTAGTGTATGCCATCTTGTTCTGTAACTGGCAGCTAATCCCTACCTTTTAATTGAGCTGTCTTGACTATTTTTGCATTTAGTGTGATTACTGAAATGGTTAGGTTCGGTCTGTCATTTTGCTGTGTGTTTTCTGTTTGTTCCATATGTTTTTTTGTTCTCTTTTTCCTCCTGTGTTTTTGCCTTTCACAGGGTTAAGGGAGTAGTTTTCACAAGTCTTTTAAAAAACGTTTTGGGCTAGCTTGTTTTAAAGTATTAGCTATACTTCATTTTTTTTTTTAAGTAGTTACTTTAGGATTTAAAGTATACATGTTTCCTTATCACAGTCTACTTTCAGATAACATTATATCTTTTCTTAGATACTGTAAGAAACTTACTGTAGTACACTTCTGTTTTACTTCTTCTGGACTTCGTAATTGTTGTCATTCATTTTACTTCTACATTTGTTATCAGTCCCACAGTACGTTGTTATTATTTTTGCTTTAAGCAGCCAATTATCATTTAAGGAGATTTAAATAAATTTCAAAAATTTATATTTACTCACATATTTATGATTTCTGTTCTTTGTTTTTGTAGATTTAGATTTGTCTTGTGTTATTTTCCTTCTGCCTGAAGGACCTTTAATATTTCTAATAGTGAAGATTTGCTGGTAACTAATTCTTTCAGCCTTTGCGTGCAAAAGTTTATATTTTGCCTTTATTTTTGAAAGATCTTTTGGCTCGGTATAGAATTCTAGATTGACTTTTTTCAATGTTTTATAAAGATGTTGCTCTCGTGTTCTCTGCCTTACATTGTTTTTGAGATGAAGTTTGCTGTCATTTTATCTTTTTCTTCTATAGGAACGGAGCTGTCCCTGCTTCTCCTCTCTTGGCTGCTTTTAAGAGTTTCTTTTTTATTGCTAGCATTAAGCAATTTTTGTTTTGTTTTGTTTTGTTTTTTAAACTGTTTCTTGTGCCTGAGATTTGTTGAGCTCCTTGGACATGTGGGTGTATAGTTTTCATCAAATTTGGGAAATTTTCTACTGTTATGTCTTTTATATATATAGTTCTCTGTCTCCTCTCTCCCCTTTCCTAACAGCATCCCAATTACGTGTATGTCAAGCTTGAAGTTCACTGTTTTTTTCTCCCACAATATTTAATATGCTGTTAATTGCATCCAGTATGTTTTTTACCTTACACATTGTAATTTTCATTTGAGTCTTTTATACTTTTTTGTTTCTCCTTAACATGCTCATGCTTTTCTCTATTTTCTTGAACTTAAGAAGTAAAGTTTTAAATAATGCTATAACTTGTATAACTTGTGATTCGTTTTTGTTTTTATGGGTCATAGTTTCTGGATTGTCTTCATGTCTTGTAACTTTCATTGGATGCTAGACAGTGTGAACTTTACCTTGTTGGTTTCTGGATATTGCTGTTTTGTTTTAAATATTTTTGAGCTTTGTTTTGGGATGAAATTAAGCTTACTGGAAATTGGTCATTTTGACGCTTTTACACTGTTAGAGGGGAAGAGAGCAATCTTAGGGGCTAATTTTGCCCCACTACCGAGCCAATATCCTGAGGAGTCTTCTGAATGCTCCTTATATTATGAGGTATTTCCACTCTGACTTGTGGGAATAGCAACTATTTTTGGCACTGTTGGAGCCTTACAGATTTTTCCACTTGTTTATTTCAGGTGGTTCTAGTGTAATTTCTTTACCTTCATGTACTCATTGTTACTCATCTGAGGACTGAAGGTGGAGGGGGCGGGCACCACCTGTACAGGTCTCCGAAGTGCTCTCTCTACAGCTCTCTCCTTTCTCATTTCCTGCCTTGGCCTATTTAAATTTTCAGCTTCTTTTTGAGTCTGAGGGACTGCACTTTACGCTCATTTCCCTACCTTTGGCATCACATGGAAACTCTTTCCAGAAATTAAGCTGGGGGCAGTCATAGGGGTTACCTCATTTGTTTCTTCTCTCTCAGGGATCACTGCCTTTATTGCTTGTTGTAACTAAAAACATTGTTTCACATATTTTGCTTGGTTTATTTAGTTAATGTGGCAGGGTAAATCTGGTCCTTTTATTCCATTTTTGCTAGAATCAGAAATCCTAAATAAATTTGTAGTTGTGATTTTATTTTAAGTCTGCTTATGTAGAATACTTCTTGATAAAGAATAATTCTTAACTTACCTTTATCCCAGGAATGTCCTATAGATTTTTTGCTCAAATTTGGGTAGCATGTAAGGTATACAGAGTAATGTACTGTGAAAGAGAGTAAGGAATGACGTAGGAGTGAAACAGAGGATTCAGATCAGGTGCCACATATGATCATTGTTTTCAGTGCAAACACAAGTATTTCTAGTTTTGAGGCCATACATTTATTTATAGTGAATGCATGCTTTAGTCCAGGGCTTTCCGCCTCCATTACATTGGAACACTGTTGTCCCAGTAGGTTTTAATTGCTTTCACGACAAAAAGGGTTTTGTGGACATACTAAGGAAGTTCTAGAGAAAAGTTTGTCTCTATTTTAACATTTCTCAAAACCAGTAATACTAATGAATTCTCTGACTCACCAGTGAACCAATGTAGACCTCATGACTGGACTTTAGTGATCCTCTTCTGAATATCTTTAGAGATGTGTCATTATTAATGATCAGGGATGTTTTTCTAAAGATTTTGTTATAGAGAATGTGAGTGATTGGGGGGAGGGGCAGAGCGAGAGAGAGAGAGAGAGCGCACACGAGAATTTTAAGCAGACTCCCCACTGAGCGTGGAGCCCAACACAGGGCTCAATCCCATGACCCTGAGATTATGACCTGAGCCAAAAATCAAGAGTTGGACGCTTAACCTACTGAGCCACCCAGCTGCCCTGGGGGATGTTTTAATAATGTCTAAATAAGGTGTATTTAGTTTTCATGGGGTATTTAAATGCATTCGAGAATTCGTATTTTTACTGAGTCTATTGATTCCTTTTGATGTGTATTTACTTAGGTGGTTTTCCTTATTTTGCTGGTAAGGTCTTGTATATATGTTATTTTATACAGAGCATATGTTTATTTGTAGGAATAATTCTTAGACTTGCTCTATTAAAAGAGGGTGGATACATACGCACATGCATGCACACACTAACAATATGCACATACATACATATGCATGCATTTGTGTTTTTGATAGACATTGACATTTCTTTCTCCATTGAAGTTGTGTCAGTAGGTACTCACACCACTTCGAAAGCCTGTATTTAAGAGAAACTTGATGAATATTCTCTAGTTATTTCTTCACAACCTAATATATTTTGATCAGTCTAGAATAGTGATTAAACAGGTGGACTCTGGAGGCAGCCTCTCTGGTTTCTAATCCTGACTTTGCTGTTTACTAGCAATTTGACCTTGGACAGATTACTGTTTCAGTTTTCCTATCTGTAAAATGGGAGAATAATAGTACCTTGGTCAAGGGCTGCTGTTAATTAGATGAATTAATACATATATAGCACTTTGTGTCTAGCCCACAATAGAAGCTACTTAAGTATTATCTATTATTGATTATTGAACCTCATGAGTGGGGCTGCCTGCCCCCTCCCCATGTTTACTGGCCATTAAAGTTTCTTTTTTTTTTTTTTTAAGATTTTATTTATTTGAGAGAGAATGAGAAATAGAGAGCACGAGAGGGAAGAGGGTCAGAGGGAGAAGCAGACTCCCTGCTGAGCAGGGAGCCCGATGTGGGACTCGATCCCGGGACTCCAGGATCATGACCTGAGCCGAAGGCAGTCGCTTAACCAACTGAGCCACCCAGGTGCCCCTTAAAGTTTCTTTTTATGTGATTTGTGATTAACCTTTTTAAATTTTAGCACAGTAGTACACACATTTAATTACAGTCAAAAAACTTATTAAAACAGTAGCCCCTAGCTCTCTCTTCCTGTTTTCTTCTCCCAAGTTTTAGCTCTGCTGATCGTATGTACCTTCATGTCTGTAAGTAATATGCTTGTGTTGCTTCTTGATTTTTCCAGTTTTAAGCATTTTTGATTTTCTACAGTGAAAGGTGAAGATTTGGCTTTTTTTCTCAGCATCCTCCTACTGTACTCTTTATACTTATATCGTTAACCAAAGTATTCATTGTTTGCTTTGTGACTGTGTAAACTATAGTAATGGCTGAGTCATGTAATTATTTTTCTCTGCAATACCTTCTCATGAATTTAATAATTTTCTTTCTGATTATTTTCCTATGCGTTTATCACTAATTTGAAGTCATTCCCTAATTCTTCATCAGTTGTCTAAATCACGTCTCAGGAAATTAAGATACATGAAGCACTTGATCAGTTTTTATTTTCTTGAAGAAACCTCTTCCATAAGCCTTCTAACTTGCTCCAGT
Organism: Callorhinus ursinus; assembly: GCF_003265705.2. Taxonomy (NCBI): domain Eukaryota; kingdom Metazoa; phylum Chordata; class Mammalia; order Carnivora; family Otariidae; genus Callorhinus; species Callorhinus ursinus. Next base: position 5,089,903 of record NW_027397078.1, on the reverse strand, counting down.
GTGGACTGATGTTTCCGCTGCATGTATTAACATCATCTTACAGAAGAAAGCTCCTTCAGTTTTAATGTTTTGTCACTTTGCTTTTTAACAGTCATATATCTTGGACTTTTTTCCTTGTCGGTACTTTATGTATTCTTGTATTTAAAAAAATGGCTGTTTGGTATATCCAGTATAGCTGTACTGTAATTTAATTAATTCCATATTGATGAGGATTTGTGTTTCCAGTTTTGTAGTGAACATCTTTGTATATTTTTTTTTTACAATTTTGCATAGGATAAATATCTAGAAGTAGAATACTGCTGGGTCAGATGGAACGAACATTTAAAATGCCTCAGAAAAGATTGTTTACATTTGAAGTGTCAAGTATCTTTTTAAAATACTCTAGATAATACGGAGTTTAACTTTTCCCCCCAGTCTTTTTTTTTTTTTTTTGTGAATAGGCAGATTAATATTGACATTGTACTAAGCTGCACAATTTTATCCTTAAAATACATTTTAGATACTGTGCCAAAATAATATATCTTGCCATTAGAAAATAAAAATGGAGAACACTTGGAGGTTCAGGCATAGCTGTGGTGAAAGAAGTTCCTTCTCGCCTTCTGACTGTATCTCAGATGTAAAATAATTACATTGATGTTTAACCTGTCATGTATAATTTTCTTAATATATTGCTATTTAAAAAATCTGAGACAGCTAACATCTAAACAAACCACTGCTGGTTGGGAATATTTGAGTGAATGATGCTGTGAATACATTTGCTAATTTATACCACATTAAGATTCTGTATGATAACAGCGATTTAATATATCTTATTGCTGAACAACTGGTATTTGAAAATAAGTATAGTTTTTTTTCTGAGTAGTCTTTTGGAAAAAGTGCATTGAATATAGTTTCCAGTCATAGTTCACTTTCCTAACTTGTACTTATTTAAAAATCTTCTCATCAGGAGGGAGTTAAATCATGCCCGAACTAAAAGTCCAGCGAATCTGACTTCCTTTCCCTCATTTTGGTTTGCATGTTCATTTACAACCATCATTTCTCTTCAAACTTTCCACATAGTGTATCAAAAATCAATGTTATGAAAGTTCTCTAAAAGGTTCAGCGGTTTTTTGGAGTCTCTGAATGACTACAGCATTCTGTAAATTTGCTTCTTCCAATGTGAGTGTTTCTTCTAGCAATTTGAGGAAAGGAAGAGCTGTGGCCAGGGAAAAGGGAGGACTTCTTTGAGATCCTTGGTATTTTTCGATGAAGTCTTTGATGTGGCTTATCCTATGAGAAATGTTAAATTTCTGGACAATCCTTTTTCCATTGGCTAACCAGATCTGTACATTAGTGATGGGTTCCAGATTGTTTAGTTGAACAACAGACAAATTATTTTTATTCTCAACTTCAGTACTCTTTGCCTTAGAAACAATTTTTGGTGTGGTACCTTTTTTGATGGAGTTCAGAAACTGCTGACTTGCACCATCAGAGTAACTTCTGAAATCATCGACTGTGAATCCATTTTTCCATAATTTTATACTTACATCGACCTGTTTCTTCTGAGACATGCATTGGGCACCAACCTTCTCAGCTTCCTCAAAAAGGCTGTCAACAAAATATTCACAATTTCTTTGTTGATCATCACTAAGAGGTTGGTTGTCAGATCCTGTTTCACAAACCCATTCTTCTTTTATACTTTCGAGATTATCTACTTCTTTCATTCTTTTGTCTTACTCCGGCCGCGGCCGCACTGCCACCTCCCGGCATGGTCCTCTGTTCGCTCAGGGGCCGCGGGCGCCACCTTCCCCCCAGTCTTATTGGTAAAGCAGTATTTCATAGTTTTAACTGTGTATTTCACTATTAATGAGATTAAGTATATTTTCCCTACATTTATTGTCTATAGTAATTCCTCTTTGGTGAGTAGTCTATTCATGCCCTTTGCTCAGTTTTTTCTTTTCAGTTTCTTGTCTTTTTTTTTTTTTTTTTTTTTGCTTGGGGGGGTGGATTTGTAAGATAGAGGCTTGTACAATTCAAACCTCTGATTAAGCAGGATATTTTCTAAATACGTACATCAAGGTTTGGAGAAGCAGTTGATATCCCCTGCATGAATACCACAGAAAGGTGGTACAGCTTTGTGACTTAAAATTTATTGCATTTCTGGGGATGGAGATGAACCCCAAATAACAGTAACCAGGCCCTGCTCAATGTTTCCCTTGGGTGCTGAGAATGGTTGGAGGAGGAAATAGATGCTTATCAAACTTAACTATCTCCCAGGAATGTCAGTTTTACTTAGAATTTTGGGGCTAGGCAATTAGTATTTATTCCTATAAGTTATTTTAATATAATGTAAAATTTATATGAATTTTAAAGTTAGGATGTGAGACTTCAGAAATAACTTTATGTAATATTTTTATTTCCAAGATCCCTAAGTTTCTGAGCTATTAAGTGTACTTTAGGAGAAAAATGTGAGGATACAGGTGCTTATGGAATTTAACAGTGGTCACTGTGCACTGAAACATAATAAAACAGCATTTTTTAAAAGATGTTTTTTACCGTGATCCATCATAATCGATTTTACATTGCAGTTCAGCATCTATGCACAGTGATATAATAAAAAAATTTTTATGAAATGTTGTTTATTCTTACAACTTAAGATCTATAAAAAAATTTAGTCTTAATCTACTTAATTGATCCCCATTAGGTTGTGGCTTGCAGTCTGAAACTGCTTAGCATGGTACTCATTAATCTTATTTGAGGTCATCCTGAGGTGCTGTAGAGTTCAGCCTGGTCTTGTTCAGCTACTAGTTACTTACGTGACCTCAGGCAGCTTACTTCAATTCTCAGTGACTCACTTTCCTCAAACAAGGGGATACTGAAATCCGTACTATCTCATAGGGTGGTTGTGAAGTTTAAATGAGAGAATGTAGGTGACACACTCAGGCATATACATCTTCCAGTGGTGATGTGCTGTTGCAAATTCCAAAGTGGAAGGTTTTAAAACCAGGAGTACACCTCCCTTGCTCCATCTCCTTTCAAAGGAAAAAAAAAAGTCCCAGAGACATTTTTATTAAAACATAGTAAGATGGCCTTAAAGATTTAGTATTGGAACAAAAGAACAAGTACTTCAAGTATTCAGTTACTGAGCATTTGAGGCTTGTTGAATTCCTTTTATCTATGGTCCCCCTTTCTTAGTTTCCTCTTTTTTTGTCCTCTAAGTCTAAAAAGAAGAAAATGTAACATGCCTACAGACTACCACCCAGGTAGCTATTGACATTTAAAAAAAAGTAATGTGCACATATGTGTAGACAATTCACATAGCAAGGAAAGAGATAATGTAAAGCAAACCAAAAGCTTTCCCCATCTCTCTGCTATTACCAGTTTCTGTTTATCTTTGTCCTAGTACATGTTTGTGGTTGTATTTGCTTTTTCAGAAATGTATGCGGTGTTCAATAACTTGCCTTTTAAAATGGCCTCAGAGGTCTTGCCAGTATCGAAAATATATTAGTTTCATTCTTTTTTTTTTTTTTTAAGATTTTTACTTATTTATTGAGAGAGAGAGAGTGGTAGAGAGAGAGCATGAGAGGGAAGAAGGTCAGAGGGAGAAGCAGACTCCCTGCTGAGCAGGGAGCCGATGCGGGACTCGATCCCGGGACTCCAGGATCATGACCTGAGCCGAAGGCAGTTGCTTAACCAACTGAGCCACCCAGGCACCCTGTTTCATTCTTTTCAACCATTCTAGAATGTTTAACTATTGTGAAAGTACTGGAATTTATTTAATCAGTCCCCTGATTGTTGGATTGTTCTATTGTTGGATATTCATTTCCAGTTTTTTCTTAAATTTTTGTTTTGGAAAATACCAAACCATTAGAAAAGTTCAAAAGAATAGTGCAATGAATATCTGTAATTTCCTTCACCGAGATTTACCAGTTGTTAACATTTTGCCACATTTGTGTGTGTGCTGTTTCTCTTCACATTTTACTAAATCACTTGAAAGTTACCTGAATAGTCCAGCATGGATTTCTTAAGAACAAGTGCGTTGTCCAAAATATCCACAGTATAGTTCTCACCTTTTGGGAAGGTTAACATTGATAATACTGTTATCTAATATATGGTCTATATTAAAATTTCCTCATTTTCCCCATAGTGTCCCATAGTTGTTATTTTTTAAATCCAGAATCTAGAGATCACATTTTGTATTGTGTGTCTTGTCACTTTAATCTTCTTTATAGTTCCCCAGCCTTTTTTTTTAAAGTCTGTTTCTTTGCTTGTCTCATAAATTTTTGTTGAAAATTGTACATTTTCAGTAATATATTGTAGCAACTCTGGATTCTGACCCTTGCCAACCTCCTAGATTACTGTGGTTGCTGTTTAGTTTTAGTGACTTGCCTTGATTAATTCTGTATTCTCTTTTCTCTGTAGTGTGTCACCACTGATGTCTCTGCTTGGTTGTTTTTTCCTTTAATTTTTGGTTATATATATATATATTTTGAGATATTATTTATTTGACAGAGAGAGAGGGATAGTGAGAGCAGGAACACAAGCAGGGGGAGTGGGAGAAGGAGAAGCAGGCTTCCCGCTGAGCCCGAAGCGGGGCTCGATCCCAGGACCCTGGGATCATGACCTGAGCTGAAGGCAGCCGCTTAACGACTGAGCCACCCAGGCACCCCTAAGTTTTGGTTTTATTTTTAAGCTTGGCTTCCTAGAAGTCGTCTCTGGGTCAATAATAGTTTAATGATCAGCAAGTGATAAGTAAGAGGTTGTGTTTAAACACCTTGATCCAATAAGGCATCCTTTACTGAAATGTGTGTATGTTGGGAACACATTCAGAGTTCAGATTTAAAGTTCAAACTCGGCTTGAGCAAAGGTATGAGTAGACAGCTAGAGATATCTATTGTCTCTCCTGAATGTGTGTACAGTTTTCCAGACTCCCAGGAATATGTGGGAGCTTATCAAGGTCTACTATGGCTGTCTCATTCCTCAGGTCACCCAGGAAAATTTCTGGCTGATTTTATGATTGCCCCCACCAATATTGCAGCTTCAGCTTCAGGCAGCTCTGATGTTGGTCTTCCTCAGTTGTTCAGTATTGAGATGGCTGTCGTTTTATGTATTCATTTTCAAGTCAGGCCAGCCCCCTCTGCCATGGGAGCAGCTATTTTTCACTGCTTTCTCCGATTGCCTTGGTAGAATTACTATCCCAAGGACCTTGATGGGGTAGGGGGGCTTGAGTACCCAGGTGAATACTGCAGACTCCCACTGTTTTTACTATAGTTCATTGGTTTTTCTTGAATAACTCTTAGTTTGTTGTATGTCATTTTCCAGAGTCCTGAAATGTTCTTTTGTCTTCTTTATTTTATTTAGAAATTACCATGTAGTCAAATGGACTTTTTTCTTTTGGTATATTCTATAAACTTTAACACATGTATTGAGTGGTGTAACCCCTATCACCTTAAGAATACAGAATTTATACTATGCTTTTGTGTAATCACACCCTCCCCCAACTCATAACCCCTAGCAACTGCTAATTAGTTTCTATGGCTATAGCTTTGTCTTTTTGAGAATATCATATCCGTGGAACCACAGAACATGTAACCTCTTGAGACTGACTTTTTGTACTTAGCATTAATGTCCTTGAAATCCATCCAAGTTGTATGTTTATGGATAGGTCACCTTTTTTTGTGCTGAGCAGTATTTCATTTATGGATATACAACAGTTTTTCCATTTACCTGTTGAAGAACACTTGGGTTGTTTCCAACTTTGGGGCAGTTATGGGTGGAGCTGCAATAAACATTCATGTACAGGTTTTTGAGGGAACACGAGTTTTCATTTCTCTAAGATAAATACTCAGGAGTGGGATGGCTGGATCATATGGTTAAGTGTGTGTTTAAATTTAATTGCCAGTGTATTTTTCAAGAGCAGCAATCTTTTTTTTTTTTTTTTTTGGGCGATGGTGGGGCTTATATACATGGAATGTTTATTTTGTCCTGTCTCTAACTTGGCCGTGCTCTCAGACCACCCCCTTTTTTCTTTTTTTTTCTTCTTTAAGTGGTGATCCTCACATATTTTCTTATCCGAGATACAGTTTTTTGTTTTGTTTTTCCATTTTGAGTTTTGGGTCTCTGCTTATAACCAAATGACATTAAAAAATTCATTTTATCCAGTGACCTCACTTCTAGGTATATATCCAAAAGAATTAGAAGCAGAATTTTGAAGAGATATTTGCATGCTCATGTTTATTGCAACATTATTCACAGATAAGAGGTGGAAGTAACCCGAATGTCCATCAATGGATGAATGGATAAAGAAGGTAGAGTGTGTGTGTGTGTGTTCCTTCCTTGAAGAAGGAAATCTGTTACATGCTACAGTGTGGGTGAACCTTGAGGACCCTTAGGCTAAATGAAGTAAGCTGGTCACAAAAGGACAAATACTGTATGATTCCACTCATATGAAGTATCTGAACTAGTCAAAATAACAGAAACAAAGTAGAAAGGTGGTTGCCAAGGGTGGGTGTGGGAGTGGATGGGGGGAAGGGAGTGATAAGTGTTTAATGGGTATAGAATTTCATTCAGTATCTGAATATACTTAACACTCCTGAACTGTACACTTATAAATGGTTAAGATTGTAAATTTAATGTTATATGTTTTTTTCCATGTTAAAATACCAAAAACTAAAAAACAACAACAACAACAGTGCAAGTGTCTACAAAAATCCTATTTTTTTTTTTTTAAGATTTTATTTATTTGACACAGACAGCGAGAGAGGGAACACAAGCAGGGGGAGTGGGAGAGGGAGAAGCAGGCTTCCCGCCAAGCAGGGAGCCTGATGCTGGGCTCGATCCCAGGTCATGACCTGAGCCGAAGGCAGACACTTAACGCCTGAGCCACCCAGGTGCCCCTACAAAAATCCTATTAAAATTGATTTTATTTTATGTTCTTTTAGTTGGGGGGATGTCTTAAAAATGTTTTTCATCAGTGACTTAATGTCACTTAGTTTTCTCTTCTTAGCTACCAAACTCCTAAAGCTAGCATTGAGTTGATGAAAAGGAATCTAAGCACAGAAGATGGAGACAGTCATTAGTCTTCTCTTCAATCAGAATCCTCTTGTTAGGTCTGTTCTTTTTCCAGGTATGGGACTTTCCATCAAATACCTGATAGGCTGTATAAAACAGAATAGAGAACAAGCTACCTTTGTGTTAAAGACAGGCATTTATCCAGTGTTATTGTTTTGCTTTTAGTACCTTGGAGCCAAGATATGGATGCCTGCCTCAGTCTGCTGATTTGTCTCAAACTGAGAAGCTTGCCTATATATTCTGATGATAGCTTTTAGATCTTTGCTGTTTCACGTTAGACTAGTGGTTCTTCTTGCTCTAGGTAGCCTTTTGCTATTGCTACTTGTGTCCTGATGACATTTGGGTACATGATAGTCTCCTTAGATTTTACTTATATCTTACTTGACCTTTCAGCAACATTCATCACAGTAGACTGTTCTTGCACTTCTAAAGCTTATTTCTTCTTTCAGTTTCTTCGACATACCAAGGTTTCCTGATACTTATTTTATTTAACTGGCCCCCCCTTTTTTAACCTACTTAACTTCTTTTAGTCCTATAGGCCCCCCCCCATGTTTAATTGTATTTTTTAAGACCTTTATTTGCCTGTCTTACCTATATATTTTTTCTTTTTTCTTTTTAATTAAGAAAACACATGGGGTGTCTGGCTAGAGTGGTCAGACATTACATTACCTGTGGGGTGGCAGGATGGGGGATTCTGGCTAAAGCAGTTTAGTAGGATTCTTGCTAATAGTGGACAATGCATGAGAGAAACACAGAAATCCAAATGTTGAGGCCTAGTTGAAAATGAGCTCAGAGGAGCCTGAGTTGAGTTTGCTCAGGGAGGGAATCTTTGTCACTATGCACTGAGCTAAGAAAAAGTGATATGTCTAGAAAACTGTTAGGAGAAGGCAGAGATTAGGTAAGGGTGGTTGGTGATACTGTATCATGCAAGGCCTTGCATTTTCTATTATTCCTGTATAGGCAACTAGTTCTCTTTTTTCTCTTCCATTATAATATATGTAATACTCGGCCTTTTTTGGGACTATGTACCATCCTGGAGAGCCAAGTCTTTCATTTAATAAAGCATCATGGCAGGCAAGAGGGTGATGTTATGTACTGAATATCATTCATGCACATCCTGTTCTAAGTGATTTGTAGTACAGCATTTAAAACATCTTCATAAAGAATCCAGCAGTTGGTTTTGGAAAGAGCAAAATTACACATACCTCTCTAGTAAAGCTTAGGGAGAGAGCAGAGAGGGGGAGCATAAATATAAAACATCAGGAATGAGAAAGGGATACAGCCATAATTAAAAACTATATGATGTATAGTGAAACAGTAATTAACTTTAAAATCTTAGTGAAACAAGTGGTCTGTGACAAAGATGCAAATTATGAACTATGATTCAATAAAGTTCACGGTGGTAGAAAAAAGTTTTCCAAAATTCCAACTTTTGCTTGAAATCTTAAATTGTGGGATCAACTAACTCATTTAATCCTTGCAGTAATCCTTTGAGGTAGTTGCTCTAAAATATCCCTTTTGTGCAGAGCACAGAGAGATTAAGTGACTTGCCCAAGGACACACAGTGCAAAGCTAAAATCCAAACCTACCTAGCCAAGTTTCCAGAGCCCACACTTTTATCTGCTGCACTTAGCTCTGATGGCATTAAAAAGAGTAAAGTATTTGGGTACTTTGGCATTACAAAACTATTAGTAGCTTTAATGCCCACTGGGGAGCATTAGGCCCAAAAGTCATTCAGATGAGTAAGACCTGGTTAAGTCACGCTTGATGTCAGATTGACATAGAAGGATACTGGACAGGAAACAGCATGCCAGCAGAGCAGTGACAGGCATTCCTTGAGAATCCTTGCAATTTTGTCTAGGGGTTAGTTTTTGGTTCATGAAGTGACAGCTCAGGTGTGAGAGAATGAGACTCACATAGGTGGGTGCAGAGCTACTCTGCCGTATTAGTTTCCTGTGGTTGCTGTGAGAAATTACCACAAACTGGGTGGTTTAGAACAACAGAAATTTATTCTCACAGTTCTAGAGGCCAGAAGCCTGAAATCAAGGTTGGCATGACAGCAGGGCAGTTCTCTCTGAAAGCTCCAGTGAAGAATCAGTTCCTTGCTTCTTTGGCATTTTCTGCTGGCAGGTCTTCACATCTCTGTGTGTCTCTCTGAAAACCTTTACTACTCTTTTAAAAGGATACAAGTGATTGCATTTAGGGCCCACCTAGATAATCCATAATAAGTACCTCCTCTCAGGATCCTTAAATTAATCACATATTTTGCCATATAAGGTCATCTTTTGTTCATCCTACCACATCTGCTTCGAACACACATACCTACCCTTAAATAGGAACTAATATCTTCCGTAATTTTTATGGGCATACTCTCCCTGCAGTCTCAGTAGTGATATGCTCAGTTAAAAGAGCCCCTATACTGAGGGAATGTCAAAGCTATAGAACCCTACCAGATATTCACAGCTCATTTTGCAGTTCTCTCACTTTAGATTTCATCAGTAGGACTTTTTACCATGGTTGGTGTTGCTGGTAACACAACTGATGGTTCCACCTTTATCAGGTTTTAGCAGTACAAGAACTAGTTAACCCATAGTCTGATTTGTCCATAAAGAAAAATGGGTTTTGTTGTAGTAACTTATTACTTAAAATATGTCATAAACTGCTATACATTGTTGATTTATAACCTTTCATGATTTAGTGATACTGTCATAGGCTTTGGGAGTGGAAGTGAGTTGGTGATGGTATACTGAGTTCTTTCCTTTTTCTTTCTTTCTAAAGATGAGGGTGTGTCCTTGTAAGATTTGTTTCAGGTTTTGCAGATACTAAAAAGATACTGTAACCTTTGAATAGTAGGCAAAAGATGTTTTTAAGGATTGGAGAAACATAAGTAACATGGTTTGGGGCAGTTAGGCAAGCATCAAAGAAGGAGCAGGAGAGTACTACCAGTTATTCCAGTGTCAAGAGACATTGCAATATCAAAAAATTAAATTCATTAATACTATCATCAATCATATTGGAAAAGGCTCTAAATTTTGGGAAGCTGTCAAGCTCACAGTGGAGGTCGATACAAGTTTTCCAAAATTCTGATTTGTGCTTTAACTCTCAAGTTTGATCATTGGCAAGAAATTACTGTTACTTGCTTCTCTTGAAATGACAGGCTCATTTCATTTGTTTTCAAGAAAATGTCTTCCAGATACCTAAGTCAAAGTAAGCATAGTTTGTTAGTCATTCTTTTGAATAAAAATGGTGTTCCATGAAAAGAGGCCAGTTCAATTTACAACTTAAAACAATCTCACATGTACTTTCCCACAATATGGCCACTGTACTTCAGTATGGAGTGGAAGTGCTTTTTTTTTTTAAGATTTTATTTATTTATCAGAGGCAGCACGAGAGCATGAGCACAAGCAGGGGCAGAGGGAGAGGGAGAGGGAGAAGCAGACTCCCCACTGAGCAGGGGGAGCCTGATGCTGGGTAGATCCCAGGACCCCAGGATCACGACCTGAGCTGAAAGCAGATGCTTAACTGACTGAGCCACCCAGGCGCCCCTGGAGCAGAAATGCTTTAAATGTAGTTCCCACTTTAACCATTCACATTATTCAAACTGTGTGTACTCAAGAGTTGACATTTAATAAAATGACTTTTACTGTTTCATCAAGGATATTCTTAAGTTGAAATTGGCATTAACAACAAGAAAAAACTATACTTGCTTGGTGGTGAAGAATATGATGATTTCTGGTTCAGTTTGGTGCCTCTGGCTTAACTCCTGCTAAATTGCCAACAGTTTTACTCACCATTAATTTTGGATCATCAAGATAAATGTCAGCAGAGTTAAAAAGAGAAATAACATCTTAGTACTACAGTGAAAATAACTTTGACTCAGCAGACACCCTGAAAGAGTGTAGGAGACTACCAGTTGTCCATGAACCACACTTTGAAAACAGCTGCTTTGGGGGATTACAGCATTTTTTTTTTTAAAGATTTATTTATTTTATTTTGGAGATTGTGAGAGCATGAGTGCAAGTGCCAGTTGGGGGAGGGATAGAGTGAGAGAGAGGGAGAATCCTCATGCCAACTCCGCTGAGTGCAGAACCCGACGTACGGCTCCATCCCAGGACCCTGAGATCATGACACGAGCCCAAATCAGGAGTCAGCTGCCTAACCTACGGCGAGCCACCTAGCTGCCCCCACAGCATGTATTTTTGACTTAATTAAAGTCTGATTGGTACATCTTCCCTTTTCTTGGGCAATGTAAGATTCTTGGAACCTTTACTCTTCTCCCCTCGCCTTTTATTTTATTGTTGTATATATTAATTCTGTACATGTTTTAAACATAAAATATTACTGTTAAAGTTGTCACCTACGTGTTTAAGATTTATTTGTTTATCATTCCTTCATCCCTTACCTTCCTTTTGAGATCGTTTTCTTTTCTGTATGTGTGTTGGCTGTATTTATAGATCTGAATATGTCTTTACCTCATGAAGTATGTATTGAGATCTTGTTGTTTTGCATATGGGCTTTCAGTTTTTCCACCACCATTTGTTGAAAAGACAGTCCTTTTTCTATTGAATTCAGCCTTTGCACCTTGTCAAAAAACAGTTGCCTATATTGGCGTGGTTCTGCCTGTTGATTCTGTTGTTCCATTGATCTATATGTTTCTCTTTAATACCACACTGTCTTGATTAGAGTAGCTTACTCTATTGTCTTGAAATTGGGTAATATGAATCCTCTGACTTTGTTCTTTTTCAGAATTGTTTGCATATTCTACTTTTTCCTTTGCACATAACTTTTAGATCACTTTGTCGAGATGTACAAAGGAGCTTGCTGGGATTTTTATTGGGATTGCATTGAATCTATATAAATTAGGGAGAATTGATATATTTGTAATGTTTTCTATTTTGTGAACATGGTGTCTTTCTCTGATTATTTTGGTGTTCTTTGGTTTCTTTAATCAGTCAGTGTTTTGTTGTTTTCCACCCACAGATTACACACATATTTTGTTAGATTTATACCTAAGTACTTCATTTTGGGGGGTTACTATTTAAGTGGTATTTCTTTAAATTTCAGATTCCAGTTGTTCATTGCTGGTATATAGGAATACAATTGACATTGTATCTTGAGCTTGAATATTACACTTAACAGTTCTAGTAATTTCTTAATTTTAATTTTTAAAGATTTTATTTATTTATTCATGAGAGACAGAGAGAGAGATAGGGAGCCCAATGCAGGACTCTGGGATCATGTCCTGAGCCGAAGGCAGATGTTTAACTGACCGAGCCACCCAGGTTCCCTAATTTCTTAATTTTAACTTTAAGTTGTCACAGTCTAGCTTCAAATTATATTATACTATGTCATGGGAAGTATGGACCTTAACAAGAATGTACTTCCATCTCTCCCATTCTAGTCTTGGGATGATTGTCATACATTTTACTTCTACATATGTTATAAACCCTGCAACACATTGTTACTGTTTTTTACTAAAGTCCTTTTTTTTTTTTTTTTTGGAGAGAGAAAGAGAGTGAACGAGCATGGGGAGGGGCAGAGGGAGAGAGAGAGAGAATCCTAAGCTGGCCCCATGCCCAGTGCAGATCATGATGGGGAGCTCGATCTGACAACCCTGAGATCATGACCAGAACCGAAATAGAGTTGGATGCTTAACCGACTGAGCCACCCAGGCGCCCCTGTTTTTTACTTTTATTAGCCTTTCTTAAAAAATAAACTTTGAGGTAAAATTTACATATATTTAATTTCACTTGTTTTAGAGGTGTTTGATGAATTTTGACAAGTGTATACACTATGTGGTCTTTGAGACTGGCCTCTTTTATTCAGCATAATACCTTCAAGATTCATCCATGCTATATCAGTAGTTTATTCCTTTATTTTGATAAATAGAATTCCACTGTATAGATGTACCATAGTTTTGTTTATCCACTTACCTGTTGAAGGATATTTGGTTTCCAGTTTTCATTGATTATGAATAAAGCTGCTATATAAATATAGATTTTGGTATGTATGTATAGGTTTTGGTATGAACATAAGTTTTCTTTAGGGTAAATAACTTAGGAGTGAGATTGCTGGGTCATGTGATAGATGTATATTTATACTTATTGTCAAATTGTGTTTTAAAGTGACTATACTGTTTTGCATTCTCACTAGTAGTGTGTAAGAGTTCCAGTTGTTCTGCAGCCTCATTAACACTTGGTATTTTCCCATTTAAAAAATTTCATGAACCTTGAGGGCATTATGCTAATGATTAAGTCAAGAAGAGAAAAGACAAGTACTATATGATCTCGCTATAACTGTATGTGGAATCTAAAAAAGTAGAACTCAGAAGCAGGGAGTAGATTGGTGTTTGCCAGGGGAGATGTTGGTCAAAAGGTACAAACTTCCACTTGTAAATGGATAAATTCGGGGGAATCTAATGTATAGCATGGTAATTTTAGTTAATACTGTATTATTGTATTCTTGAGAGCTGCTTAGTGAGTGGATCTTAAATGTTCTCATCACGTGTGACTATATGAGGTGTTAGATTTGCTAACCTTATTGTGGCAGTCATTTCACAATATATACATAAATCATCACATCGCAAACCATAAACTTAACACAATGTTTATGTCAGTTAAATCTCAATAAAGTTAGAAATTTTTTTAGCCATTCAAATAGGTATGTAATGATATCTCATGGTTTTAATTGATTTCTGTAGCTTTATAATGGGTCTTAAAATTGAGTCATAGTCCTTCAACTTCATTCTTTTCCAGAATTATTCTGACTATCCTAGTTTCTTTGTTTTTACATTTAAATTTTATGACCACTTCATCTGTATCTACAGAAAAATCCTGCTGGGATTTTGATTGGAATTGCATTAAATCTATAAATTAGTTTGGGGAGAGTTATTTTAATGCTATCAAATCTTCTGATTGATGAACACAGTATCTCTCTGCACTTATTTGGGTTGTCTTTGAATTTTTTCAGTAGTGTTTTGTAGTTTTCAGCATACGGATTCTGTTACACGTACTTTGTTAAGAGTTATACCTATGTATTTCATATTTTTGGAGCTATTATAAATGGTATTTTAAAAAATTTTGTTTCTAATTATTCATTGTTAAGGTGTAGAAATACAATTAATTTTTTGTATATTGACCTTGTTAAACTTGCTTATTAGTGATAGGAGGTCTTCCCCCTGGCCTAGATTTTTTGGGTCAGTTGTGTTTTAAGGAGACATTAAAAAAAAAAAAGAAAAATATCTTTTGTAATTGTCTATGCAGTTATCATTTCCAGTGGGCTTTATTCTGTGTTCTGCATCAAGATTTTCATCTGGTATAACTTACCTTCTGCCTGAGAATTTTTTTTTTAAATTAAAAATATTCTTAGAAATTCTTAAAAGTTCATTTCTTAGACTGTAGGTCTGCTGGTGTTGAATTCTTTCAGTTTTTGCATATCTGGAAAAGTATACTTTTACCTTCTTTTTTTAAAAGATAATTTTGCTGAGTATAGAATTGTAAGTTGACAGACTTGTTTTCCTTTCAGTAACTGTAAAGATGTTATTCCACTTTACTCTGGCTTGCATTGATTCAGGCAAGAAGATTTCCTGTGCTTTTGCTGCAGCCTAAAAAGTCTTTGTAGGCAGTAGGCTTGAGGTAATTTTAGGGCTTACATCCTTTGTTTTCCCTTTTTCAAAGATTACTGTTAGGTATTTTCAGATGTCCAATGTCTGAAAACATTTGTTTCGCACATTTTCTCTTGTTTTTTAGTTATTTCATTCAGGGTATATTTGGTCCATTTTACTGCATCTTGCCTGCAAGCAGAAGTCCAAAGACCTAAGAATTTTAAACCTCAAAAATCCTTATAGAATGAAAGATTGAAATATCAATTAAAATGTCATTCCAGTAATTCAAATGTATGTCTTGTGTAGGGAAACGTAGGTTTAAGGTTTCTCCTGAGACTGATGTGTTCATATTTTATTTCACTGATTTCAAATAGAAATTTAAATATAAGCTTTCTAGAGACTTAAACTAAGTTGAAATGGTATTTGGATGGTCAGTTTTCATATTTTATATGAAAATATTTTAAATGAGTAATATTCAGGCAGTTTTCTTTTAAATACAGATATTTGGTATAATATGCTTTTAGGACTGTTTTTTCAGATGAACTTTTTCAAATTAATGCTGCAGATTCTTAAGAGTCACTAATAATAGGAGATACTGAATTTGCTTGATACTTAACTTTTTTCCTTTCAATTCCTGAGTTAAAAACTTTTCAAGTCATATTGGAAAAATTTATAGTTAGGCTAGAGCAGGGTTACCTTTTAGTGGTTTAATAGACATGAACCCTTGTGAAATAGCTAAGGAGTGGGTAATGCACCTGTTCCTTGATCTTTATTAATCAGCAAATAATTTGTGTTTTGCTTTATTGCTCATTCTTGCAGTTTGTAGATGACAGTGACAGACCAAATTTTCCTCAGTAATTTTTTGAATGTTACTGATTCCTATGAGTTCTGTATATTCTGAATGTGAATGCTTTCTCACTATATGTTGAAAAGTGTATTTTCCCAGTTTGTGACTTGCCTTTATACTTGTGTGTGTGTGTTTTATAAACTAAAGTCCCAAATGTTGACGTCATTGAATTAATCTTTAACTTTTTTTTCCTGATTTGGCATTTTTTTGGGTCTGTTTTTAAAGCATTCCTAACCTATGCTGATATCAAAGACATTTTGCTGTTTTCTTCTTAAAGGTTTAGATAAGTTTGCTTTTTACATTTAGGTCTTTTTAATCCATCTGGCATAGGTTTTTGTATGTGTAGATATAGACGTCTAATGTCTTTATTGGTTTAGTCCAACATTTTTTAGTTTTCAGGAGAGTGGTTGTGTCCAGGCTGCCTGAAGCCTAACCCTTTTAATTTTATGGCATGCATGGAAAAATAGTTTGTACTAATGACCAGGAGAAACTATTGAAGGTGCTTAAGATTGGTGATGGTACATAAACAGTGGCTCTGGCTGAGAGGTTGTGGCTGCCCTGGCGCCCTGGCACCCTGGCTGATTTTTGCCTGGCAGCCCCAGAGGCTGAGGCTACCTCTCTTTCAGCAGCCCTGTTACCCATTCCCAGTACATGTGTTAGAGAGTGTTCGATGTAGAATATGAATCTCAGAAATGGAGCTGTGTGTGTATGTTAAGTTTGTTAGTTTGATAAGGAAGGGAGGGAATTCTAGAGCCTGAATCCTGCTGGGCCAGTCCAAAATTACACAGGAAAGAAAATGTAATTAGTTAGGTTCTTTCTTGACAATAGAAGAAAATATTGGTGAATGTTTATGAGGTCAGGGGGGCTGGGATTTTCTCATTCTGAGCCTAACATACGTACTGTAAAGGAAGTGGTGTTTGGTTTTGAGAAAATAGGGAACGTTTTACATCAAAAACTTGGTGAACAATTCATAGGCAGATGCAAACTGGAAGAGATACTCTGCAATAACATTATATGTAAAAGCTTTTTGCATATAAATAGCACCCGACAAATTATTTAGGAAAAACTGTTCACAATCCAATAGAGAAATGTGCACAGTCTATGAACAGGTTGATAGTTTGTGAAAGAAATAATAAATATAGCTAGTAAATATTCGGAAAAAAGTAATCAAAGAACTAGAAATGAGCACTGTTGGAAGATTACATTGGTTCAGCTTTGCTGGTGGGATTATCAAAGCTTAAATTTTGCTGTTTGTGAGGAATTTTTCCTAAAGAAATCTAAATTGGCCAAATTATGTTTATTGGGTAATAATAACTTGATTAACAACCGGTTACTCTTAAGTAGAAAGAAATTATGGTTTAGCTCTTCAGTAAAATATATGAGATGTTAATTTTGATGCAGATCTATATGTTTTGACATGGTAAGCAGGTAATATATTGAATGAAAGAAATAGTAAAAATCTTTGTATGCAGTTTTATAAAAGTATATGTGTGCATAGAGAAAAGTCTGGAAGGGTGTATTCAGACTAATTAAAAAGCTTTTTTTTTTTTTAAAGCGCTATCTTTGGGGGAAGGGGCCTTTACTATGTTGCAGTTTCTCTAGTTTTAGGGTTGTTCATTTATTTAGTAGATAAATATAAGTGCCTACTACATATTAGAAGTTGTAGAATTCAAAGCAGATGATTTTCAGTGGAGCTCATGCTGATAAATGTAATGTCTCCCCTCTCCTTACCCCAGTGGAGTGCTTGGTCTTTTCTTCCTTTGTGCATTTATGATTATTTGACAAATGCATATAAAACAAATGAATGCATACTTTACTACCAAAGATGTTAACTTGAACTGTATATATTATAGCAAGTATCCAGGTTATAGCAGGCATAATAGATACAGTTTTTTTTTTTTACCTTATGCAGATTTGGCCTACTTAGTTTTGTTGTAGCTGGCTTTCTTCCTATTTATATATTTTTGGAAATCTGAATTAAATGTGTATAGCCCAAATGACAGGGAGAGTGATTGCATGTAAGATTGTCTCTTTCTTCCTCTAGATAAATAATAGACCCTGTGGAGTAGCAAGCAAATGAGGCAGAATGTAAGCTATAATGCCAAATGCTTTACATGGGAAATCACGGGATTACTCTGGGCTTTATTCACAGAAATCACTCTGCTGAAATTCTATCTCATACTTTCCGTACCTTCAGATTTTAAATACACATCATTTTAAAGATTATTCAAGACTTAATACACATGCTTGATTTGAATGAGGCTTTACAAATAACTTGACTACCCCATCTGCATGGTGTTACAGTTGGTATGATATAGAAAAAAATTATTTGTGAAATAACATAGGTGTTTTGACACAACAGCTTTTTTAAAATTTAATGTTGGCCCTGGGGGTGGGTATATGTGTGTACACGTGCTAATGTAGAAATCATTAGTTCATTTGGCTGCATGCATAAACAATAAAGGTTTTAGAGTTAGTAGTAATCCAGCAACTTGTTGACAGTTCAGACAGTATATAGCCTAGTGTGCTTTGTTGCAGGTGTATTTGGCCTTTCTTTGCCAAATATACTAAAGAGATCAATAACAACACTAGGTAAACTAAGGAGATAAAACGTAGAAGATACAAAAAGTAGGGTAAAACCATATAACATTTTCCATATGTTTTCCACATGTTGTCTGAACTCGTATATTATCCTTTATATATATAAACAGTAGTGTTTTTCTGCCACAAGTCACTTTGAATATGGGAACTTGGTGTTTTTCTTTGGGGTGTGTGTGTGTGTGTGTGTTTTTTTTGAATGATTGTTGCTTTTTATATGATTTAAAGTAAAGCAGGGTAAGAAAATTTGATAAAGAACTGTGAGGCTCAATCTTTCTGTGGGATGGCAGGAGCAGGAAGTGGTGATCTTAATGCTTTTCTGCTTGGTATAGAGGGAGCTAGTTTATAGGAGTGTAAGAGAGTTGCTTATGGGGTGTCCTCTATTGGAAATGACTTTTGGATCCTTAGGCATGGCCTAAGTTGAACACCTAACTGCTTTAGAGGCTCTGGAACCTCACATACTGTTTGAATCCAGCCTCTCCTAATTAGTAACTGTGACGTTGGACACAGAATTTTTCTCTGTGGCTCAGTTTTTCTATCTGTGAAGTAGGGTGTCTCTATTTCATAGAGAAATTGTGAGGATTAAATGAATAAATATATGTAAAGTGCTTAGAATAGTGCCTGGTACGTATCAAGGGCTCAAATATTAACTATCAACACTTGACTTATTAAATTATTTAGTTTTGATTTCAGTAGTATAGTTCTGTAAGAATATTTTGTAATAGCAAAGTATTTTTAATAGTTTGTTTGAAAAGAATGGTATGTAGGGTGCCGTGATAGTATCTTGCATGATGCTTGCTTACTCATTAACATCCAGCACATCCACTGAATGAAGAGTATAATAGGTCCAGAGAGGCTGAGAAATCCAGGAGCAAGACTGAAATGCTTAAATTTTGTTATACTGACTTTTTGTGATGCAAGAGATTTTGGAAATTGGAGAGAAGGAGATAGGGTAGAGTTAATAGATGTGTAAGTTCGTGTATCTTCTCTAAAATGTTAAGTATGGGTGACAGTTACCTAGATTTCTTTTTCCTTTTTTCTTCATCCTTTTTTTTTTTTAAAGCTTTTATTTATTTGAGAGAGAGAGAGGGCCTGAGGGGGGGGCAGGGGGAGGGATGGAGAGAGAGGGAGAAGCAGACTCCCCGCTGAGCAGGGAGTCCAATGCGGGACTCCATCCCAGGACCCAGGGATCATGACCTGAGCCAAAGACAGATGCTTAACTGACTGAGCCACCCAGGCACCCCCCCTTAAGTAGGCTCCTTGCCCAGTGTGACCCCAACATGGGGCTTAAACTCACGACCTTGAGATGAAGACCTCAGCTGAGATCAAGAGTTGGTTGCTTAACCATGCATCCCTCCTTCATCCTTTTTGTATGTGTTAATGATTATTTCATTAGGTGGCTGGGACATTTTTGTTTTTGTATTTTTTTTTTTTAAGTGAGGAAAGAGGGCTGCATACTCATTCATTTGTTTAAATAAAATAATTCTTAGAGCCAGTTCCAGGCTGCTCTGGAACTCCACTGTTCTAAGAATTTAGGCTTCTGTTTTCCTATGTTCCATCCTCAGCTTTGGCTTCTACCATCTAGGTGCTTCCAACTAGGGGGAGGAGGGGTTGAAGCAGAGCATGTCCTTTCTTTGTTTGCCATTGGCCAGAGCTTAATCATCAGGCTACACCTACAAGGATGGCTGGGAATCCCAGTATTTATTCTGTGAAAACATGTCTAATTAAATTTAGGGGTTCTATTAACAGAGAAAGAGAGGAGAAAGGATATCAGGGACACCTAGAATCTGAAGCAAGTTGCAAAACAATGTTTATATAAATATGTAAATATTAATACTAAAGTGGGAAAAATACATCTGCTTGCATCTGCACAAAATAGTCTTGAATACAGTAGAAAATTTTTAATGTTTGTTGCTTCTGGGAAAGGGAACTGGGTGGCTGGGGTTAGGATTAGGAGACAGACTTTTCACTGTATACCCTTTAGAAGTGGTGATGTATACATTTTAACTTTTCAAAAACAGTAAACAAAACTAAGTATGGAAGTCTGATATGTAAGTTCAGGAATAAATACGTCATTAAGAATTAATAATCCTTAAGATTATCATTTTCACTTCCCTCATTAAAAAAATGTGGTGAGTTGAAATTTCAAAAACTGATTTAGACTTAGGTAGTTTGAAAAGCAACCAGGCAAAGGCATTGCTGAGTGTCTGGAAAGGGCAAGAATCGTCATTATTTATGAGGCATATTTCTGGGAAGGGTATCAGCTTTAACAATGCAAACATTTTTAGGGTTTGAGGAAAGCAGGTTAGGATGCTGAATTTGTATTGAAATTCAAAGCAAATAAATCATGGAATTAAATCAGGAGAGATGCACTCACTTATATATATGTGTGTTTGTGTGTGGGTATGTATTATATATAATATTATACACTGTATGCTTGTAGAAGCCCAAGGAATCTTAAAAAAAAAATGCAGCTCAGAATTATATCCAAAGTTAAGAAGTCTCTTTTCTAACTTGCAGTAAGATAGCTTAGTAATTTATGCTTTAGTTCTTTGCAATGATATGAGCCAAAGATGGCCCATTTAATTTTTGGCATATTTAAGTTTTCCTCTTTTCTGATTGAGCTGAATTAAACTTGCTTTTATAAGTTACACCCATTCATTGGTCTGATGTCTGGAGCTACCCAAAGTGCAATTAATCTTATTTCTGAAGAAGCAGCTTTTTAAAGTTTTGAATAAAGTTTTAGCATCCCTGGTGATTCTCCCCAGTTAAACTTAGTTTACAATAGTTTCTCCATCCTTCATCAAAATTGTAGCCCTTTATAAATTACCACCTATTAAAATGTGGCACTCAGAACTGGTGATAATGTTAGAAATCTGGTCAGAGTAGACCTTGGCGAGCTGATTATTGGTGTTGATTTGTATAATATGCTTTATTGATTTGGGTCATGAATACTTTTTTAGTAGCCATATTTCATGGATGACATGTTGACCTGTAGTCTGTTTAAATCCCTTACAATCCTCTTTTGTAAGTAGTCAGTTGGCTGCTGAACCATCTTATGTATCTGTGGCTGGCTTTTAGGAATTAAGGGCAGGATTGCATGCTTGTCTTTATTCAACCTAAAAGTTTTGGTTCATTTAAAATCATTGGGGTATTTAATTAAATCTACATTAATTTTCTCTACCATCTGTACGTCCCAACTACTTTAGCTAAATCTTTTAAATTGGAAGAAAAATAATTAGTTTTAAAAGTTGCGTATATTTAACAATTCTAAAATATTAACAAATTTTAGCTAGGCCCTGACCAGGTTCATCATACAAGACTGTAATGCTTAAGCATTTTTTTTTTAATATTTAAGCATTTTTAATGTTAACGTTAAAAAAGTAAATGTTACATGTCTGTGTCCATAAGCTCTAAGCTTCATCTGTCAAGGTTTAGAAATAGAGGGTAATGATAATATCACTGTTCCGAGATAAATGATTTTTCAAATAAAAAAAATAAAGCAGATACCGACCATAAATTATATTGAACATTGTGGAAAATGGTACTGTAATAGGAAGAAGACATCAAAGTTCTCTACCTAGCTGGGAGGATCTTAGTTTACTCTCCTTTGATTCTAGTATTTAACGATTAACTTTATTTTCATTCTCACTGTTTTTTCCAGTAGGTGGTAAGGATTATGGATGTGTAAGTCACTATAAACAACCATAGGATGTAACAATGATTTTTGTGAAAGGCGTTGTTCATCCCCGGTGCAAGACTTCATTATTTTTATATGCTTTTCATTTATAAACATGAGAAATTTTGCTTTCCTAATATTTAGCATAGGGATCAAATAGTTAATTATTTTTAAACTTTAAACAGTATCTATCTCTACACTGTCCATTAACACGTGTCTATTTAAATAGAAATAAAAATTAAAATGTAGTAATTTAAAAATTCAGTTAACTTCTACTAGCCATGTTTCAAGTGCTCAATAGCCACTTGTGTCTAGTGGGTAGCTTATTGGGCAACACAGATTATAGAACATTTTTATCGTTGTAGAAAGTGCTCTATTGAATGATGCTGATATAGACACAAATGATTTTCATGCAAATTTCTGACTATCCTCACATTAAAGGTAGGGTGAATCCTAGAGGAAAGCATAATAATTCCTTAATGATTTTTATAAGAATAGAAATGTTGTAGGTTAATTATGAAAAATCTAGAAAATATAGAGGAATAAAAAGAACAAAGTAAAGTTTCTCGATGACTTTCTATTTTTAACATTTGCTTTATATTCTAGTCCTTTTTTTTCTCTGCACGTGTGTACATGTGTGGGGATGATTTTACTTGTGCACATTTCAAGTAAAAAGAGCAAGAATATAAAAAACCATTTTAACAGGAAATATTTTTGCTTTATAGAAGTTTACCTAAACTTTGTTCTAAATCTAAACTGTTTATCTTCTATGTTTATAGTTAGCCTTTTGACTAAAAATGTTATTATAAAAATACGGTTTCATTCTAGATTATTGTATGAGTTAGGAGTATTGGAAATTATCTCCAGTTATTTATTTTCCTTTAAATGCTCTTTAAAAATTGCATTTGCCTGTATCTAATATCAGCATTTACCTAAAACACTTCACATGATTTCATGAAGTTTCACTATGAAGTGGTGACACAAGGCACTTGGAAACTTTATTCTGACTTTTTACTCGTCTTCATCCCATTTGATATTTGGCTCTGTCAGCAGCATCTTTGACTACCAGTGTTAATTGGTAGGTGCATGCTGGCTTTGTTGGAAATTACTATGAATTTGTTAATGAAGCTTGAGTATATGGGTAGGCGAATTTAAAATCTGCCCATTCTGGTTTTTACCTGGTGTTAATGCTTCACGATGATCAGAGTTATGTATAGTATTCATTTTAGATGTGTTCCTTTGGTTTATGGGAAGTGGAAGATAAGGCAGTAAATGATTCATGGTAGTGGAATCAAGGTGTGGTGGTAAGACAGAAGTATAGGATGTTGCCATCTTTTTGCTTAAATCATTAAATTTCTTCATGTTTATATCTTGAATCTCTTTTCACTATGAAACCATATTTGCTTATAAATTTAATGCTGATCAGTAAGAAATTATCAGGGAGGAGTAGGAAAAGTTTCTAAATAACTAAGAGTTTAAGAAAAGGTAATAACTATTTTAACGAGTGTTTTATTTACAGTGCCATTTTTAGCTTTAAAGTCACTCATTAATGTAAAATTAAGAATTATCATGCTGTAGCCCAATAAGTTTATGAATTTCTCTGATAGTTAAAAAGTACTGAAATAAATTGTATTTTTGTGCTCTTAACCATCTGCCCGATAGGATTATTTATGACGTAAATTAAGAGGATCTTGAAATTTCATGCCTCCAAATTATAGTAATTTCTGACACTTCAGTGTAGTATTCAGACTCTTTTAATTATAGGGAAGCAGAATGATTGGTTTTTCATGATTGTGATTTGGTACATACGCACATGTATGTAGATAGCTAAGAGTGGAGTAAGAAATGAAGGCAGCCCTTTCGTAAAATGTTAGGCTGTAAGGATAGTACAGTCATCCCAGAATTTGCCTTGTTTAGGATGGCTTCTCCAAACTTGATGAGTATGTATGTGCTTTGCATAGGTAAATTTTAGGATATACGTTTTGAAACTGTCCATCAAAGGTCCTATTTTACAGGAGAGTAAAAATAAAAACATTTTAAGTGGATACTTTGCATCATATTTTCTTATCCCATCAAATGCTCTTGAAGTGGTAGTGAAAAGGATTATTTGGTAACAGAAGGTATTCGTCCTAGTTCCTTTCTTTGTGGATACCGAATCTGGGAATGTACCCAGAGATTTGAGAAATCATACACTTTTTTTTTCTTTAGTGACTCCAGGACACATTATAACACATGAGAACACTGTAAATTGTTAGCAGGGAAATTTTGGCAAAACTATTGGGAGGCTTGAAATAATCTTGAAAAGAGAGCTTTTTACTTACCTAAGGAGAATTAAGTAAAGAAGCAATTTTTAAGGACCTGTGGAATGCTAAGCACTGTGGTGAACCCTTGGAGAAGTTTTCTGAGCTGAATCCTTTTGTCAGCCCTCTCTCCGAGTGTTACTAAAACTGAGAGGCAGAGAAGATAAGTTCCCCAGGATGTCCTGTAGCTAATGAGAACTGGAATTAGTCAAGACTCCAGAAGTCTATTCTTTCCATTGTTCATTTTCTCCTGCAGTCTCTGGGATTACAAATAATAATAATAATAATAATAATAATATCAGGGAGGAAATAGAGTGTATACATATGTATGTATTTGAGTGTGGGTAAGATGAAGACTAGAGTTAGAGTGGGTTTAAAGCATATCATGAGAAGACATTTGAAAGGCAGTTTATGGTAGTTTAAACTGATAGGGGTTATGACAAAAAGGTGTTCAGTATAAATGGTAGCTGTTATTATTACTCTGGAGATTCTCTGAATTCTCACGTAATTGAATAAAGTTCTTTCAGTCTGTGGGAAAAATGGATATTAGCTGTTTATGTCAACAAGGACCACTAATAATTTAGATGTGCAGCTTATGAATAAAGTTATCAAAGTGCTCCTTATTTGTCAAGTATTTCTATTTTATAGATGGGAAAAGCACTTATGCCATAACTAGTGGCTCTTCTAATAAATACTTAGGTATCTAAACAATACTGCATTGACTATGTCTGAGGTAGAAGTGAAATATATTGATTTCTTGGGTGATTGAATAGAGGATTTATGCATTACCTCAGGAAGGAAATACATTTTAGGGTTTTACCTGTTTCTTAAATGTTTGTATTCTTTATTTCTAGGCTGTTCGCTGCTACGAATCTCTAATCTTAAAAGCTGAAGGAAAAGTGGAGTCTGATTTCTTTTGTCAATTAGGTCACTTCAACCTCTTATTGGAAGATTATCCAAAAGGTAATTTTTTCCCTTATTAATTACCGTTTGATTTATGTATATCTAAAATAATTGTAATTGTACTCTGTTGAGGATACTACCATTTCTATTTCTAAGAAATTGTAAGCTTGTGAACATCCTAAACAATGAGGAATAAAAATGGAGTAGGTAGAAATGTGAAAAATTCACGTAACTCTATGTAAATCATCAGTAATTTGACCAGTTTAACTGATAACCACCACCTACATGTACACTACCATTTTGTTCTACCTTGTGAAAAATCCCTGCCCCTTAAAGGCTCTACCATAGTAGAAAGTGAGTCATTGGGGCGCCTGGGTGGCTCAGTCAGTTAAGCGTCTGCCTTCGGCTCGGGTCATGATTCCAGGGTCCTGGTATCAAGCCCCACATTGGGCTCCCTGGTCAGCGGGGAGTCTGCTTCTCTCTCTGTTTTGCCCCCTTGCTTGTGCTTGCTTTCTCTCTAATAAATAAGATCTTTAAATACAAAAAAAGAAAGAAAAAAAAAAAAGAAAGTGAGCCATGAATTGATACTTTGAAGAAGTAACAGAGACAGTTATTTCCCTTTTTTATCCTGGCTATAAAACTTCCGTTTAGCTAGAAAATATTTGAATGAAAATCTGATCTGTAGTCATGTTATTGTAAAAGTAAGCAGTACAGGAGAGATGATCATATAATGAGCTTGAGCATTGGAGAAAACAAATTTTTTATTCATTTGAAATTTTTTTCCTGTAAGCAATGAGTTAAATAACTCAAGGCCATCCCCCAAGATGTGTCCCTTTTATAGTACTAGGCCGCTGATGCAGACCATTAGGAAGATAAAGTACCCCCAAATACCACCCACTCTCCCAACACCAAAGGCAAAATCCATAGCAAAGAAAAATTGTATCCTTATAAACAAGAATGTTTTAACCTTCTGATGTTAGTAAACATCTGAATGTGGACCAGATAAACATAGTATGCTTGTTTTCCACTACCGTGTTTTGTGGGCAGAACAAACTGCAGGTTTTAGGGCTAGAGTGAAGGATTGTTGCTGTTTAATGTTGATGTTTTATAATGCCACCTTTGTGTTAGGTCAAGTGAGGACTTTCCTAGTGAAAATTCAATTTTTATTTGAGAGAGGTGTAATATAGGGAGTTCATCTCTATTGTGTGTGTGTGTTTTTTTTAAAGATTTTATTTATTCATGTGAGACACAGAGACAGGGAGAGGGAGAAGCAGGCTCCCCGCTGAGCCAGGAGCCCGATGTGGGGCTCCATCCCAGGACCCCGTCGTGAGCTGAAGGCAGACGTGAGCCAAAGGCAGATGCTTAACCATCTGAGCCATCCAGGCGCCCCTCATCTCTATTGTTTACAGCGGCATTATTGTTAACATATTGTGTATATACCCCTGAGCTTCCGTCTTCTAATCTGAAAAAGCAAGAGATAAAGGGATTTGGGGATTGTTAATATGAAACTGGTTAGTACTTAGCAAAATGTCTTTAGGATAATAGGTATTAATAATTACTTAACACTCTATTAGATATTTTAATTAAGACTAACTCATTTAAAGGAAACTATTTTACAAAAAAATACACAAATTCTGTACAACATAATTTTTTCTTAATGCTGCATCTTGGAGAGCGTGCTATAGTATGTGTGTGTGTGTGTATAGTAGCCTTTAAAACTTTATTTTTTATTATGTTAATCACCATACACTACATCATTAGTTTTTGATGTAGTGTTCCATGATTCATTGTTTGCATATAACACCCATTGCTCCATGCAGAACGTGCCCTCTTTAATACCCATCACCAGGCTGACCTCTCCCCTCTAGAACCCTGTTTGTTTCTCAGAGTCCATAGTCTCTCATGGTTCGTCTCCCCCTCCGATCCCCCCCCTTCATTTTTCCCTTCCTGCTATCTTCTTCGTCTTTTTTTTTTTTTTTAACATATAATGTATTATTTGTTTCAGAGGTACAGGTCTGTGATTCAACAGTCTTACACAATTCACAGTGCTCACCATGGCACATACCCTCCCCAATGTGTGTCACCTAGCCACCCCTTTAAAACTTTATTAACCTATGAACTTAACTATATTTTCCATTTTATAAAATGTTTGGCTGTGAGGGTATGAGTCTAGGGATATTTGTTTTATTAGAGGTTTTCTTCCTGCCTTCCTTCCTCCCTTCCTCCCTCCCTCCCTCCCTCCCTCCCTCCCTCCCTCCCTCCCTCCCTTTCTCCCTTTCTCTCTCTCTCTCTCTCTCTCTCTCTCTTTTTCTTTCTTTCTTTTGGAGGTAAGGTGGGGCGTGTGGCAAACTAGCTGGCAGGAGTAATCTAATAAGATGTGAGCAGAGAACCATAACTTTTAAAGATATAAGTCCTTGAAAAGAGGTGCTCTGAGACCCATTTACTGTCATGTAGATGAACTGGCCATTGATAGCTAGGCAGTAGGTCAGTTATTTGTAATAGGAAGAAAAGGGAGGTGAGAATGGATGCAGAGGTATATATATGTATTTTATTATATTTTAGTATTTCAAACTGAAGGCTTCTGTTTCCTTGATTTTTTTTTTAAATCCTCCTTGAATCTTTATTGACCACATTTCCAAGTTACAAAAAAATTCCTTTTTACATACTAATTATTGAATTCTTTCTGTCCACTCTTCACCATCTTCCTGTAAATCCAAAACTAGAGCCCATCTTGAGTAGGCCCCTCCATACTCCATCACCACTACCACCAGTTTATGGAGACATTTGTTACCTCAGGCTGCTTCCTCCTTCTCTCTTTGGAACCCAGTGCAAGCTGAGAACCTCCAGCTCCAGCCAAGTAGACATTTAATTTTGGAGAACAAATTATAAACCATAACTTTTTAGGGAGTAAACATAAACCACTCAGTGAACATGTGAGTAAATTGCTCAGGTATATGTATGTGGGGGACTTACTGGCCCTGTATTCTGAAGACAGTTCTTTAATTATAGTACTGAGTCCTCTTCTTTGTGTGAAATTTTCTGAGCTTGGGGTTCCTTGTGAAAAACTGCTTCTACTTTTGTAGTACAAAATGGTAGAATCTGTTTTGTGTACATTATGGACTGTGTTTTTTGTCCTTATTTGTCATTCTGATCCCATCTTGCATCCTGCCTTAGGGAATTCCTAAAAATTTCTGATCTGCAGATATGGTATACTTTGATTATCATTACTATTATGGATTTATTCATTATAAAAAATATTTTCTGTCATGTCAGATGAATTTGAAGCAGAAGGAAAAAAAGATTTTCTAAAACAGTTTTTTTTTTTTTAAGCCTTTCTGGTTTGTAATATGTTTGAAGAGTTTTAAAAAAATTTTTGTCACTTGATTTGGTCATTTGGCTTCTAGAAATTTATCCTTAAAAAGTAATTGGTTAGGGATGCCCCGGTAGCTCAGTCGGTTAAGCATCTGCCTTCAGCTCAGGTCATGATCCCAGGGCCCTGGGATGGAGCCCTGCATCTGGATCCCTGCTCCATGGGGAGCCTTCTTCGCCCTCTCCCTCTGCCTGCCACTCCCCCTGCTTGTGCTCTCTCTCTCTCTGTTAAATAATAAATAAAATCTTAAAAAAAAGTAATTGGTTAGAGGATTGTAGGAAAATGAAGCCTCAGTGCACTTGGCCTATTGTAGGTTGTTTTCCTCTGGAGGGAGTTCAGCATACAGAATATTTAGTAAGGAGTGCCTTTAAGATCAGCATCCGTGGAAGGTAGGGGACAAAGGATTGGATTGGAGAAGAGGGAGGATTGGACAGAGTTGAGAAGTTAAGCTGTGACAGCCTTGGCCAACCCCATGGGGAGCCTTGGGGCTAGAATGGCCCTTCAGAGCTATCCCAAGTTGGGCCAGGATGACCCGGTCTTTGTACTCCATCCTTTTGATACTGGATATGGGGGCCAGCCTGGGAGGGAGTGTGACCTTGGGCAAGGTGGCTCTCCATCTAAGGCAGCTCACTGTTAGAGGCTGTCTGCAGGCAGGACTCCCAATATTTCTTCCTAGAAGCGAGATTTGAATGGTTTTTCACAGTGTCTACCATACCTCTTTGCCACTCCTAACCCCAAAGCTCACTCATTAACCTTTGCTGAACCAAACAGAAGATGGAGCTGTTAGACTGCCTTAAGCCATGAGATGGAGCAGTGATTTCTCTTCTTTGGATTGGAAAACCAGAGAGACCAAGCACCCTGGACTGAAGGACAAGCATATATATACATACATATATATGTATATATATGCATTTTTTTTAAAGATTTTTTTTTTTTATTAGAGCGAGAGTACAAGCAGGGGGAGCAGCAGGGAGAGGGAGAAGCGGGCTCCCTGCTGCATATATATTCTTGCAGATATATGTGATGGACCTTAGGAGCAGTGTAATAGAAATTATATGTAAGTATCTGTAAATATGTTTGGCAAATTATAGGTAAGGATAATCACCAAGTTAAGTTAATTACTTAGAAAATTAAGTAGCAAATTACCTCAGAGTACCCATCAAAATTATAAAAAGAGAAATTATGAGGTAAGAGACTTGGGAGATAGTGAGAATTCCTAAAGTAAAACAGTTAGTTGAAGGAGATACAGTAATTATTCATTCCTGATATTAGCATGATAACCTTGAAAATTTAAAAAATAGTTTTTTTATGGTTCATGTTGAACTGGAAGTTTTCTCTGAAGTTCCTGCCAGTGATCGATTTGTTTTCTCCCTTTCCTCCTTCCTTCAAGTAATTTGTCATTTTGTTGCATTGTCTGTCACTTTTGGACAAAATAAAGTTTGGTTGTTTTAGTTACTCAGCAGTTACAGATGGCTAGGGCAGGTTTCGTGCCAAGAGTTGCTAATGTGAAGAAGTCTTATTAAGTCAGAGTTGGTGAGCTCTCTGTCTTCTCTTTGTCATTCTTGGGTGGAATTATAATACCCTGTCCTAGGATCTATAAAGTATAAGAACACAGAGTGCATATTTTCCAATAATAGATCTTGAGTTTGGCTTCTTTAAAAATTACCATTATTTTGACGTTTGCATGGTTCTCCTCTTTATTGTTGTAGCTGTTAGAACTGAAGGTTGTGATTCTTTTTTTTATTTTAAAGATTTATTTATTTATTTGAGAGTGAGCATGTGCACACACAAGTTGGGAGAGGGGCAGAGGGAGAGGGACAGAAGGAATCCCAAGCAGACTCCCTTCTGAGTGTGGAGCCCTAACGTGACCCCAGGCTCCATCCCACGACCTCGACCCATGAGGTCATGACCTGAATCAAAATCACAAGTCAGGCGCTTATCCGACTGAGCCACCCAGGCAACCCCTGAAGGTTGTGATTCTTTTAAGAGTGTACTTTTTTTTTTTTTAAAGATTTTATTTATTTATTTGATAGAGGGAGAGAAAGAGCACACAAGCAGGGGGAGCAGCAGAGGGAGAGGGAGAAGCAGGCTTTCCGCTGAGCAGGGAGCCCAATGTGGGGCTCAATCCCAGGATGCTGAGATCATGACCTGAGCCGAAGGCAGCCAATTAACCAACTAAGCCACCCAGGAACCCCTAAGAATGTACTCTTTGTATAAAACTCCTTTCAGATAGAGTCATTGGAATTAGTTTGCCCTGTATATATTTTTGCTATACAATACAAATTTGTGTTGAGATAGTAAAATAAAATGAAATAAAAATCCAAAATACTGACCTATACAGGCATAAAATATCATAGACTGAATATTATGTATCTCTCTGAAAACCCATTACAGTCAAGGTGATTATTCATACATTGTCATTGCATTCAGTTATTGCACCCTATTTCTGTGTATAACTTCATTTAAATGTATTCAGTGGTTTTCAGACTATGATATATATGTTAAAAAATGTCACCAGTACCTCCACTCCTTCCATTGCAATTTGGGAATCACCAGTTTTGTTTAGTTCACTGATGGTCTAGAATTAGAAAATGCAATTGGGAAGTATCCAAGAAAGCAAAAATAGTGACCATAACCCAGGTTGTCAGAAGCCTATGTCTGGGCAATAAGCACAAGTTACAGTAGCTTCAAGAACCAGAGAGCTGTAGCAGAACACATTGAAGGAGCACAAAGAAGACATATACTTTGTGTCTCTTATAGTAAGCCAGATGTGAGATAATAAAGACCTTGAGGAGTATATTATTTTTTTAAGATTTTACTTATTTATTTGAGAGAGAGAGAGAGAGAGAGCGTGAGTGTGAGCAAGGGGAGGAGCAGAGGGAGAGGGAGATAATCTCCAGCAGACTCTGTGCTGAGCAAGGAGCCTGACGTGGGGTTCGATCCCACCACCCCAAGATCATGACCTGAGCTGAAACCCAAGAGTCGGATACTTAACCGACTGAGCCACCCAGGCACTCCAGGTATATTAATTGAATAATGACAAGTAGTAAAGCTGAGATTTCAGTGTGTCCATTAATTTGACTTGAAGGCCTCAGTGAAGGTGCTGATGTAGCAGTAAAAGGATTTGTTTCTTTGCTTTTCCAACTTTCTGTCTGCTTGAATCTGTAATATTAAATCTTTGCAAAGGTGTGGAGAGAAGGGGAGATGGGAACAAAGGTCTGTTGTGGATGCTGTTCACTGGGTTTCCCAAGTGTTAGCATGTATTTAATAGGTAGTAATGCTACATTTAAAGGAAAAGATGTGTTTCAGGTAGTCACGATTTGCGAAGGCAGAAAGGTGCTAGTGAGCTGAGTACATTAGTCATTTATATAAAATGAAAGTTAATATAAGCTCTCTGAGATATCATTTATCCCAGGGTATAAATATAAACTTTCAGTCCAGCCTCAGATAACAAAGCAAAATAAATCAAAGAAAGCTATTGACCTAATAACTTTAGGCAACCACAGCCTCTTCTGGCCTAAAGATGGCAGTCAGTGCAACTGACAGATTTGAAGAATGTCAAAGAAGGACATACTTTTCCTTCTTTCCTTTTCCTTCCATACCCATAGACTCATCCACTAGCCACTAACCCTTGTGTTATACATTGGGCTAGGGGTGAAAACAGAAATGCTGACTTTTGCCTGCAGTTAGTACATAGTCTAATATTAGTAATACAGACTGAATTTTAAATCTTTTTCTTCCTTGCATTTCCATCGTATCTAACTCTGCAGAAGGCTCCCCTTTTTTGGCAAGGCCATCACCTTTGAACTACATTGTTGTTTCTTTTCATCCTGTGCTGCATATGTGAACTTGTCATCAGGCACACCCTCTTTCTCTTGTTTTGACAATCTTAACTCAAAGCCATAATACTTGCAAGCATGCTGAAGTCTCTGTTATCTACTAAATCTGTCTTAACTCTCCTTACTCCCTCACTGTATTCTCTGGAAATAAATCTCTATTTAATTCCAAACAAATTATAATAAGGCTTTGAACTTCTTTTTTTATTCTTCAGTTACACCTTATTTTACTGAAAAACTCTTTAGGCTGCTTGTGACCTATAAGGAATTAACTTGAATTAAATGGCTTGATGTCTACGTATCATCAGGGAAATGCAAATCAGAACCCCAATGAGATACCACCTCACACCTGTCAGAATGGCCAAAATCAACAACACAAGAAATAATGTGTTGGCGAGGATGGTGGAGAAAAAGGAACCCTTGTGCATTGTTGGTGGGAATGCAAACTGGTGCAGCAACTCTAGAAAACAGTATGGAGCTTCCTTAAAAAGTTAAAAATAGAACTGTCCTATGATCCAGCAATTGCACTACTGGGTATTTACTCCTAAAATATAAAAACACTAATTCAAAGGGATATACATGCATCCCCATGTTTATTGCAACCTTATGTACAATAGCCAAACTATATTTATAATAGCCAAACTATGGAAGCAGCCCAAGTGTCCATCAATAGATGAATGGATAAAGAAGATGTGTTATCTATAGACAATGAAATATTATTCAGCCATGAAAATGAACGAAATCCTGCCATTTGCAACAGCATGGGTAGAACTAAGGCATATAATGCTAAGCAAAAAAAGTGAAAGACAAATACCATATGATTCCATTCATATGTGGAATTTAAGAAACAAAACAAACGAGTGAAGGGAACAAAAAAAGAGAGAGGCTAACCAAAAAACAGACTCTTAATTATAGAGAACAAACTGATGGGACCAGAAGGCAGGTGGGTGGGGGATAGGTGAAATAGGTGACAGGGATTAACAAGTACACTTAACATGATGAAAAAAAATGGCTTAATGTCACAGTCTTTTAGGAAGTGGTGAGAACGCAGGTTTACCTAAAGCTGCTACTTTTCCCACTATATCCTGTTGCCTTCCTGGGGGCTCTCATTTGATAATGTTGACCATTTCCTAATTTTAACATAAGTACACTTATTTTAACATTTATATGAATAATATGTTCACTGTTTAAAGAAAAATATTAGAAGATAAATAACCATAAAAGGTAAACAGCCTGAGAGCAGGAGCCATATGTTTGTTCACATCTCTATTTCACTGTATCTAGCTTGGTGCTAGCCACTTAATACTTAAGAAATATTACGTGAATGCATTAATGACCCATTGGTATTTTATCATCGAGAGGCACTTGTTTTTAAACATTTCTGATGCAGATCTTTGGAGACTTTTCTATTACAATAAATTTTCAACATTTGAAAATTGAGTTAAACTCTGCAACTTTCTTTAACCTGGTGTATCATGTTAATTTCTCCATCTGAGAAACACACGTCGTAACATTTCAATTTCCTATATAGTATCTATTTTATAGGTAGAAGAATTCTCTGTTGGATGTGTAGACTATTTCTCTCCTTTTTTGGTACTAACATAATCACTATATTGTCCATTCTTGTAGCTAAATCTTTGCACACATCCATGTTTATGTTTTTAGAAGGAATACCCTTGATGTGGTAGGCTTACAGAGCGAAAATGTGTGTGTGTGTGTGTGTGTGTGTGTGTGTGTATAGTTAATCCTTGAACAACATGGGTTTTAACTGCAAAGGTCCACTTATATGTGGAACTTTTTCAGTAAATACAGTACAGTACTGTAAATGTATTTTCTCTTAGAATTTTCTTAACATTTTATTTTTTCTGGCTTACTTTATTATAAGAACATAGTATATAATACATGTAACATACAAAATATGTGTTAATTGACTGTTCTTGTTGTGAGTAAAGCTTTAGGTCAACAGTAGGCTAGTAGGCAAGTTTTTGGGGAGTTGAAAGTTATGTGTGAATTTTCTACTGTGTTGTGCAAGGGTTAACTGTATTAAAACTTTTGACAGTGCTAAATTATGCTACAAAAAAGTTTTACTAATTTATACTTATAGCACTAGTAGAATGATAAAACTGCCTATTTCCTTAAATTTTTGCCACTTTTGTCTATTTCCCTTCCTTATCATAACTGAGTATTAACCATTATTTAATTTTATCATTTTCATATATGAAGAGTTGTATAGCACGATTATGAAGTTAAAGGACAGATGACTATGTGTAGTACCCTCTCCCTTCTGTATGGGTGATTCTTTTATCCTTGATAATTTCCTTGTTTGTTTCCTCCTCTTCTATCTTCATGAGGTAAAGGGCAAAATAAAGGAGATTGTGTGAGAAAGATTATAGAACACTTAAGTTGTTATAATAATCTTTATTTTTTTAATCTAAAAGACTAAATGGGCTTATTTAAAAATGAAATCTCAAAATTATGAAAAAATAATTTGAAGTCTGTTAATAAATAAAGTTGTTTCCCAGGATTAAAAAGATCTGAGCTTTTGAAACTGGTTGATAGAGAGTGGATATTAGTATGTTTGGGCACACCATTCTTTGTTAAGCAAAAGAATAAGTGGCAAAAGAAAATGACAGTCTTGCCTGAAGTATTGTTAAAAAGATTTCCTAGTGGGATGAAGAAGGACTTCTTGAACTGATAGAGAACTCAGGGATCACAAAGTGAAGATTAGATGATTTAGGGAAGGAAGAGCCTAGTAAGATAATATGCTACAGTCATTGTGAAAAAGGTTTTAAGCATTATAAGGATGTCCCAAAAAATGATTTCCCTTATTGTCTGTTAAGGACTTTAGAAAAGTCTAGTTACAGTGGACTGGGAATTCTTTTTCATGGATACGTAACTGGCTTAGAGATTTGAAATGATAACTTTGCTTTGGTTAGAAGGATTTCACTAGAGAGACTCTGGTGATGGGTACTTGTATAATCTTTAGAGTTTTAATGATTTATTTGGATTAGGAATCATAAAATATGTTAAGATCTTTTCTTAAAATAGGATGCTAGGCCTAATGGGGTAAAGTATAATTGGAAAGGTATCAAATGCTCATGGAAGGAATGTCTCACTTACAAATCTGTACTTGAACTTTGGAGCATTTACTTTTTTGACTTTGAATTTGAGGTTTCATATTTATTTCTTGGTTCACCATATAGTAGTACGGATGCCATCTTTCTCCCAGCTGATAGTCACATAGGCTTCTTGGACCTCATGTTTCATTTACTTTGGAGGACACCATACTATCTCTTTAAGGGCTCCTCCCAATTCTAAAATGGGAATTTTATGAAGTCATATAATATATATTATTAGGTTATTAGAAACATGCCTTCCAAGGTTGTTGGAATCCTAGAACATCATTGAAAGGGCAGTCTAGATTTAATATGGTGAGTGCACCAAATTGTTAGGGACCCTGACTTCTATTGGTTAGGATGATTTTAGGTACAAAAGCAAAGACCTGATTCTAGCTAAAATAATAAGCAAATTGGTTGCCTCCCATAACTGGAAGTTCATAGGTGAGTTGTATACTGGGCCAAGTTTGAGGTCTAGAAGTATCCAGCTACTTTCCATTTGTTTCCTCTGCTCTCTTCTATGGGCTTCATACTAAGAATAGTTCCTTTGTTGTGGCATTTAGTGATATATAGGTTTCTTTGTTTTCCCATCCAGCAGTAGGGGTAGAATCCCTTTCCCATGACTGTCATTTATAAATCAGTGATGATTTCTGGACACAAACCTTGTTTGACTCTTCTCTTCCAGCTAGAATGGTAAGTTGGATTGCTTTTCTTTTTAGAAGACCATTAATCAGTGACCTTT
Organism: Callorhinus ursinus; assembly: GCF_003265705.2. NCBI lineage: Eukaryota > Metazoa > Chordata > Mammalia > Carnivora > Otariidae > Callorhinus > Callorhinus ursinus. The sequence goes on along the minus strand of NW_027397078.1, from coordinate 5,053,859 downwards.
ATGAGCTAGCAACAATCATGTGTGAAGAAGTAGAAAATGCAGGATGGTTTGCAATCAACTTTTCACTAGAACTGGACATATTTCTAAATGTTGGTTGGCATCATCTTTATGCCAAAAAAGATGAACATTATTTAAATAAGTTGTTCAGATATATGATGATGTTTTTGGGTAATGCTTCTCTAATTTGAACATGTTTACAAAGTTTTCTGCATTGTATTCACATATATTTTGGCTGTTTACTAATAAACACTATGAAAGCATTACACATGCAGTTCTAGAAAATGCTAATTTGCATTTCCCCCCATTTTTATCATTATAAAATTTTACACTTACTAAATCTTTATTTGAAATATCTAAGTCTTTTTTTAAATTGAGGTATACTTGATATATAACATTAGTTTTAGGTGTTGTATAATATAATGATTCAATGTATATATTGCAGAATGAGCACAATAAGTCTAGTTAACATCCATCACCATACATAGTTAAAAAATTTTTTTTCTTGTGATTAGAACTTTTAAGATCTACTCTCAGCAACTTTCAAATATGCAATACAGTATTATTAACTGCAGTCACTATACTGTACATTACATCCCCATGACTTATTTATTGCTCAACAGTTTTTTAAAAAGGACTCTCTCTACCAATTCTAATGTGTATATATAATTTTTAGTTTACTTTTTTAACCTCCTCACTGAGTTTTCGGATTGACTGGAACTATAATTTTTTTCACAGCCTTTTATGCCTCGTGGTATATTTTAGGGGTATGGGATGCCCTATTTTGGAATTGAGTTGGAGTAAGTTAATTGTGGGCTGGATTTTTTTGTTGTTATTGATTATATGAAAGGAAACATCACAAAAGAAATACTCATTTTGCTCTTTGAGGTGGTTGAGCTCTTGGTCATTCTTAGAAGTGAGATCCCTTGTGGGAACAAATAACTCATCACATTCTGAAGTAGAGTTGGAAAATCTTAATCCTTTTATCAGATTTGGTCTGTGAGGAAGGTCATGTTGATTCAAGAGGTAGCCTAGATCTGTTAAAGATTAGGTCTGAGATATGAACAGTTTTACATTTTTGAACTCCTGTATATTTGATATTTGTTACTGTGTCTGACTATGATGAGGAGGGGGAGGGCCCAGATGTCTAAATTGTTTGGTCTTAAACATCACTCTCTGTTGGATGGTGGTGGGTATGATGGGAAGCTTGTGATATTTCTTAAAACTTGGATTATTGATTTTGAAATGGGACGTAGTTGCGACTCATACTTATTTTCCCTCTTTCAGCGTTATCTGCATACCAGAGGTACTACAGTTTACAATCTGACTACTGGAAGGTTAGTGAACATTTGCATGTCTCTTTCCTGTTTATTTTTTGGGCCAATTACTACTGGCTATGCTCAAAATGAATTGTTTCCTTTTTTTGTTTTGTAAATTACTTTAAAAACACTATAAGGAAAGAGGTTTGGAAAGGAAAATGTTCTTTGTATTATCTTGTATGAACCACCTTGTATTTTATTAAAAGAGAGAGATTACTCTGACACAGTTTATTGGCCAAAGATGATCCTAAGTGTAAGAATTTAAAAGCAAGTAAAACCAAACGGCAACAAAATGATTGTTTGTTTGTTTTTTGTCTTAAGTTGTTACCTGGGAATAAAAGAAGGCTTTTATTGGATGTATAAGATGGGTGTATAAGACTGAAAAGGCAAGGAACAATGGGAAAATTATAATAGACATCTTTCTTAGTACAGTCTGTCTATAATTGGAGCTCTGAGGACAGCTGAACCTAACCATTTCTTAAAAGACCTGCCTAAATGAAGAACTGTGAGTCATCCATTTTCTTAGTTTAAGCAGTTCATAAAGTTACCTGGGCAGGTTAATCTTCACGTCATATTTATTTTTAAGCATAAGTTTATTGAAGAGTGGGATTTCTTTATCTAAATTGCCATTTTAGATTTTTAGGGTATATTTTATTTTTCCATCACCTAGTTTTAATCTTTCTTTTCGATTTGTAGAAGTTTTAACAATATATTTCGGTAATTTAAAAAATGTATTGAAAATATCTTTTCCAGTCTGTGGCTTTTTACTTTTAAAAGCTTGTTGAAGTATAATTTTTACATAGCATAAAATTCAACTGTTTTAACTATGCAGTTCAGTGACTTTTAGTAAATTTTCAGAGTTGTACAACCATAACCACAGTCTTATTCTAGGACATGTTCATCTCCCCATAATGAAACCTCATGCCCAACCTCTGGCAGGTACTTTCTGTCTCTGTGTATTTGTATTTTCTGGATATTTCATATACATGGAATCGTTTTTTTTTTTTTTTTTGTGACTGACTTCTTTCACTTAGCATATGTTTTCAAGGTTGATCCATTTGTAGCATGTATTAAAATTTTTTTTTTATTATCTAATGTTCCATTGTATGGATATACCACATTGTATTCATTCATTAGTTGTTGGGCATTTTAGTTGTTGTCACTTTTTGGCCATTGCGAGTAATGCTGCCATGAACATTTGTGTTGTACAAGTTTTGTGTGGACATAGATTTTCAGTTCTTTGGGGTAGATGGCCAGGAGTGGAAATGCTGAGTTGTCAGGTAAATCTATGTTTAACATTTTAGGAAACTGTTTCCCAGAGTGGCTATAATGTTTTACATTCTCGCCAGCAATGTAGGAGGGTTTCAGTTTCTCCATGTCTTGTCAGCACTTGTAATTATTCAGTTTTTGAGTGTAGCCACCCTAGTGGGTGTGAAGTAGCATCTTATTACGGTTTTTATGTCCCATTTTTCAAATGACTGATGATGTTTAGCATCTTCTTATGAACATATTGGCTATTTTCTTCCGTGAAATGCCTGTGCAAACCCTGTGACCATTTTATATATATATATATATATTTTTTTTTTTTTTTTTTTTAAATAACTTGTCAGAGTTCTTTATACATTCTGGATACAATCTCTTATACGTAATTTGCAAATATGTTTTCAGAGTATGTGGCTTGTATTTTAACTTTCTTAGTAGTATATTTTGATGTGCAAAAAATGTGAATTTGATGCTGTCCATTTTTCTCAACTTTTTCTTTTATTGTGCTTTTAGTGTTGCACATAAGAAATCTTTGCCTAACGCAAGGTTATGAAGATTTATTCCATAGTTTATTCAAACCAGTTGCTTCATTATTTGCCTTTACAGATAGTACTGTAATAGTAGTAAAAGTGTCTTTTCATATTTTTGTTAGTGATTCTTTGGTGTATAGGTGGGATCCTTTATAGGGTAAGTGTTAAATACAGCTCCTTTGGGAGTGCTGATTTCCCCTTGGTCTTAACCAAGAAAGTTTATGTCAGCAGGCTTTTTGTATCTGATAGGTGAGAAATGGTGTTTATTGTTGTTTTAATTTGCATTTTCTTAATTGTTAGCAAGGTTGAGTTTTTTGAAATTGAAGTTTAAAGACTATTTCTTTTTCTTTGAAATATTTGTTCATACCTCTTGCCTAATTTTCTATTATTGGGTGGGCCATTGTTTTATTTTTCTGTTTTATATACCTGTATTTTGTAGGAAGTATTTATCCTTTATCTGCAATACAACAAGTTGCAGTTTGCCATTTGTTCTGCTTTGCTTTTGTGTATTTGTTTTGCCCATGTGGAAGTCTTTTATTTCTTTGTAGTCAAATTCATCAGTCTTTTCCTATTTTGAGTTCTACGACACGTTTTTTTCCTTGTTCCCAGGTGTTAGAAAAATTCACCCACATACTCTTTTAGTACTTAAATGTTTTTTATTTTTATTTTTTAATTTAAATCTCTGATCCATTTGAGATTTAATTTATCCTTGATTTGTAGTGTGAGGAACATTTAAGTTTATCTTTTTCCTTATGGTTAATTATCCCAACACAGTGTATTGTTAAAAAATCTATCTTTTCCTCCACTAATTTGAGATGTCTTAATATGCTAAATTTTCACGTGCAGTTTTGTCCGCTTATGGGTTTTCTGGTCTATTTTATTAGTCTGTTTATGAACTAATTACCATACTATTTACAGAAATTTTATGATATATTTTAATATGTGGTAGCACTCTGGTACCCTTTCTCATTGTTCTTGTTTTTAGGATTTCCTTGACTGTCCTTTCTTGGTTGTTTTTCCAGATTAATTAATTGTTTAGCTCCACAAAAATACCAGATTTTTTTTTGCACCGGCTTTTTTGAGGTATAGTTTACATTATTTTAAGCGTATAAGCTTGCTGTGTTTCAACAGTTTATATGAGGTTGTGTAACCATTACGACAATTAAGATACAGAATGTTTCCGTCATTCAGTGTTCCCTTGTGCCCCTTTTACAGTTGATGCCCATTCTTGCTTGACCCGTGATCCCTGGCTGTTAGTTATTTGCTTTCTATATCTCTAGTTTTGCCTTTTCTGGAATGCCTCAAAACTGGATCCAAGCAGCGTGTATTCTTTTGTTTTTGATGTTTTTCATTTAGCGTGCTAGTTTTAAGACTCATTCATGTTGTGTGTATCAGTATTGTGTTCTTTTTAATCTTTAAGTAGTATTTCATAGAATGATTCTTCCACAGTTATTCCATTTATCATTTGCTAGACATTTCTGTTGTGTCCAGCTTTAGGTAAATATAAATGAAATTCTGTGAACATTATTTGTCTTTGTGTGGACATAGGCTTTCATTTTTCTTGGTATATGTACCTAGGATTTGGAAATACTGGGTCACATTGCAGTTGTAGGTTTAATTGCCAAACTGTTTTCCAAAGTGGCTGTACCATTTTACATTCCAGCTAGCAACGTTTGATTTCCCAGTTCTACCTCTTGGCTAGTACCTGGTATTGTCAATCTCTTAACTTTAGGCATTCTAGTAGGTAAGTGGTGGTTTTTCATCTTGTTTTTTTTTTAAAGATTTTATTTTATTTTTATAAATATGGAAAAGGGTACCAGAGTGCTGCCACATATTAAAATATATCATAAAATCTCTGTAAATAAAATAGTATGGTAATTAGTTCATAAACAGACTAACAAAATAGACCAGAAAACCCATAAGTGGACAAAACTGCACGTGAAAATTTAGCGTATTAAGACAACATCTCAAATTAGTGGAGGAAAAGATAGATTTTTTAAGAATACATTGTATTGGGATAATTAGCCATAAGGAAAAAGATAAACTTAAATGTTCCTCACACTGTAAATCAAGGATAAATTAAATCTCAAATGGATCAGAGATTTAAATTAAAAAATTAAAAATAAAAAAAAATCAAGTACTAAAAGAGTATGTGGGTGAATTTTTCTAACACCTGGGACAAGGAAAAAGCCTGTCCTAGAACTCAAAATAGGAAAAGACTGATGAATTTGACTACAAAGAAATGAGAGGGAACACAAGCAGGGGGAGTGGGAGAGGGAGAAGCAGGCTTCCCACCAAGCGGGGAGCCCGATGCAGGGTTCGATCCTGGGATACTGGGATCATGACCCGAGCCGAAGGTGGACGCTTAACCAACTGAGCCACCCAGGCGCCCTTCTTTTGCTCATTTTTAACTTCTTTTTTTGTTTTAATAGAGTTGTATGGGCTATTCACATATTCTGGAGGAAGCCCTTTGTCAGATACATGTTTTGGAAATACTTTCTCACTGTCTGTGGCTTGCTGTCCTCCCCCCCCCCCCCCCGCCCCCCAGTTGTGCCTTTGCAAGAGCAAATCTGAAACTGTTCCCTGTATTCAGAACACAGGGAGAGACCAGTGAAAGGGGCTGGCCCACTCCAGGTTGGTAGATGGCACTTTTAATGAGCAAAGGAATCTTACGGATGAGGCTTGTTTTGGGCGGCAGCAAGATAAATGGATGGATCCCTGAACCCATCTGCCAAATCTTACAAGTTTATAAAGAGGCCTTAACTGGGCTTAGTCACACATACTGTGCAAGTGTTCTTTTCAATGGCATTCCCCAACAATAATTTTCAGATTTGCTGTTTTCTGTTATAACTCTATTTTCCTTTTAATAACTCTAGAACTGGTAATGAATTATACCCTCTTTTGTTCCTGATATTTTTGTTTTTGATCAGCCTGGCTAAAGGTTTATCAGTTGTATTGATCTTTGCAAAAATCTTTGTTCCATGGATTTTTTCTTTTTTCAGTATTGTTTTTCTGTTATATTTCATTGATTCCTGATTGTCTTTCTTTGTTCTGCTTACTTTGTGTTTAATTTTCTCTTACTTAGGTAGAAGCTTAGATGATTGATTTTCTGTCTTTTCCCCCTAATATAAGTATTTAAAGGTGTCTATTTTTGTTAGCATTGCTTTAATTGTGTCCCACAATTTTTTATAGTTTGTATTTTTGTTACCATTTATTTGAAAATGTCTTCTGCTTTCTCTTTCTTCTGACCTATGGGTTATTTGGATACATGTTATATAATTTCAAAATACTTGGGTTATTTTAGATATCTCACTGTTAGTGATTTCTTTTTCTTTCTTCTTTTTTTTAATTTTATTTATTTGACAGAGAGAGAGAGACAGTGAGAGCAGGAACACAGGCAGGGGGAGTGGGAGAGGGAGAAGCAGGCTCCCTGCTGAGTAGGGAGCCCTGGGATCATGACCTGAACGGAAGGCAGACACCTAAAAGGCAGACGCTTAACCAACTAGGCCACCCAGGCGCCCCTCATTGTTAGTGATTTCTAATTCTATTTTATTTGTATAACATACTTTGTATGATTTTATTCTTTTGAAATATATTAAGACTTTTTTATTGGTTCAACACTTGAAAACAGCCGCAGGATTTGCATATGTTTGTATTATGCTGTAAACATCAGGTAAAGGCAGTTGATAGTGTTTTTCAAATTTCTGTCTTTGATGGTTTTTATCTTAGTCATTTGCTGAGAGTTACCGCTTATGATTGTGGAATTGTCTTTTAATTTTGCCCTTTTTAAAAAAATAAATTTTGAAATTTTCTTACTAGTACATATACATTTGTGGTATTTTTACCTGTTGAATTGACCCTTTTGTCTTTATAAAATATTATTTTTACCTCTGGTAATCACTTTTGTCTTGACATGTGTTTTATCTCATTTTAATATAGACAGTCTGTCCTTCTTAGGCTTGTTATTTACATGATATATCCTTTTCCTCTTCTTTCCAACCTGTTGGTATCTTTATATTTACAATTCTTTTATAGATAACTTATAAATGGGTCTTGCTTTTTTTAATGCAGTCTGAAAATCTGTTTTTTTACTTGCACTGTTAAATCATTCACAGTAATGTACTCATTTATATGATTGGGTTTGCATCTTTAATTTGATTTTTCCTTTTCTGTTTGTCCTCTCAGTTTCTTGGTCTTATTAGGTTCTTCCTTACCTACTTTCCCTACCCCTTTTTGATATTTGAATCTGTTCTACAATTTCACTTTACTTTTCCTATTGTTCATTTCAGCTCTTTTCATTATTCGTTCACTGGATTATAGTATATACCTTAAGGTTTTCACAATCAAGTCTCAGTTAATATTGTATCAATTTACATAAAATATGGAAAGTTTGCAATTACTTAAGTCCACTTCTTACCCATCCAATTCCTTTATATGGTTGTTATTACATCTATTAAATTTACATTATTAAATCCACAAGATGATGTTCTTTTGCTTTGAAAAGACCCATATATTACAGTGTTAATAGTAACGGTTTGTATTTACCCATATGGTTACCATTTCTGATACTCTTCATTACTTTCTGTGAATCATTTCCATGTACTATCATTTTGTTTTAGGCTGAAGAACTTCGTTTAGCATTTCTTATAGTAAAGATCTGGCAGAAATGAATTTCTTTTATCTGAAAATATTTTTTTGACTTCATTTTTAAAGGGCATTTTTGCTGGTTATGGAATTATGGCTTGGCTTGCCTTTTTAAAGTGAAGTTCTACCTCCTTGCCTTCCTCTTTCTGATGAGAAATCAGCTCTTAATTGAACCACTGTCCCTGAACACAATTTGCTTACTTCTTTCATGATTTGCTTGCTACCTTTGGCTTCCTATAGATTGATCATGATAAATCTCTGCATGATCATCTTCATATTTATCTTCCTGGAGCATTTTGAATTTGCATTAAATAGGGAAAATTTTTGTTGTTATTTCTTCAAATAATTTTTCATTCTCTTTCCTTCTGGGGATCCAATTCCATGTAGGTTAGATAATTTGCTTTTATATAAATGTCCCTGAAGGGTTCTTATTTTTTTCCTTTTCTCTGTGGTCTTCACATTGGATACTTTTTCTATTTTGAAGTTTATTCTTCTCTTTCCTTTGTTGTCATTTAATTATTAGTTCAGTCCACTGAATTTTATTTCAGATATTATATTTTTCAGTTACAGATTTTCCATTGGGTTCCCTTTTTATCATTTCTCCTTTGTTGAGATTTCCTGTCTTTTTAATAATGAGCATGTTTTGTTGATGATAATTAGAATAGCAACTGTAAAATCCTTGTCTGCCATTTTCTTTTTTTTTTTTAAATTTTTTATTATTATGTTAATCACCTTACATTACATCATTAGTTTTTGATGTAGTGTTCCATGATTCATTGTTTGTGCATAACACCCAGTGCTCCACGCAGAATGTGCCCTCTTTAATACCCATCACCAGGCTAACCCATCCCCCCCCCAGAGCCCTCAGTTTGTTTTTCAGAGTCCATCCTCTCTCAGGCTTTGTCTCCCCGTCCGACTTACTCCACTTCATTCTTCCCCTCCTGCTATCTTCTTCTTCTTTTGTCTTAATATATATTGCATTATTTGTTTCAGAAGTACAGATCTGTGATTCAACAGTCTTGCACAATTCACAGCGCTCACCATAGCACATACCCTCCCCAATGTCTGTCACCCAGCCACCCCATCCCTCCCACCACCCCCACCACTCCAGCAACCCTCAGTTTGTTTCCTGAGATTAAGAATTCCTCCTATCAGTGAGGTCATATGATATATGTCTTTCTCTGATTGACTTATTTCACTCAGCATAACACCCTCCAGTTCCATCCACATCGTTGCAAATGGCAAGATCTCATTCCTTTTGATGGCTGCATAATATTCCATTGTGTATATATACCACCTCTTCTTTATCCATTCATCTGTCGATGGACATCTTGCCTCTTTCCACAGTTTGGCTATTGTGGACATTGCTGCTATAAACATTGGGGTGCACGTACCCCTTCGGATCCCTACATTTGTATCTTTGTGGTAAATACCCAGTAGTGCAATTCCTAGATCATATGGCAGCTCTATTTTCAACTGTTTGAGGAACCTCCATACCGTTTTCCAGAGTGGTTGCACCAGCTTGCATTCCCACCAACAGTGTAGAAGGGTTCCCCTTTCTCCGCATCCCTGCCAACATCTGTCGTTTCCTGACTTGTTAATTTTAGCCATTCTGACTGGTGTGAGGTGGTATCTCATGGAGGTTTTGGTCTGGATTTCCCTGATGCCGAGCGATGTTGAGCACTTTTTCATGTGCCTGTTGGCCATTTGGATGTCTTCTTTGGAAAAATGTCTGTTCATGTCTTCTGCCCATTTCTTGATTGGATTATTTGTTCTTTGGGTGTTGAGTTGGATAAGTTCTTTATAGATTTTGGATACTAGCCCTTTATCTGATATGTCATTTGCAAATATTTTCTCCCATTCTGTCGGTTGTCTTTTGGTTTTGTGGACTGTTTCTTTTGCTGTGCAAAAGCTTTTTATCTTGATAAAATCCCAATAGTTCGTTTTTGCCCTTGCTTCCCTTGCCTTTGGCGATGTTTCTAGGAAGAAGTTGCTGCGGCTGAGGTCGAAGAGGTTGCTACCTGTGTTCTCCTTTAGGATTTTGATGGACTCCTGTCTCACGTTTAGGTCTTTCAACCATTTGGAGTCTATCTTTGTGTGGTGTAAGGAAATGGTCCAGTTTTATTCTTCTGCATGTGGCTGTCCAATTTTCCCAACACCATTTGTTGAAGAGACTGTCTTTTTTTTCCATTGGACATTCTTTCCTGCTTTGTCAAAGATTAGTTGACCATAGAGTTGAGGGTCATTTCTGGGCTCTCTATTCTGTTCCATTGATCTATATGTCTGTTTTTGTGCCGGTACCATACTGTCTTGATGATGACAGCTTTGTAATAGAGCTGGAAGTCCGGAATTGTGATGCCGCCAGCTTTGCTTTTCTTTTTCAGTATTCCTCTGGCTATTCGGGGTCTCTACTGGTTCCATACAAATTTTAGGATTATTTGTTCCATTTCTTTGAAAAAAGTGGATGGTATTTTGATGGGGATTGCATTGAATGTGTAGATTGCTCTAGGTAGCCTTGACATCTTCACAATGTTTGTTCTTCCAATCCATGAGCATGGAACATTTTTCCATTTCTTTGTGTCTTCTTCAATTTCTTTCATGAGTATTTTATAGTTTTCTGAGTACAGATCCTTTGCCTCTTTGGTTAGATTTGTTCCTAGGTATCTTATGGTTTGGGGTGCAGTTGTAAATGGGATCGACTCCTTGATTTGTCTCTCTTCTGTCTTGTTGTTGGTGTATAGGAATGCCACTGATTTCTGTGCATTGATTTTATATCCTGCTACTTGACTGAATTCCTGTATGAGTTCTAGCAGTTTTGGGGTGGAGTCTTTTGGGTTTTCCACATACATTATCATATAATCTGCAAAGAGTGAGAGTTTGACTTCTTCTTTGCCGATTTGTATGCCTTTGATTTCTTTTTGTTGTCTGATTGCTGTGGCTAGGACTTCTAATACTATGTTGAATAGCAGTGGTGATAGTGGACATCCCTGCCGCGTTTCTGACCTTAGGGGAAAAGCTCTCAGCTTTTCCCCATTGAGAATGATATTCGCTGTAGGTTTTTCATAGATGGCTTTTATGATATTGAGGTCTGTACCCTCTATCCCTATACTCTGAAGAGTTTTGATCAAGAAAGGATGCTGTACTTTGTCAAATGCTTTTTCTGCGTCTATTGAGAGGATCATATGATTCTTGTTCTTTCTTTTGTTAATGTGTTGTATCACGTTGATTGATTTGCGGATGTTGAACCAGCCTTGCAGCCCGGGGATAAATCCCACTTGGTCACGGTGAATAATCCTTTTAATGTACTGTTGGATCCTATTGGCTAGAATTTTGGTGAGAATTTTTGCATCCATGTTCATCAAGGATAATGGTCTGTAATTCTCCTTTTTGTTGGGGTCTCTGGTTTTGGGATCAAGGTAATGGTGGCCTCATAAAATGAGTTTGGAAGTTTTCCTTCCATTTCTATTTTTTGGAACAGTTTCAGGAGAATAGGTATTAATTCTTCTTGAAATGTTTGGTAGAATTCCCCTGGGAAGCCATCTGGCCCTGGGCTTTTGTTTGTTGGGAGATTTTTGATGACTGCTTCAATTTCCTTAGTGGTTATAGGTCTGTTCAGGTTTTCTATTTCTTCCTGGTTCAATTTTGGTAGTTGATACATCTCTAGGAATGCACCCATTTCTTCCAGGTTATCTAATTTGCTGGTATAGAGGAGCTCATATATGTTCTTATAATTGCTTGTATTTCTTTGGTGTTGGTTGTGATCTCTCCTTTTTCGTTCATGATTTTGTTGATTTGGGTCATTTCTCTTTTCTTTTTGATAAGTCTGGCCGGGGGTTTATCAATCATGTTAATTCTTTCAAAGAACCAGCTCCTAGTTTTGTTGATCTGTTCTACTGTTCTTTTGGTTTCTTTTTCATTGATTTCTGCTCTGATCTTTATTATTTCTCTTCTGCTGGGTTTAGGCTTTATTTGCTGTTTTTTCTCTAGCGCCTTTAAGTGTAGGGTTAAGTTGTGTATTTGAGACCTTTCTTGTTTCTTGAGAAAGGCTTGTATTGCTATATATTTTCCTCTCAGGACTGCCTTTGCTGTATCCCAAAGATTTTGAGCCGTTGTGTTTTCATTTTCATTGGTTTCCATGAATTTTTTTAATTCTTCTTTAATTTCCTAGTTGACCCATTCATTCTTCAGTAGGATGCTCTTTAGCCTCCATGTGTTTGAGTTCTTTCTGACTTTCCTTTTGTGATTGAGTTCTAGTTTCAAAGCACTGTGGTCTGAAAATATGCAGGGAATAATCCCAATCTTTTGGTACCGGTTGAGACCTGATTTGTGACCTAGGATGTGATCTATTCTGGAGAATGTTCCATGGGCATTAGAGAAGAATGTGTATTCCATTGCTTTTGGATGTAATGTTCTGAATATGTCTGTGAAGTCCATTTGGTCCAGTGTGTCATTTAAAGTCTTTATTTCCTTGTTGATCTTTTGCTTAGATGATCTGTCCATTTCAGTCAGGGGGATGTTAAAGTCCCCCAGTATTATTGTATTGTTGTCAATGTGTTTCTTTGCTTTTGTTATTAATTGCCTTATATAATTGGCTGCTCCCATGTTAGGGGCATAGATATTTACAATTGTTAGATCTTCTTGTTGGATAGACCCTTTAAGTAGGATATAGTGTCCTTCATCTCTTATTACAGTCTTTGTTTTAAAATCTAATTTGTCTGATATAAGGATTGCCACTCCAGCTTTCTTTTGGTATCCATTAGCATGGTAAATGGTTTTCCACCCCCCTCACTTTCAATCTGGGGGTGTCTTTGGGTCTAAAAATGAGTCTCTTGCAGACAGCATATTGATGGGTCTTGTTTTTTAATCCAATCTGATAGCCTGTGTCTTTTGATTGGGGCATTTAGCTCATTTACATTCAGGGTAACTATTGAAAGATATGAATTTAGTGCCATTGTATTGCCTGTAAGGTGACTGTTACTGTATATTGTCTGTGTTCCTTTCTGATCTATGCTACTTTTAGGCTCTCTGCTTAGAGGACCCCTTTCAATATTTCTTGTAGGGCTGGTTTCGTGTTTGCAAATTCCTTTAGTTTTTGTTTGTCCTGGAAGCTTTTTATCTCTCCTTCTATTTTCAATGACAGCCTAGCTGGATATAGTATTCTTGGCTGCATATTTTTCTCATTTAGTGCTCTGAAGATGTCATGCCAGTCCTTTCTGGCCTGCCAGGTCTCTGTGGATAGGTCTGTTGCCAATCTAATGTTTCTACCATTGTAGGTTACATGTCTCTTCTCCCGAGCTGCTTTCAGGATTTTCTCTTTGTCTCTGAGGCTGGTAAGTTTTACTATTAGATGTCGGGGTGTTGATCTATTTTTATTGATTTTGAGAGGGGTTCTCTGTGCCTCCTGGATTTTGATGCCTGTTTCCTTCCCCACATGAGGGAAGTTCTCTGCTATAATTTGCTCCAATATACCTCTGCCCCTCTCTCTCTTTCTTTTTCTTCTGGGATCCCAATTATTCTAATGTTGTTTCATCTTATCATATCGCTCGTCTTTTGAATTCTGCCCTCGTGATCCTGTAGTTGTTTATCTTTCTTTTTCTCAGCCTCTTTATTTTCCATCATTTGGTCTTCTATATTGCTGATTCTCTCTTCTGCCTCATTTATCCTAGCAGTTAGTGCCCCCATTTTTGATTGCACCTCATTAATAGCCTTTTTGATTTCGACTTGGTTAGATTTTAGTTCTTTTATTTCTCCAGAAAGGGTTTCTCTGATAACTTCCACGCTTTTTTCAAGCCCAGCTAGTATCTTTAAAGTCATGATTCTGAACTCTAGGTCCGACATCGTACTAATATCTGTATTGAGTAGGTCCTTGGCAGACGGTACTACCTCTTGTTCTTTTTGCTGAGGTGATTTTTTTCGTCTTGTCGTTTTGTCCAGAGGAGAATAGATGAATGATAGAACAAAATGCTTACACGTTAACAACGTCCCCAGCAAATATACTCTATACAAATCAGAAAAGACCTGAAACCAGGGGAAAAGAAAGGGAAAGAAAGAAAAAAGAAAGAGAAAAAAAGAAAAAGATAAAAACAACCAAAAACAGAACAAAACAAAAAAAACAATATGATCACATATGATCAGGCTAGTGATAGATCAGTGCCACACACTAGATTTTGGGCGTATTTTGGTCTGTTAGAAGAAAGTGCCTCCTAATATTTTAAAGGAAGAAAGACTTATATATGTACAGAAAAAGGGTTGATACAATGAAGGGATGGAAGATGACTGTAAAGATGAAAATTATAAAAGATTCTATAAAAGGAATTGATAAGTTATTTGAAAAAGAAGATTTAATAAAAAAAAAAAAGGGGGAGGGAATGTATCAGGCAGGAGACTAGAACAAAGCCCATACACTAGTGATTTAGGGTATATTTTGATCTGTTGGAAGAAACTGTAACTCAACATTTTAAAGAGAGAACAACTTATATATATATGCCAAAAATAAGGGTAATTACTATGAAGGGATAAAATATGACTCTAAAAATGAAAAATAAAAAATGTTTTTTTTTAAAAAAGGGATTGATAAGATGTTGGTTGAAAAAGGGAAAAAGAAAAATTCAAAAAAGAAATCCAGTTAAAAAAATTAACTTTGAAAAACTAATGAATCATGGTAAAAAAGCCATGAATTCTCTGTGCAGTATTCCCCTAGCGCTGGAGTTCTCCCGTTCTCCTTGATCGGTAAACTTGGTCTTGGCTTGCTGGCTATTCGTGCTGATCTTCTGGGGGAGGATCCTGTTGCCGAGGTTCCCAAATGTCTTTGCCGGAGGCAGAATTGTCCCGCCCTTGTCGGTCTGGGCTAAGCAGTCTGCTCGGGTTTGCTCTCAGCTTTTGTTCCCTGCAAGCTCCCGGCACAGCTTTGGAGGACCAGAGTGAAAATGGTGGCCTCCCAATCTCCGCCCGGAGGAGCTGAGAACTCGGGGCCCCGCTCCTCAGTGTGCCCCCAGAGAAAAGCAGTCACTCCCGTGTCCCCGGTCTCCAGCCGCACTCCGTGCTCACCCGGCCTGTGACCGAGCGTTTCTATCTCTGGCCCCCGACCCCGTGTGGAGTCTCCAAACCCAGCAGATCCGTGCGGTGCGCTCCTGCGCCGCTCCTCCCCGGGGAGGAAGGGGAGTCTCCCCGGTTCTGCGGCTTGTTGGGTCCCTGCTGGAGGAGCAATGGCCCGACGGGGCCGCGGATCACAGTTTATGGCAATCCCGAGCTGAGAGCCCGCGCCTCGGCTCCGTCTCTGCAGCCGGCTTCCCTGCTCCAATACCTGGGAGCTCTGCCGCACTCAGGCATCCCCGGTCTTTCTGTGACCCCGAGGGTCCTGAGACCACACTGTCCTGCGAGGGTTCCACCCCCGCTTAGCCACTGGAGTGACGTCCCTCAGTGGAGCCGACTTCTAAAAGTTCCAATCTTGTGCTCCGCGGCTCTATCACTTGCCAGAAGCGGCGACGGAGGCCCCCGCCCCCGCCGACTGTCCTCCTGAACGCCTCGGATTCACTTCTCCGCACGTCCTACCTTCCAGTAAGTGGTCGCTTTTCTGTTCAGAGTTGTTGCTATTCTTTTCTTCGATCTCCTGTTGAGTTCATAGGTGTTCAGAATGGTTTGATCCCTATTCAGCTGAATTCCTGAGGCCAGACGAAATCTAGGTCTCCTACTCCTCCGCTCTCTTGCTCCCTACCCCTCTGCCATTTTCTTTTATTAAAATTTTTTTAACAAAATTTACTTGACAGAGAGCGCTTGAGCCCACAAGCAGGGAGCTGGTGGTGGGAGCAGCAGAGGGAGAGGGACAAGGAGGCCCTCCACTGAGCAGGGAGCCTGATTTGGGGCTTGATCCCAGGATCATGACCCAAGCCGAAGGAAGATGCTTAACCAACTGAGCTCTCCACGTGCCCCTTGTCTGCCATTTTCTAGCATCTTTATCATTTTGTGTTTGGTTTCTTTCAGTTGATTTTCTTCTTTCTCGAGAATGTGTTCTGTTTTCCTGAATCTTTGTATGTTGTGTAATTTTGTGTTAGATACTGGACATTCTGAAAATTATGCTAACTCTTGGTTCTATTATTTTCTTCTAGGGAGGTCCCCCTCCCCCTTTCTCTTTTATCAGGCAGTTACCTTTATTGGACTCCCAACTGCAAACTCAACTTCCTTCGGATGGCAACTTAAGTATCAACTTAGATCTTTTGTCTTTAACTTAGCTGTAAGTCTGTAACTTGCATACCGGAATCAGTCAGACATGTGGATAGAATTTAGAATTCTCTGGCTTTCTTTTCTGGAATTTCCCTTTATTTAGTGGGTTGTGATTTCTTCTTCCAGTCTTCAGGTTTTCTGTATTAGACTGCTTTTTCTACTAGTGACCCACTTTCACAAGTGCTATGCCTGGCAGCAAGTTAATAGCTGGGAAAATGGAACTCAGCCCATACAACTTTCCTCCTCTAAGCATGGCCTTTCATATTAGTTTCCTATTGCTGTTTTAACAACTTCCCACAAATTTAGTGGCTAAAAACACAAATTTAATTATCTTTTTTTTTTTTAGATTTTATTTATTTGAGAGAGAGAATGAGGGAGAGAGAGAGCATGAGAGGGGGAGGGTCAGAGGGAGAAGCAGACTCCCTGCTGAGCAGGGAGCCCGATGTGGGACTCGATCCCGGGACTCCAGGATCATGACCTGAGCTGAAGGCAGTCACTTAACCAACTGAGCCACCCAGGCACCCACAAATTTAATTATCTTACAGTTTTGAAAGGCAGAGTCCCAAATGCATCTTAGGGGAAACTAGTTGTCAGTAGGCCTTGTTCTTTCCGGAGGCTCTATTGGAGAATGTTTGCTTACCTTTTCTAGCTTCTGCAGTTTGCCCACATTCTTTGGCCTCATGGTCCTGTATCTTACTGCATTTTGTCCCCACATTGCCACCTTTGGCGTTTAACTTTCTTGCCTCCCTCTTACTAAGGACTCTTGTGATTACATTGGGTCTAACCTGGGTAATTCAGGATAACCTTCACATATAACAGTCCATTTAATCACAACTGCAAAGTATCTTTTGCCACATAAGGTAAATATTCTCAGTTTGGGGATTTAGGATATAGACATTTTGGGGGCCACTATTCATACTACCACGTCTTTCCACTAGAATCTGCCTGTTTCTGTTTACTCTTCAGTGCCCTTAGTTAGCTGCTTTATTTTATGTATTATAAATTCTATAAACCAGAGTTTATAGTTTTTATAAAACTATAGTTATTTTATAGTTAACTATCTCTAGGAGAGTCTTCACCAGTGTCATCTTACTTATTAGCCTTCATTGGAAGCAGTGGTGTGATAATGTATTGATACCATTTTGCTTGCTTTTTGAACTTAATAAAAATGTAATCGTGCAGCATATTTTAAAGTCTTGTCTTCTTTCAGTCAGTACTGTATATGTTAGATTCATTCCTGTAGTTGTATATTGCATTAGTTTGTTTCCATTGCTATGTAATACTTCATTATATGAATATGCCACAGTTTATTCATTTTATTATAGAAGGACATTGTTTTTTTTTAAATTTTTTATTGTTATGTTAATCACCATATATTACATCATTAGTTTTTGATGTAGTGTTCCATGATTCATTGTTTGTTCATAACACCCAGTGCTCCATGCAGAATGTGCCCTCTTTAATAGGACATTGGTTTTTAATGAATTTTGGCTGTTAGTGATTGTAACTTTCCAAGTTCTTGATGCTCTGGTAGTTGTCTGATGCCTGAAAACAGTTTTAAAACAATGTTTTGTCTGGCTTTTCTAGCTCTAATTACTTGGGTAGAAGAGGGAATTGGGATTTAAGACCAAAACAGATTAGTGTACCGTTGCCTGCAGTGGAACTCCCCTCTAATCTTACCTACATATAATAAGGAAAACTTAATGTAAAATTTATTATTTAAAAACTTACTGTAGATATTTTGAATAATAAGAGAACATAATTATGGGATGCCCAGTACATAGAATACTAATTAGCCATCAGAATAATTTATCATTGGTAGTTTCAAATTGTACAGAGTTCTTTTTTTGTTGTTTATTTACTTGAGGGAAGAGGTGGAGGGAGAAGCAGACTCCCCGCTGAGCAGGGACCCCGATGTGGGCCTTAGTCCCGGGACTCCAGGATTATGACCTGAGCTGAAGGCAGTTGCTTAACCAACTGAGCCACCCAGGCACCTAGTTGTACAGAGTTCTTAACAGGCAATTTGAGATCCTCCCAGGTGTCAAAAACTGACTCCCCACATACCAAGAACACAAACCTGAGTTTATTGCTTACCATGTTAAAGGAGAACACCACCTCTGCAAAGCTTTGTTGGTATCCTAGGGAAAAGGTAAGGTCAGAATTGATTGAGAATCGAAACTTTTTTTTAAGACAGGTCTTTCACTCTGAAAAACAAACTGAGGGTTCTAGAGGGGAGGGGGTAGGGGGATGGGTTAGCCTGGTGATGGGTATTAAAGAGGGCACGTTCTGCATGGAGCACTGGGTGTTATACGCAAACAATGAATCATGGAACACTACATCAAAAACTAATGATGTAGTGTATGGTGATTAACATATAATAATAATAATAAAGACAGGTCTTTCAATTTGGGAGCTTGATTGGGTAAGAATCTCTACAAATCTAACAGTCCAGAAATGATGCTTATAGCAAGGCAAGGAATTTGAGTTAAGGATTCAAAGAATCTTGGGCCTCAAACTGTTGTTGATGCTTTTCATTGAAGAATTGATGGTTACTATAATAATGGACAAACTATATGCCTGGGCAGGAGACATGGAAAAGTAAAGTAATGCTAATGAAAACAGGGGACTAGCAAAGTCATTTTAAGATAGACTTTCAGGAGGCGCCTGGGTGGCTCAGTCGTTAAGCGGCTGCCTTTGGCTCAGGTCATGATCCCAGAGTCCTGGGATCGAGCCCTGCATCGGGCTCCCTGCTCAGCGGGAAACCTGCTTCTCCCTCTCCCACTCCCCCTGCTTGTGTTTCTTCTCTGGCTTTGTCTCTCTCTGTCAAATAAATAAATAAAATCTTAAAAAAAAAAAAAAAAAGACTTTCAGGTGTGGTTTAGGTTCTCAGGTCCAGACTAAGTTTGGGGGTAGACATTTTTGGTTCTCTCAGGATTCAAGAATTTGTACCAGATTTTGTCACTTAAAGCCATTAATGCTACTTACTTTAATTTCTGTTTTCTAAACATCATTAAACAATGTAACAGTATTATTTGTGAGCCAATGAGTGTAAATACCCAGTGGCTGGTGGTGATCAGAATTCATATTCATGACAGTGATTTTTAACTTTTTATATTTGTAGTTTTGTCTAATTTTGTGTGATTTATACCCACAGTGTATTGTAAGTTGAAGAATATAAGTGTATGATTGATTTTTTAAAAAAAAAAATATGACTGAGATAATTATGTCCTTTTAGTTGCACTTCTTTCTTCAAACTGCATCTCTTCAAACCTGTCCTCTATAATTAGATCTTAAAAAATAAAATGATTCACCATTCTATAGGGCCCCAGTTCTTCATCTGAAATTCTTGCATGCAGAATTATGTATAGTTGAGTGGATTTTTTTGTGGGGGGGGATTTCAGAAAGATGATAATGCATTTACTGTATTACATAATATCCCTTGTGGCAACAACCTACTTACATCTCTGCAGTGATAGTATGATTGGTTATATTAAGTGGTAAGTAAATAAAGACTTCCTGTCAGTTCAGTTCAAGTCAGGGTTTTCCTACTCAAAGAGTTTTAGTGGCTGATTTATGATCACCTTTAGTTTTTGTTAGAGGCTTTTGGAATTCAGAATGAACAATTAGGTATCATTGATCTGTAATCCATGATTAAATTTTAATCTTTGTTTAACATTTCAGAACTCAAGGGTGTTTATTATGTAATTAAAAATTTTATTTCTTGAGAGATCATACTTTTTCTTACCTAGTTCAGTACAAATGAGTCATTTTTGAAATAGTGAAAATTTGCCAGTCATCTCATGGCTATTCTGTCATGCCATTACATGTTTACTATTAGTGATTACAATAAACACCTTTGTAACGCTAGCTAATAATAAAAGCTTATTTACTCAACAACTCTATTTACTGTGAAGAAATGGCATAATAATTTTAAAAAAATGTAGGAAGAAAAGCTTTCTTCTGACTAAGGTTCTTAGGCTAGGGCCTATGAATTCCTTAAAACAGGCAGATTAACAGGAGGGAAAAAAAAAACCAGTTTACACATGCAATGCGTATATATACCTGTGGGAGAACTCAGTGATGAGTAACTCCAAGGGTGGCTAGAATTTGGAGCTATATACCAACTTAGTAGGTGATGAGAGGGAGAAAGGGCACTTACAGGAAAACAGCTTTTTTCGGAAAATAAATGAGCCCTTAGGAGACTAGATGGGAGATATGATAGTCTTGTGACAAAGTCAGAGTTCCTCTCTGGGAGGGAGTTATGACACTTTGGTTCTTTTAGGAGGCTCTGCTTTTAACATATGAGGGATTCGAGGAACTCAGATGCCTTCACGCCAAAATAATTCCTATGCCAAAGTGGCATACTTTGGAGTACCATGTCCTAATCCCCTTCAACAATAGCAGCAAAACCTAAGGCCTTTCATGAGTCAGGAAAGTTTAGAAATTGCTGTTATGGTTTATAGTATGAAGTAGAAAGGTAGGAATGAAAAATTGTGTGTATGCTGTTAATGCTGCTATGTATTTGATTATACAAATAGAAGATGGTAAGCTACATGTTAAAATGGCAGGAGGTTCTGTTGCTTCCTGATGACTTTTATTAAGTATACTTTATTAAACAATTCTGATATACTTTTATTTATAATTGTGAACTTTTAAAATATATAAAACCTACCCTTTCTCCCTTTTTTTCCCACTTGAATTTAAGAAAGAAAAGCTTTTGAATTACGGTAGTATGCTTATCTAAAAGAACAATTGATAAAAAGTTGCAGAAACTAGGGAACTCGTGGAATCTGCACTCATCTTCTGACTTTTCAGTGACTTTTTCTATTATAGTAGTTGTGTCAGTCACTAACTGGCTTTTACCTTCATAGATGAGGGCTTTGTTGGCAATACACAGGGGTAAGTAAGATAGTTCCTGCTCTCAAGTTGCCCATATTCTTGTGAGGGGAGACACAAATAAGCATATGTTTTTGGTAAGTGATATATTGGAGGTGTTGAGGGACATGAGGGGGGTGGAAGTGTGTGTCTTTGAATAAAGGGTATGGGAAAGTCTGAGGGGGGATTAGAAACACTCCACAGAGAAGTTGCAATTTGAGGGAAGGATTAATGGCAGTTTTCCAGCTAGGAGACCTGGAGAGGCTTTCCAAGAAGAGAACTGAGCCAGCACATCAAAGTACAATCAATAGGTGTTTAGGGAATTCTGAAGTTATTGGTCTAGAGCAGAGGTCCAAAAACTTTCTTAAAAGAATGAAATAGTAAATGTTTTAGGCTTTGTGGGCCAAGAGACAACATCAGTTGTTTTGTAGATATTTAATTAATCAGTTACAATGTAACCATTATAAAATGTAAATATTATTTTTAGCTCTTGGGTTTAAAAGAAAAAATTTGACTGGCTATAGTTTGTGGACTCCTGCTTTAGAGCCTGGGGTTATTGTTGGGGGGTATAGGACTCAAGGTGGGGAAAGAAAGGCAAGGGTAAATGGGTTTACAACAGGTAGCACAGATCTGGAGGCTTAGATTTGTTTCAGTATTTGTTCAATATCTAATCAGTTTCTGTAGTACTGGAAATTAGAGTCCTAAAGTTAAATAAAACACAGTGACTTCGGATTGATTGAAATTGCATTGACTTTGTACATTAAAAAAAAAAAAACCCTCATTGTAAAGAGACTACTGTTTTTCTCCATAAAATTTTGTCATTTTTCCATGAAGTTCTTGTGCATATTATAAGGTATATTTTATATTTTACAGCTTTATTGCTATTATAAATGTCCTTTTAATTTTTTAAATCTCTGCTTATATATAGAAATGCAGTTGGCTTTTATATGTTAAATTTATTGAGCAGTTTCACTAACTTTTACTAACTTGGCTAATTTGACTATGTTACTTTGGATTTTCTATGTAGACTATCCTGCTTTTGTAATTAATGGTTATTTTGTTATTTCCAATTTTTTTTATCTTTTTGTCTGCTGTTGTGGTAATTAGGATGCCAGCACAGTATTGATTGGAAGAGGTGATAGAGTACATTTGTTGTTTCCTTTCTTAAAGGGAATGTTTTAAATGTTTTACCATTAAGTATGATTACTTAAGGTTACTTTGTTTTTTGTAAATAACAAACTAAGAAGAGAAAGAAACTTCTTTACCAAAAGCCAACTGTTAAAAATACCACTTTAAATGTCAGCATTTTTCTTCTGTGTGCAAATGCTTATTCTGCAGCCACTGAGATAGTTTTATATTTTTTCTGTTTAAACCAATCTTGTATTTCTGAGGTACGTTCAAATTGGTAATAAGTTTTTGCCATTGTTAGGTGATTGGGGTCACTAACATGTAATATCTTTACATTTTTTTTTTTTTTAATTATTTGAGAGAGAGCAAGTGCAAGTGGGGGGAGTGGCAGAGGGAGAGAATCCCAAGCCGACTTGCTGCTGAGCCCTGAGATCATGACCTGAGCCAAAACCAAGAGCTGGAAGCTCAACCGACTGAGGCACCCAGGTGCCGCAGTATCTTTGCATTTTTGTTCATAATTGGAATAGGTCTCTGTTTTTCCTTTCTTGAGTTGTCTTTTTCTTATGCCTTGGCACTGGTTCTGCATTCTGGGGAACTGGTCAGGGAAGGAGGAAACAGAGCAACAACGCTTTCCTTTAAGGGAATCATGAGATCATACATACCTCACTGGTGAGAATGTAGTAATTTGAGCATTCCTAGCTGCAAGGGAGGCTGAGAAATGTATTTTGTCTGATCCTAAGGCAATAGAAAACAGTAAGGGAAGGTACATGTTGTTGCAAAATAGACTGTACTAGTAATACAAATTACTCATGTTAATTGGCTAATAAGGGAATTATAATTATGTCTGTATGACCTGAAAGTCTTAATGTTTCACTTAAATTTTTTTCTAAATGGAATATAATTACAACCTTTTTAGGAAAGAGAAAAGCTCTCAGCTTGACTGCTGCACTACTAGCAGGAGTGCTGTAGTCTCGATTTTAAGGAAATTAAACATGAATACCTGCATCCTAATCCTTTTCCTTAGAAAGGCACATCCCCAATCTTGTACAGTCACAGCTCTCAGCTATTTTCAGTACCTGCCAGCTCTGCTCTAATTAAAGGGTTGCCAGCATTCCAACTTTGTTCATTTTTGAAAGATTTTATTTATTTATGAGAGAGAGCAAGCGAATGAGCAGGATGGGAGGGGTAGAGGGAGAAGCAGATTCCTGCTGAGCAGAGAGCCCGACACGGGGCTTTGATCCCAGGATCTTGAGATCATGACCTGAGCCGAAGGCAGGCACTTAACTGACTGAGCCACCCAACTGACTGAGCCACCCAGGCACCACAAGGAGTTTCTTTTAAGAGCTATGTTGGGGATCAGTGAAAACACTACTATGGACTCTGGTATTGGTGAACTGCTAACTTAATGAACCACATCCGTGACAATAACTTTACTGTAGACACACTATAAGAACCTTCAGTATAAGTTGATAGCAGTCTCATCAGGTTGTAATTTCTTAATTTGGGGTTGTGATGGGTACTGTAATATAGTCAAGGTCAGAGGTTGGCAAACTTCTTTTGTAAAAGGCCAGATAGTAAATATTTTAGGCTTTTTTGTAAGCCTGATAGTCTCTCTTTTGCAGCTGTTCAGTTCTGCTTTTGGAGCTGGAAGCAGCCATAGACAATAAGTAAATGGGTGGGTGTAGCTATGTTCCGGTAAAACTTATTTACAGAAACAGGTGCCTGGCTGGATTTCATCCGTGTGCCATAGTTTGCTGACTCCTGGTATGGATACTCTAACCTCTAAAGATTTGTATTGAAGCAGGAGTATATTTATTAAATAGTACATTTCCCAGGAAGTTACTCCCCTAACTCTTCATAGTATAGGTTGAAGAACGACTACGTCATATTTAAATTAATTTCCATATCAATGCCTTGGCTCAGGTCATCTTTTTGCATAAACCTTTGTTTCTCAGTGGGGATGCTATTGGCATTTGTGGTGAGATTGTATATTGGGAAGGAATTCATTTATTTAAGAGCATGTAGCCATTCACACCTCCAGGTCACTGTTTCTAAAGATGGGTGTTAGAACCTCTGGCTGAGATGGCTTGTTTTTCCTTCTCCTTTCCCAGCTATCCTTGAGAACAGTACCCAAGTACTACCTGTTTTCCTAGTCCTTATTATACTTCATTAACTCTTAAATGGTTGTAGTTGGATTATATTATTATGCACTTAATTTCATAATCTTTTGTCATTAAATTGTAAATTCGTTGAGGATAGGGATTTTTGTCTGCTCACTACTGTCTTCCCAGTGCTGATAACTCTGCTATGACTCATAATAGATGCTCAATAAAACTTTGAATTACATGGTTTACTGTTATGGAAAAATGAGATTTAATTCCTTGCTGAGATATATAAGCTCCTGGTTAATAGGAACCGTTCCTCATACTAATTCTTTGTCATCTAGGGAGCTGAGTTTAATAACTGAGCTTAAATACTGGGTGATTCAATTTACTAAACCTTTGGGCATCTGCTGTGTAGAAGGCACTGTGCTAGGTGATAACGGGATACACACATAATTAGCATTCCTGCCTTTGTGGCATTTTTGTCTGGTGAGATGGGGTTTAGTCAGTACACAAATAACAAAAGTATAGTAGTTAAGAATGAGCCCTGGAGGCAGGCCTAGATTCAGTTCCTTTGTCCACTACTTAGTACCTGTCTTTTTGAGCAAGTTGTTTAATCTTTCTGATCCTTGTTTCTTTATTCTATAAAGGAAGCCCTCCACCACCTCATAGAGTTGTTTGAACCTTCAAAAAGAAATGATATTAGCATTTTGCATTAAATTAAGTTTTTACTATTAATAATGTCTTAGGATAGAGGCATTGTGCAGGGGACAAATTTAGAGGTTGGAAAGATTACTTCTGGGTTGAGGTAGGAGAAGCAACAGAGCTTCATGGGGAAGATGCCATTTAAAATGGATCTTGAATAATTGATAGAATTTATAAGGTGGCAGGGATAGGGTGAGATTTCCTAGAGTGGGAAGGATAAGCTAGGAACAAAGTAAGGACTATTGGGAGATGCCAGGTATTTCTTGAAAGCAGAAATGCTCCTCCGTAAATTCCACCACACCCCACCCCACCTTCTCTGGGTAATTACCTCAGTCCGTGACAGATACTAATCAGCCGTGCTCCATTCCCTGCAGTCTCACTTGAGAAGACAGTTGTCTTTCAGATCTAGACTTTCTGGGTCGAACACTGCATGACTCGGAATTAACTACTCCTGCATTCTTAATATCACTGTTCTCCCCACTCTCCATCACCTGCACAGACTAGGTTGCATACTTCTTGACAGCAGGGAAGTATGTTTTTATCAGTTTGGCTTGCTCAACCCTTGAGTATTGTCCCTGACACCTAGTAAATGCTCAAATTATTTCAGGGGGTGGGGGATGGGGTGATAAATGAATGATCCTGATTAAAACCAGTTCCAAGCAAATTAAAAAAGATTTTTTAAATAATCAGCTTTTGAAATAGATGTTGTCTGAGGCCTTTGTGTGAATCCCCAAATCTATGAATACCTCTCATAGCATGTAATTTTCTCATTTGGAAAGCTGGGGGTAATGAGGTTTTAATGAAATTAAATCTTCATATTTATTACATTCTAAGATAAACATTTTTCAGTGTTTCCAGAAGGGTACTTGAAATTCAGAGGAAGTGCACAATATAATCCTCGAACAAAATTTAGTATTAAAAAAAAAATAATTGCAGGCCAAAAAGTCACCCAGCTGTTTACTTTTGTTTACACTTTAAACATCACTGATTTTTTTTTCTTCTCTAACCAGTGACTAATAGCAGTTGTGGGATAAGTACTCTAGTCCCTCACACGTAGGGCCAGATGATTTAGGAATGTTCCACACTGTCTACTAGAGATCCCCAGCAGGATTGAATCCCAGTTGTATAACCAGCCATTATTGCACCCTTTATTGGCGTCCTTCCCTTCCCTGCCTCACTTCTCCACTCCCTTATTGGTATTTCCTAGGGCAACTTCCCAGATAAACTACTTATATTTAAAACCTTCTGTCTCAGGGTGTGCTTCTGGGCGAATACAACCCAAGACTGTATGGCAAGAAGCATTTTATTAAAAGTCTTAAATTTTCAGGTTTTAGAATATAGATTTGTAGAAATTTCTTCACAAGGGTCAGTGTGAAAAGCTTTATTATTTTTTTTAAACAGATAAGGTTTACCAAAACATTTGCTTATGTGTTGGCAAAACATGTAATAGATACTCAAACATTTGCCCTTTTTGAAAAAAGGGAGTAGCTAGCTAGTTCCTATTTGGAGGCCAGAGGTCAGAATGAGTCTGGATAAGCATCTTTCTGTTTTGTACTAAAAAATGAATCACTGATGTTTATTTACTTTTTATTTTTAAATTTTTTTAAAGATTTATTTATTTTTTAGAGAGAGAGCGCAGGCATGGTGGGGTGGGGAGAGAAGCAGAGGGAAAGGGAGAGAAATCTCAAGCAGACTCCCCGCTAAGCAGGGCTGATCTCAGGACCCTGAGATGGTGACCTGAGCCGAAATCAAGAGTTGGACGCTTAACTGACTGAGCCACCCAGGTGCCCCAGGAATCACTGATGTTAAAGCCCCAAATGTAAATGGCTAGGTGTCATTTTAGCATGTGTGGGCTTTTTTTTTTTAAGACTAAAATTTGTTCTAGGTTTATATTGTGCATTTCCTTTGAATTGTAACTACCTTCCTGGCAGCACTGAATATAAAATTAAATGTAGTTAAAGAAACAAAGAACCAGAGAAAGAATACAGATGCAAGCAAGAGAGAATAGGATACCATAATCCAAGCATTTTCTTATTTCTGAATGATAGGTTTTTATTTTAGATGTTCCCATGGAATTCTGCTGACAGGTTTTTTTTTTTTTTTTTCAGGGCAGGTTTGATTAAAAAGAAACCAGAGAATCTCTCCCAAGTTAAATGATTTTCCTAAGTCTCTTTTTCCTTTTATTTACAGAATGCTGCCTTTTTATATGGTCTTGGTTTGGTCTACTTCCATTACAATGCATTTCAGTGGTAAGTTGACATAAAACTAATAACTCCAATTATTTCTAGTAAATAGCTTGTTTTGTTTGATATTGTCTGTGTATGTATAATAAATACAAAGTATTTTAATGTCACTAAGCCTACAGTTTTAAGTAATCTCTTGAATTGATTGGATTGTTCCTTCAGAGATACTGACTCACTTTAGATTGTTAGAGTTGTATATGTTTATAAAAGAATATAGTATGAGATTCTGATTAAAGAAGGCTTAGACTGGAAAGCTTTTGGAATTTCTCATTCACTCATTATGGACCAGTGGTCCCCAGATTATTCAAACTGGAGAATGACTATGCTCTCACATCTCAAGGTCTGTGGGTAAATGATCTTTGATGACCAGTATGTTTACCTTTTCAAACTTTTAGACAAGATTGGCTGCTTACCGCCCCCCCAAGACACATACCCCAATATATATGTATGTGTGTGCTAGTATTTTCCAGTTTCCAGTAACTAGGCACCAGATTACAAGCTCTCAATTCTCTCATTTATAAAATAGGAATAATGGTATACCTTCAGAGTCAGAGATTAAATATGATAGGAATATATAAGATCTTATAAACTCTATAAAGTGTAGGGCCCTGTTGTTATGGCCTTTACCCTCTTGTTGCTTTTCTTATGAGACAAGATAATAATGTTCTCCAATGGAATTAACATAGAATTTGAGTTTGAAGATAGGCATTCTGGTCTCAGTGCTGTCACTTAATTTGATCTTGAGTTAAATAGACTGCCTAGGTCTGTTTTCCTGTGTGTGTGTGTGTGTGTGATTTTTTTTTTTTAAGTGCGTTGTAGTCACTTGCCTTTTACACTTTACAGTAATGTATATTTTGTAAACCATAAAGCCCTTTCCAGACATTTTTTTATTTGAAGCATATCCAATTTTGTCAGAGTCTCTTCTGTTCTCCATAATTTTAACCTGAGCGAATGCTGTGAGAGTCCAAAGCAAGGTTTTGACCAAAGGTTATAACCCTGTCATGTACCTGTTGGGCACCCTGAGTATTTATTACAGAGCTTTTAAATGTGTATTGGCAGTGATTCAGTATGGTTTCCCTAAAGATGAAACTGTAGACATGGATGACTTTTTCTGTGTGCTTTTTCTTCCCTCTTTGCTTTTGGTTCTGTTGGGTTTTGATCATCTCTGGAAGCACTGCATTGTTAGAGAATACCTGTGTGTATATATAGAGTATTGTAATCATTCAGATTACTCATTTTGTTTGTAAACTTTACAAAACTTTAATTGATCTTTATAAAGAAGCTTTGTAATTTTTTTCTCTTAAATTATCCATTACTGTAGAGCAATCCTAAACTTAAGCTTCCTAACCTCATGTCCAGTTGCTTCATATTTAAAACCAAGGATAGATTAGGACTGTTTTAAAAGAGTCTTAGTTTCTTGAAGATCCTGTTCATAGTATACACAATTCTAAACTTTTAGAACCAGAAGTGGTCTTAGAGAACTTAGTTTATTCCCTTAATTTTGTAGATAACGAAAGCAGGGTGTGTGTGTAACTGAATATTATGTAACTCTTCAGTGGCAGAAGTGAGGTTATGCTCAGATTCCCCAGTCTAATGTTTTTTCTACTGTACTCTGTCCCCAGGTTTGAAGATTGACAGGTAGTTATTTTTTAATCAGTTTTTGCAGTTGTTCTCCTGGGCACATTGGTACATTCTTTATGGCTAGCCAGAAGTAATTTATGTGAAACCTGAGGCAAGGAACTCTACAGTTTAGGAATGGACATGTATACCACACACCAGCGGTTTTTCACCTACCTTTGATAACGTGTGAGCTCCCTGTAGATGGAAGATAGAGACGGAAAATCAGTAATGAAGTGAAACCATCATCAGTTCAAAATTGGGTTACTTTCATTAAGTGCCGTGACCATGTCAACTTAGGAGACTTGTAGCTGTGGAACATTATATCATATGATTCCTTATCTGTATATGATATCTGTATCCTTCAGTTGACCTAAGAAATGAAACTGAATGATAAAAGGACAATGCAGTGTCTGAATTAACAAGTGCCCTCTGGTCTGTTGATCCTGTCCTGGTCACCACCATTTTCTCACGTCTTAAGTTTCAACTCTAGCTGCTTACTAAAATGACATATTTCACACCCTGTCTGAATCCATCCTAGCTATGTGTTTTCTCTCTTGCTGGTCAGATTTTTTTTTTTTTTTTCCCCACAAACTCTCGTGTCCCATCCTTTAACTTATCTTGCTATTTCTTGAACAGCTGGCAGAATTAGAAAGCATGGAGTAGTTGCTTGGTGAGTTTCAGAATACAGCCTTAAGTGTTAGGAACTTCCTTAGGTTATGTATGTTTTATTTGGTTTTATTTGTAAGTAGCTGTTAATTGCTGGGATCAGGCATTTTTCTTCTCCCTGAAATTATTTACATGAAATTTTGGGATATGTTGAAAAAATTTTTCTAGAGAAGAGTGTGTTATGCCCTTTTTTGTATTGTCAGCTCTAAGGATCTGCCTAGGATGTCTCAGAATGTTTTATCTTTAGTATATTTGTAGTTTAAGTAAAATTTGATACTTGGTAATGGTGTCTGTTGGCGTTTGCTAGGTTAATAAGTATTTGGTGATAATGTGTGTGACCAACGTGTGTTGGGGTTGGTGACAGTGACTTAATATTATTGAGAACAATTTTATTAAGTATAGTTTTATCTCTTAACTTGTTTGCCTTGTTTCTTGCTATAGTCTGTCCATTGTTTCTTTTGGCGTTGATTTTATGGGTTAGCTTCTAGATCACTTGTTATTTGGTCAGTTTTTCCAGTTGTCAGTTGCATTCTCTTCTTGGAGGAGCCCATGTCAGAAAGTAGTAGAGCAACTGTAACATCCTTATTGTACTTACGATGATTATTCAGTTTTACTATTGATTGTACTCCGTATTGTGGGACCAGAGTTAATAAAGATGCCCAGAAGGGGAAAGATACAGAAGCACAAAGTAAAATAGGAACATCAGAGAGCTAGAACCAGTCTTTATACAGCCATTCCTTTACAGGTACATGAATGCATGCCCATGCCTTCACTTGTTCTTGCCCTTGAAGGGGGTACATTGCTCGGGGTACCTTGAACTGAGTTTCTTCTTGCCTTATAGTGAGAAACCTGTGTCCTCGGGTGAGAGGAATTGAAATACATACAGTAATAAATTATTATAGCTTATAGCCATACTTCTAAATATATCCATCTGAAAATTCATATCAATCCTCTCTTTCTAGCCTGGAACCTTTTGTATTCCCATTGATCAATATCAGAAGGGTCTTACGGTGGCAAATTTAAGAGATACATAATTCTATGCTAGAAGCATAGGATTTTGGAAATTAAGCTCCCAAATCTAACCGATAGGCCTGATAAGGAAATATAGTGATTATTGTTGACATTAAAAAGGGTTAGGGGAATGAGGTGGAGGTGAGATTGGAAACATAGAAGTATTAACACTGTACAAGTGAAGTTTTTTTTTTTTTTTTAGGATTAATTCCTTAAGCACTGTACCAATCACAAGTGTTCTTAAAAGTGTAGGAATATCTGTTCTCCATTGTGGTGACCACTTCGGGTGCAAATGAACCTAATGTCTTCGTAATACTACCATTGATCCTGAAGCTTGTCTAGCATGGAGTCTGGCAAAAACTTAATAACTGTTTTTGAGCTATCATAATACAAAGTAATGCTCTTAGATGAAAAGCTTAAGTATAGTTCCATTAAAATGAAACAGTTTATGTTAACATGTGTTATTTATTATGTACACTTCTGTTTTGACAAAACTAGCATTTAACTAAGGCAGTTCTGGTAAAGTTATGCTTACCAGTGACACATAGATTGCCAGAGAGAATTTGGAAGGGCTTGGACTAATTAAGCTTCAGGGAAATTATGGATAAAAACATAAACCTTTGCAGGAGGGGAAGGAAAAAATGTCTCCCACTATCTGGGGTGATGAAATGAAGACTGGCTAAAGAGCAAAAAAAGCCATGAAGGAACACATTAGCAAATGACAATGTGAAGAACTCTTGTGTGATATTTCTAACTGAGCCTCACATTTAAGGTCCTCTCTGGTTCGGCCTCAGATGGTCCTTCTTGTCTACTGTTCCCCTAAATATATTCTTTGTGTCAGTCACATTATAATTAACATTTCCCTGGAAATGTATTGAGCATTTTTTTTTACCTATGTAACTTTGTGCCGTTTACTGTGTTTGGTCTGCTTTCTCTTACCATCTCCACCTTTAAAAATCCTGCCTTGCCTGTCTCTTTGATTCATCAAATCTTTCATTTGTCTCATTTAAAAGGAACCTCTACACTTCATAATATCTGTGTGTGGAAGTATTTATCTGTTGTGTGTATACATGTTATTACTGATTTAGAGTTAGAATATTTGCCCTTTTATTGGTATGAAATTTTGTGGTATTAGACCATTTATCCCTTCAGATATCCCTGAGGGATATCTCCAGACTCAGCTTTATTAGCCTTGAAAAGTTAAAAGTTTTATTATGTCTCTTTCCAAATGTACTAAAACTGTGCTAGGGTCATTTAGTTAATATTATTTTTACTATAGTTTGGTAAAGTCCTGAGGAAGCTTTTTCTTTTTAATGACTTTGTAAAAACAAAAAGTGCATATTGCTGTGCATAATTATCATTGGCATTTTTTCTCAAAATCTAAAAGATGTGGTGTTTTATATCACCAAAATTATTGCTAGAGAACATGCTTTAATATTTGAAAAGTATAAACCTTTCCAGGCATTGTATCATGAAAATATTTTACAGTTTTGGGTAGCCATTTCTCATGTTCTGAAATTCTGTCATCAGAATACTGAGGTCAGCAGAATTTATATGTGTTGGTGTTTTTACTCTAGTTTGTGGTGCAGAGATCATGCTCTGTCTACATACAGTTTGGTGAGTTAAGAATGTGGTAAAATGATGACCAAAATTAGAATGTAGTCTGAATGATAACCTATTTTCTCCACACACTCCTCTGTTACACACACACACACACACACATACACACACACACACACACACACACACACACACCCCTTTTCCCTTTTTTCCCCTAAGGTGGGGAAAAACTGAGGAAGCACACAGGGAAGATGGGTAAAAAGCTTAGAAAAGGAAATGAAAATGAACCTAGATATATTTTGTTAGATGAGAGGAGCTCAGTAAATAGACCGTGGAGCATTGCTGTCTCCTGCCCCCACGAGAAGCCCAGTCAACCAACTATTAAAAGTGATGGCATTAGTAAACATCTATTAAATCTAACCGTTTTCTGTATTATTTAGACCATTAAAGATAAAAGAGTGTGGACCTCAAAGAATAGGCCACTTGGAAAAACTGGAGAGTAGTATACCACTACACAGAGAATAAAATGATTTGATTATAAAGTGGACCTAACTGCTGGTTAACACTAAGCAAAGCATAGTTGGTATTGAGTTTGGGTGGTCAGTCTTTTAGGTAACAGCGGATTTAGGGTGAAATAGAAGAATAAAAATATTTCAGATTGGGAGACCATCCTGAGGAGAAGCAGTGAAGTCAAGAGGGCCAGTATTTGCATAAAGAAATTCCCGAAATAAGCCAGATCATAGCTGAGGAAGAACAGTGTTGGGTCATAACTGGGAATAGAGTTGAATAGGTACTAGGTTCTGCTCACAGACCTTAAATGCTACATGGAGATTTGACTTAGAGTATCATGGTTAGTAGGCAATGACAGGAGGCACATGTTTGAGGAAACATAGGGTAAGCCAGAGCAGAGTGAGGGTGTCCTTAAAGAGCATATCTATTTCAGTAATCTAGTAATGAGATATTGAAGATTTGGTCTGCAAGGTATTGAATTTGAGGAAAACTTTGAAACAACAAGAACTTGATGATTTGATATATATTGGCCATAACATCTCATGGGTACTTTTTATTTATTTATTTATTTTTTAAAAATTTATTTATTTGAGAGAGAGAGTGAGCTCTGGCGGGGGGAAGTGGCAGAGGGAGAGGGAGAAGAAAGAGTCTTTTTTTTTTTTTTTTTAACAATTTTATATATTTGTCAGAGAGAGAAAGAGCAAGCACAAGCCAGGGGAGCTGCAGGCAGAGGGAGAACCAGGCTTCCCGCTGAGCATGGAGCCCAATGTGGGACTCAATTCCAGGACCCTGGGATCAAGACCCGAGCTGAAGGCAGACACTTAACCGACTGAGCCACCCAGTCGTCCCAGGAAGAGAGAGTCTTAAGCAGACTCTGAGCTGAGTGCAGCCTGATATGGGGCTCGATCTCACAACCCTGAGATCACAAACTGAGCCAAAAATCAAGAGTTGGCTGTTTAACCAACTGCGCCACCCAGGTGCCCCTCCCTCATGGACACTTTTAATAGTCCTTAAAGAATAAACATAGGGTAGCCCAGACTAGTATGTTGGAATACGTGTTTTTGCTTATAGGTTAATGGTTTGTTTTTGTTTTTTTTTTAATTTCTAGTGTGTTAACATACACAGAAAACTTGTTAAAATAAGCCTGTGTTTCTTTGCATTTATGTGACATTGTGAACTAAGTGGATAAGATGTCTGCACGAAAGGCATCTATGGAGTAAAACACTTCTACAAATTTAAGGGTTCAGAGGAAAGGCCAGAAATAGAAAGTAAGACCGAGTAGGAAATAATTTCTCCTGAGGGCTTGCTGCTGATGCTCTGTATTCTCCTTACTGCTTTTCTCACATACCCTTCCTTAGATAGTTTTTCTTCTTTTTTTCTCCTTTATTTCTTTTCTTTGCTGTCTTCCACTTCCTTTCTTTTTCTTTCATACCTTTGACTCAGGTCTGCCTGGGTTTTTTATTGGCACGTGTGGACATTGCTTAGTTCTGACCATTCCACAAGAGAATTGTCTGACCCATCTCGTGAGTTAAGGTTCATTAGGATTTTATGAAGCATTACCCTCAATTTTTATTATAAAATATAACATTCTTAAAAATGTATAAACAGAAGTATACATCTTAACATGTTATTTATAAAGTAAACATTCATAACCATCATTTGGGTCAAGAAATAAAAAATTGCTATTAGCCCAAAAGCTTCCCCCAAACTCCTGCATACCCTTTCCCAATTGTATCATGTTTTAATTGGCCTCATTTACAGCTGCAGTTGTTCTCTTCCTAACCTTTTATATGCTGACCCCCACCCCCCAACAGTTGCCTGTTTTATTAGAAGGTGGTAGCACTAGTCATGACCAGGAGAATAGTAAAGGCTGAACTGTACCTCCTCCTGTTAGAAAGCTTTGAGAATAGTACAGAGAGAATGTCTTAATAACATGCAGATAAGTATCTTGAAGTCTGAGAGAAATAGAAAGCTGCCTTTGAATGAGAATGGTAATTTATACCAATTCTTTTCTGTCAGGTCTTTGACTCCCCTCTTCTGCCTGTACACATCAGATAATAAAACACATATACACCCACACATTTAAAAAGCCATCTCACACATAGGTCCCAGCCTCCTCTTCAGGAAGTAAGTATTTTACCAGGTATAAAAGTATCTGATGCCAGACCTATTGCCCCTGCCCCTCATGATCAACATTACCCTTTAGAACCCTTAATTTTATAATAACCATATACATAGCCCCACACAATTTTTTTGGGATATAGATAATGCATGAATCAAAATAAAGTTACTTAAAAGACATAGGGGGTATTGTGCTCTGTTTTGTGGTATGATATTTTGAACTTTTTATATAAAAGATTGACTTTTCTTTTGGAATCCTCTAAGATTCTAAATAACCACCTTTAAGATAAGTAGAGGCAGAGAATAGTTGGTAAAAAGCTTTGCAAAGAATATATTAGCTGGTACTTGGGATAAGTCTTAAGTAAATACTGTAGAGAGATTTAAAATGACAACATATTGTTGTATCTGCTGTTACAATTTTCAAAATTCAAAGTAGACATTTTTCCTTGTCATGATTTTAATTTATTTTTTGTAGGTAGTATATTTACATGATCAAATTAAGGTGTATAAAAGTGTATTCAGTGAAAAGTGTTCCTTCCTTATGCTTGTTATTTGCTCTACTGGTAATCAAGACCATTTATAAAAGTTAAATTGTGAATTTGGGGCAAAAATAGACTGATAGACCAATGGAAAGTGATAGATGATAGAGAACCCAGAAACAGACCTACATAAATAATGGACATTTGATTTAGGACAAAGTGGCACTGCAGAGCTGTGCTAAGAATGGGCTTTACTACAAATGATGCAGGGGCTGTTGGATATCTGTATGGAAAAAATGAAATCTGACTTCACACCATATAAAAAATAAGATACATATGAATTGTAAATCTAAACATGAAAGACAAAGTTTTAAATGACTTATTCTTACAGAATAGACTAGAAACAGGATTAATCTCTCCTCTTTTAAAAAAACAAAACTATCTGCCCCACCCCTCTTTCCCCTAGGAAATTCCAGAAACAATGAAATCAGTTATTTAAACTGAGAATTTTAAGCCATAAAATATTATTTGAACAGTTGATTATACATTCGTCTGATCTTCCTTTTCCCCTTTTGTATTAGATGATATACATTCAGTTATATAAAAGACCCAGGTGCCACTTCCCAGTCTTTTTTTTTTTTTAAACAATACATTTCACGTAACACATTTTCTTTAAAACCATATTGCATAAAGCAGAAGTTTTACTGTGCTACCAAGCAAAAATTCATGCAAGTGTTAAAAAGTTAAGATATCTTATGTCTATATTCTTTCAGGGCAATTAAAGCATTTCAGGAGGTGCTTTATGTTGATCCCAGCTTTTGTCGAGCCAAGGAAATTCATTTACGACTTGGGCTTATGTTCAAAGTGAATACAGACTATGAGTCTAGTTTAAAGGTAGGTTATTGGGTTTTTTCCAAGATACAATGTTTCATTTTGTGCATTTTTGGGGGGATGGGTTGTTGTTAAATATTAGAGCATTGAGAAATGTTGGAATTTATATTGGCACTTCAAAAGAAAATTTGAAAATTTAGGCAAAAGAACTGTTTTATCAGCTATGAACTGGAAGATACACAAGGTTGGGTTTCAGGGTACCAAGTAATTATCCTAAGACATAGGTAACTGATGATATCATTAAACTTTTTTTTTAAGTTTTAATTGAAGTCTGTCATCAGGAAAAGTTGAAGGTTTCAATCTCAGTTTGGACATCTAAGTCAGTCCACTATAAGTGATTGGCCAGCATAGAGGTCAGGTCCAGCTGCTTAATGGTGCTCTGTCTGTGATCCCATCCTGGCCTATTTATTTGCATGGATCTCACTAGAAATCTGTCGACCTCTACCAGCAGGGCACATCTCGTATCTAAATTTTTAAAAAAGTATTCTCTGCAAGTTATTTGAATCCTGGTTTGTGAATATAAACATTGTTAGAAAAAGAAAATATATTGTTGGTTAAATATTTCACTTACTATGGAAATTTGATATTTCTCAATTTTTTTTATTGAGTTTCTTGTGCTGTTTATGCCATCACTTTAGGTCTTACTGGGCTTTTCATGAAAATAGTGCTTTCCTGTGCAACAAAAGCATTGCTTTTTGAAGTATTAGAAGTTTTAGGAAAAAGTTCAAGTTCTTGTGAATTTAAGAATATAATGGTTGCCATGTTCTAAATATTTCCGTTGCAGATTATCTTGATCCTGAAGGGCGGGGAGGGAGATAAAGAATGATAAAGAGACTTTACAGTAGGTTGTAATTTGAATTTACTAATAAGGTACTGCTGAAGGTTTTTTTTTAAAAACTGTATTTAATTGTTCTAGAGTTTTAAAATAGACAATTATACAACTACCGTTTCTATCTTTCACGAGTTTATAAAGAACAATGCTGATAATATGAAAGAGTGATATACAACCAAAAACACTAAAACAAGTATGTGAAGTATTTTGTTTACACAGTTGTCAAAGGTAAGTGCAGTTTGAGGAATTGGTGCCAAGGTAAAATTAGGTAGTGTGGAGAGTAAAGGATGCCTGGAAATTGCCAGATTTCCTCAAATATAGAGCAGCACTTCTCAGATAATTGACCCTTGAACAATGTGGGGGTTATGGGCACCAATCCCCTCCCCCCATTTGAAAATCTGTATGTAAGGACTCCTCAACAATATAACTACTAATAACCTACTGTTGATTGGAAGCCTCACCTATAACCTAGAATTGCTTAACACATAGTTTACATATGTATCATGTACTATATTACAGTGAAGTAAGCTAGAGAAAAGGAAATGTTATTAAGAAAATCATAAGAGAGAAAATACATTGATGCAAAAAAAAAAAAAACCCATATATAAGTGGGCCCATGGAGTTTAAACCTGTGTTCAAGAGTCAACTGTATACTATGGGATGTGAGTGGATTTGAAATGGAAAATAAGTTTAGATATGCCACCTTGCATATTTTAACCTCCTCTTGGACATTCACAGTATAAGCTAACAGATTCTTAAAATGTCTAATAATAGAAAATAAACTTATTTGATCATTTTAAAGTATTGTCACAATAGAACTATTATGTGTGGCAGACATGTTTTTGATAGCAGCTTGGTAAATGTTGCTCAGGAGATATATTTGAGTGGAAAAAATAATCAGATAATGTCCCATATTATAGAATTTGGCTATCTCTGAACATTAGTATAGTGGTGTCTTACATAATTCTGTGGATGCAGAGCTCTGTTTCTATGAAGGTGGCAGTACTTAAAATCCTTTATAATCAGGAGAAACAGTGTTGGACAGTGTTCCACGGTGAATTGAAAGTATTCCTGCTTACTCAAGTTCAGTAGAGACTTCTGTGTACAACTTTTGTTTGTTCAGGCATAAAGGCTAACAAACCTTCAAGTCATAGCAATGTTAGCAAAAAACTCTTTAAAAAAATAAAAATTGTTTTAAGTACAGTCTTCTTGTTAAAATACTTGATAATCATCCTGATGTTTATTTCATTTGTGTGAACAGAGAAAAGAATTTTAGGGGTCCTTGCTATTTCTCTTCCCCATAACAAGAAGGTTGCCTTTGATTTTTATCTCATTTTGACATCAGCTTTTTTTTTAGGCTTCTCTCTCCATTATTCCTTGTCTGTTTTCAAAAGCAGAATTTTAGGCATCATCATTTTTAGTCAAGGAGGAGGTATTGCAAATGAAGGTAGGAATCAGAAGGAGTGGTATGTCCCTCTCCCCTTAGGTGGCCTCCAATTTTCCTAGAGTGGACTGGCTAGTATTTTAGTTTCATATGGATAGATGGGGAACCTCTGACTTTTCAACTACTGAAGCTGTTTCCTAGAAGCACATTTTTTGGTATAGACAATCAGAAACTTCAGAAACTCCCAACTGAAGCTGATTAAAATAACAATTAAAAAAAAGTAGCTTGTATAATACATGTGAAGTATAGCCTTCCGGATTGGTTGATTCAGCTGATCCAAGGTTTCATCAAGGATTCATTTTCTTCTTTGTTCTGTGTTGGCTTATTCTTAAGGCTGGTTGTGAGGTACAATCAAAGTGAAATGTAGAAAACCCTAAAAACCCCACCAAAAAACTATTAGAAGTAATAAATGAATTCAGTACAATTGCAGGGTACAATCAAAGTGAGATGATTCATTTTTCATGTCTCATATAGAAATATTTTAGAGTAGTGGTATAGGTGCTTAGTATAGTGCTAGCATATGATAAGTGCTCAGTAAATATCCAATCATCATGTCATAAAGGAGAAAGATCCTGACTTCCTGTTGATCTCTTCAAGAATACTTCTCTTTGCATCTCGTTGGCCAGAAATGAGCCACTGGCCATTCTCAATTGATTCCTTATCAAAGATGTGGTTGCTCTTAGACCAATTAGGCCCAGTTTTGGAGCAGGGCTCAATTCCCTAAATACACTGTTCTTGTCTGGTGGAGGAGTGAGGGGTGGGTAAAAAAATAGCATTTTGGTGTGGGCAATCCATCCACTATAGATCAGGTCTTCACCTCATTTTCTTTCCCTATGCTTGAAGAGGGATATAGCATCTACAGGTTTTCGATGATAAAATGCAGTTTATTTTCATAATAGATTTCTTATTTTCACCTACACATGAAGTGGATTCCAGGGCCTCCCGTTTTATTTGTATCCCTGGTAATAACTTTTTTACCAAAATGTATCTCTGAAACAGATTCATTCTGTTTTGGTACTATGTAAACAGCTCTCAGAGCAAGCAAATTTGGTTTTAAAATTTGACCCTGCCATATGACTAATTGTGTGACCTTGGGCAAGATGCTTAACTCTTCTGATCCTCTTGTGTCTATAGTACTGGAGTAACTGTCCCCACTCTACAAGATTGTTGTAAAGATTAAATTTATAGACATACACAGATATATATAGATATATGGAAGAATCTGACAAGTTTTTTTTAGCCCCCTTTCTTAGTTCTCAGTTTGTCTACTATATCTAAAACTCCTCAGTTTGGGACCAGTGTAGATACTGTTTGTGAAATCCATTTTCCCGTCCTAGAATTTAATACTTGTAATTTTGCTACTCTGCCCATCGTCAGAAATGTGAAGTTAATGCCCAGCTTACTTTTCAATGATACGGTTTTACTTTTCCATTAAATTGGTCAGTAGAGATTTCATGTGTTTAGTGAGTGGTGGGGGTATCAGTTCTTAATTTATTAACTAGTTTAATATTATCTGAACCAGGGTCCATTCCAGAGTGACATTTCTACATGGTATTTGTTGTTTTTCTTACCTGCTTCAGATGATATCCCTGCCCCCAGGGGGGTTTGGTTGCCTCTTTAACACCATATAATTAATTTGGAATTTTATTTC
The DNA here is from genome assembly GCF_003265705.2 of Callorhinus ursinus. NCBI lineage: Eukaryota > Metazoa > Chordata > Mammalia > Carnivora > Otariidae > Callorhinus > Callorhinus ursinus. The sequence goes on along the minus strand of NW_027397078.1, from coordinate 5,014,048 downwards.
ATTACTTTTTAATGGTGTTAATGATAATTGCTTACATTTGTTATATATTTGAGGCAGTGTATGATCATTACTTCAATAAAAGTACACTAATTTTGATAGTTATTTAATGCCTCTAATTTTCACATCCTGGCAGACCCTTAATTATTTCCTTCATGGAAGGAAGGAAATGCAAAATAAGATGTCATAACACCCATATTCTTCAGTCAGTTAATGCCAGTGCATCTATTTAATTTAGTGAAGATTATGTAGAAATTCTCCCTAATATTTACATATTTTAAGTTTCCCTAGACTATGGCAACATTGGAACTTTTTTTGGATTTTAAAGATAAAGAGTGTGGCTTTTTAATGGGGACCTGTTGGTAATTGGCTGGATGCCAATATAAGTTCCTTCATAATTTGGCATATTAGAACCAGTGTTTTAAAATTTCTAGTCCGTTGTATACCTGTACTTTCGTAAAGTACAATAGAAATGAGTTGGGAGACTAGGTAGGACACTGTTACAGGAAAAAAGATGAGCAAGACCCGTGGGATAAATGGGTTCTCAGTGGATGGATGGATGAGAGGTAATACATTCTATAAATCTTAAGGAGTTAATTTATTAACTGATTCAGTGTGGAAATAGATTCCTCATTTATTGGCTTAATTCATTTTTTTTTTTTTAACTAAAGTAGGTGGAAAGGCTCTGAGTGGCAATGAGTCCTTTGGGAGTATACTGAGTGGAAGTACCCGAGGGATATCAGATGTTGGTATAGACAGACAGAAGTCTGGAGCCATAAAGGAGGGCTGTGAAAAGAAGTAAGATTTTGAACATCTTCAGTATATAGTGTCTTTTCTTTTACTTTTTTGTTAAGGATACTTTTGGAGAACTCCAGATTGGAAACTTCTTTTTTGAGTGAAGATTGCCAGGATCCATTAGCTATTAGTTACTGGTGTGCAGTAGAGTTTCTCCTCAAAACAGTTGTAATAACCTTGTGTTACAGAGAATCAGAAGAACTTGAGTTTGAGGGCTTTGAAAGAACCTCAGTCACATCAGCTTATCCAGCAGTGTGACACATAAGCCCTACTAGAACTTTCCACTTTCAGTTCTGTATTCTCATTTTCAGAGACCAAATCCCCGAAGTACCATCACATCCCTGGACCTTTCCCTAGTCTCATCCATTTATCATAGACTATTAGGTTTAGGAATGAAGTTGTTGGTTTTAATTCTTACTTTTAGAATTGTGGCAATCTGTAACAATGAAAAAGAAAAAATTACTTGACTTGGAAGAGTACATGACTTATCTTCCCTCTTCTCACTTAAAATGGTCCATAAAGCCCTCTTTCATAAGGGCTGTGTAAAAATGACTTAAGTTGTTTCCTCAGCGTGAAGTGCTACTTCTTTTCTTTTTCCCCTCATCTACATCTTTTGGATTCCGTTAGGGAATTGTCTTTTAAACTTCTAACAGAACATTCATTTCAGGGAGCCGTGCATTCAGTTTCGTAGATGCATAGCCATAGCACGGTGCCTGGTGTTGCCAACATTTTTTTCCTAAAGGCTGTGTCTACACTAATTGAACAGAGACAACAGTATCGACTACACACACCTTGTCTAAATAGTCTGAAGTAGAGTTTTTGGGGGCAAGGACACAATTTAAAAACTAAAATAGTGGCATTTACCCCTGATTGTGCATTGGACACTTGTAGAACCTTTTTTTCTGGCTTACAGGATGTCAGCTCCAACCCACTGATTAAGAACATCCAAGATTGGATCTGGAATCCAAACATTGCTCTAAATTTTAATAACTTATGCACACATAAATAATTTGTTAATTACCCCCCCAAAAGTTATATCACTGCTTTCTTCAGGATTGGGAATATAGTTGAAGGGTTCTACAATTGAAAAGATTTGTGAGATAATCAGACTGTACAGCTAGAAGTAAAACAATTTAAAGAGAAAGTCTTGAAACCTGAGTTTTACATGTTAATTACATGAATATAGATTCTCCTCCTCCAGTTAGAAATCAAGTTCCTTAATCTATATAAGGCAAAATGCTATGAAGTTATTGTGAAATAAAAGCTTTTAAAACAAAAGGTGACTTTGGTAATAAAGATGTCAACAGAAGTTGTTATGAATAGATCTTTTTTGTTAAATTGGACCAGAAGTGCTCTATAAAAGAAAACCACCGTAACATTAAAAAAATGTGTTAGGTAAGTCTTGCTTGGAAATTAATTTTCTATAGAATGCTTTCTGCCTTGAGGTTTGTATGTAGTCTTTGAAGGGCAGAAGCCTCTACCACGTAGTAACTATTTCACACAGCAATAGTCAGTTTCAGTACTGCAGTATTTCCATGTGAGGCACAGATGTTTCCTAGCTGCTTCTGTTGGTTGCAGGGATGGGTGCTGGATATTTTACCATAGTATTTTCAGATCCTGGGGGCTGATTATTATAATTGATAGTCATTTCTGCTGGCTTATATGTTAATAGGTACATCTATTTTGCATCTGGTTTAGATATGAGAGATGAAACTCTGAGGTCATGTCATCCCCAACCCAGTCCCTCATCTCCCTTCAGTTTACTGGGAAGCATATCCTTGTTTTTCTTTACATGGGGTAGTTTTATGTGGCTTTTCTTAGTTTCTTATACTTAGTAATTATTCTCTAAGTTCCTTCATTCTCACATGCATGTTTTTGAATATGTACTCTGTTGCCAAGTAATTTTTCTATATTGTTGCTGTTTGGAAATGTTTAATATTTCATGATGTTGTGGATTTGAAATGATACATCAGTGACTTCATTGGTGCTTTTAAGATTGATTAATACTTTTATAAAACATGGTCCAGAATTGCTTCTGCCAGGTTTCATTGCAGGACCTTGCATATTGATAGATGAAATGTAGTCTAGGCAATTCGAATTATGCATCTCTCTGCTCTTTGTGAGAGAGACATCATTGTAATAGTAAAATTAAAATACTGCCATCTTGAAGTCTTTCTTTGCAGGTCAGTTTGTATCCTTTGATGGCTCAGTTAGGAAACGTCTGTCTTCTCTTCTCTACATATGCCGACAGGATAGATGAGACTCAGAAATGTCGTACAGTCAGAATGTGTGGCTACTGCGCTGCTCTTTTTGTCCACAGGAAGACAAGTGGTTATAAAGCACGCTTTGCTTTCATAGTGCTCACTTTTTATTTTCTTTATTGGGGTATAGTTGACATACAATGTTATGTTAGGTTCAGGTATACAAATAATCTGGTTTCTGTTGCTGTGGTAGCACATTAAAGGGATGTTTGAGTTGTATATCCAGTCTGCTTAGAAGGCCAGGGAAGAATAAAGGCAGTTCTTTGTTGTTTTGTTTTGTTTCCTTTTAATAAAAGCAGTTCCAGTTCTTAATGTGTTCAGATGTTGGATTTTTTTTTTTCACTTAGTCAGCCATGACGAATAACTTTCACTTTTGTTTCATTGACCGTTGTATTCCTAGTGCCTGCATTGTCTTAAGGACATTATAGATACTTGACAAACATTTGTTGAATGGATTAAATGTTTAATATTTAAGGGTCATAGTCATTTTGTTAGTGGTTTGCCCACTCAGAATATTACAGCCCTTACATTTTCAAGAGTACTGCAAATGTAGGCTTGCCTCATTATGCTTGCGCATTACAGACATTCATGAAGGAATATGATAGCTACCATGTTCATGCCAAACGATGCCTTGTAATCTTTCTTTCACTGTAACACTGGGTAGCTGACATTAGTTTATTTTTGTTAATTGAGGGTTCTAGTTGACCAAGTGCAGTTTTGTTCATTTTGTATTGAAATACAGTACTGAAAGCTTACTAATGATTATTTCTCTTGATAAAGAAAGTCTTTTTGAGTTTATATCTAGTTGTCATTATGCATGTCAATTTTCAGTTTGTCCAGTAGTTATAAAAAATACAACTATTTAGATATTTGAATTGTGGATAGGAACAAACTTACTGTCAATTTTTAAAAAAAGGATTTATACTCTGGCTGTTGATTACTTTTAATGATAAAATCTTGTAGGGACTCAGAAAATCTGAATGTACATATATGGAAATATTTTTTAGAAGAGTTCAGAGAGATTTACTTTTTTTATACTAAGGATTTTATACCAACTCTAGTACTTGTTTTCTTCTTAGTTTATATACCAGGTTTAATGTTGATAAAGTAGATGGATGTCAAATGTTACCTAGTGTTCTTGATCGTGATTTGTGTTCTTAGAAATTAGTGTTATTCATTGAATTTTAACATGCATTTTTCAGGCAGGATGATATGATGTTATTATACATGGATGGATATTGTAAACTATTAGTGATTGAATATTGCCTACACATATAATAGTACATGCATTCTAAAAAGATAATTATATTTCATAGATGAACTTCAACACAGGCTATTTGATGCATTCTTGGTAGTATTTCAGTTTTAAAAGGCACCCAATACAGGGGCACCTAGGTGGCTTAGTTGGTTAAGCATCTGCCTTCGGCTCAGGTCATGATCTCAGGGTCCTGGGATCAAGCCCTGTGTCGGGCTCCCTGCTCAGCAGGGAGTTTGCTTCTCCTTCTCCCTCTCCCTCCCCCTGCTTGTTTTCTCTCTCTCTCTCTCTCACAAATAAATAAAATCTTAAAAAAAAAGGCACCAAATACAATGATTATTGAAGAATCAGTAAGGGCAGATAGTTTTACCCTTTATTGTCATAGTATTTCGTTTGTTTCTAAAGTTCATGTCTCATTTGAGATAAGCAGTGGTATTCTGACATTAATACCATTGAACTTTTACTTTGTTTTTGAAATAATGATTAAACTATTTTTTTAATTTTTTTTAAAGATTTTATTTATTTATTTGACAGAGAGAGACACAACGAGAGAGGGGAGCACAAGCGGGGGGAGTGGGAGAGGGAGAAGCAGGCTTCCCACAGAGCAGGGAGCCGGATGCAGGGCTTGATCCCAGGACCCTGGGATCATGACCTGAGCCGGAGGCAGACGCTTAACGACTGAGCCACCCAGGCGCCCCATGATTAAACTATTAAACTACTCTATAACTGATACTATTTACTTGAAGACTTTTTCTGAAGCTTTTTTCATATGAACAAAATTATACGTGGGATAACTTGATAAAGTTAATTCTCCATTCTCAACTGTCTCAAGAAAGTAACCCAACAGCCTGTTATCAGCAATAAATGTACAAAGTAATTCTAGTTGGTTGTCTAGTATGTTTTACTTGCATAGCGTAGTTTCATGATTATGTTAGACTTTATGTACCTGAAAATTAAGACACATTTATGTGACTGAATTTAGTGCACTGATTTTCTCATTCTTTTCTTGCAGCATTTTCAGTTAGCTTTGGTTGACTGCAATCCCTGCACTTTGTCCAATGCTGAAAGTAAGTATTTTTAAGTAATAGTTTTCTACATGTATTCAGATCACCTCATGGCAAATAATAGTAGTGATGATGATGATGATGATGATAGTGAAAGTCCTGTGTAATTTTTCTTTTGGAATTGTTGGATCTAACTGTATTGGTTGCCATGGCTACTTGTACAAATGGAACATGTGAGACCAGTTATTGTGAACAGCCTGTGTCTAAAATAGATACGCCAGTGAACTGGGTTGTTGAATTAAAATTGTCTGCACTAATGAACAAGATTGACTATTTGTGCAATAATTATATTGTAGATGACTTGGGGGATTAAAAGCAGGGTTTACCAGTCTTTTAGGGAAAAATGCGTATACAAAGATTCTTAAGTGATAGCTCACTGATTCCTGCTGTGTGGTATTAAAGTTACTGATAATTATGAAAACATTTTATTCTACTTTTACATATATATAAAGTTTGAAGTGACATTTTTCAATTAATTAAAAAAGAATGTGAGAAATATGTTCTGCTACAGTGTTTTTTTTCAGACAGTTATTTTCTGCTTCTGTGTATGTTTCTTTCCAAAAGCAGATTGGTTTATGATGTGTTTATCAATAAGTGAGTGTTGGCATATTTAGTGTAATAGTAGCCAATAAAAGTTTTAAGGATATACATTGGATTCAAGCTGGATTTCTTTAAAACTTTCTTTCTTGAAAAATAGGTGTAAAAAGTTAAATCATTCTTAATGAAAATTTCAGGTCAAAGGATTCTAGGTTTGAGAAAGTATTTTGCTCTAAGTGACTCGTGCTTTAACCCTAGAGAATGGCGTTAAGTGAAAATAGCGTCAGTGTTAAAAATGCCTAAGAAAATGATGGAATATATGAAAAGGTTATAGAAATTAGGATGTAACTTGCTATTACATGAATTATGACATGGTGTGGATTAAACCATCATCTAAACCAGACCAGTTATCTCATATTGCTACTAGAGGCAATTTCCTGAGAAAACATAAAAGATTTCTATTTTCTTTAAATGAAACTGATCAGTGTATTTGCAGAATAAATGGTGGGAAGGTAACAAGTGCAGCAGTATTTTAGTTTCTAAGATGAGGTTAGATTAGACAAAATTTAACTCATTGATACACTTTTATTAAAATCTATTCTTTTTCCTAATTATACAGGAATAAGAAAATAGCTCCTTTTCATTTGATTGATTATATCTAGTACCTTAAAGCAAACTCTCATAACTAATATGTCAGTTTGAATGATAACTTCTGAGGGATGTTTCATAAATGTCAAACTGAATATTTTGGTAAATCCTCATTTTATTCTACCCTGTTGAGGTTAAATCTCAGTTGTACGTCATTGCTCTTGCTTGAGAGGAAAACACCTACATCCGTAGAATGAGCACCATTGGGCAGGAAACTTCCTGTTGAACGTGAAGAGGATGATTTGAACCATAATGAATACATCTTCAAGTTTACTATGTCTCTGTTGGTTGTTGAGAAAGGAAATAGGAGGGAGTGTGACCAACATCCTGTTTTGCCCAGGACTGAGGAGTTTGCCTGGACTCAGGACTTTCTGTGCTACAAGGCTGGTTACTGTGATGGAAGGGAACGTGCTTCATTTAGAGACATTAGGCCATTATAGTTCAGTTGATTTGGGTAGTTTATCTTAGGCTGTCTGCATGATTACATGATAACCACGGTAATGGCTAATGTCTCACAGAGCATTAACAAATGTAGACTACCTACTTTGAGCCAGACATTTTTACAATTTAAGTACCAGGCTCTTATTATCTTTGCAAAGCTTATTTCTCTTTGAATTTTTAACGTCATCACCTATTTGTGTATGCCACAGACCTTGACTATTCTTTGAAATCTTACATATTACTTTGTGATACTACAAAGATCAGAAGATTATAGAAAGGAAAGTAAGCTTTTAAAAAAACATCTATATGAGATATTTCTCTTATGGCACAATTCATTTATGCAATTAAAAAGTAAGTAGATACACTTATTGCTTCTAGAGCTTTTTAAGAGGGATTAGTTACAGTTGGTGTTTTAAAAGTAGGATCGTGGTGATGTGAGACTTCATTATATGATGGCCCTTGTGATAAAATTGTTTCCTGTAGATTTAATTAATTCTTTTAATTCTAAAAATAATGTATAGCTTCTGAATAAAGTTTAATTTCAGAACCTTTTATAGCAGAATTTGTTAAAAATTTCAGCTTTAATTGAGACTTAGCCAAGTGGAGCTTTTTCTTAGTTGTATGGTTATGTTCCTCTTGAAGAGGACTTCTAAGAATTTAAATATGTGATAATTTTCACACTACAAAAGATGACACTGTATTTAGTAATTCATTGCATAGGAAAGCCCTGGACAGAGGGAGGGCCTAGGGACTGAGCTTGGAGGAAGTTTGGGGTGGTGGTAGGATGCTAGCTAGTTGCTGTTCTGTTCTTCTTTCTCACCTTTATTAGAGAAGTAAGTAGATCGGGGGAAATGAGCATAGATTTTTCCATCTCTTTCTCATTCTCTTAATCTGTAACCCAGTCTCCTTCCATTGATGTAGTGAGGTAAGATTTGGAAATGGTATCTCAAGGGAGGGCTGTGTTGGAAAAGGGGAATGGAAAATAAAAGCCCTCAACAGATCTAGGCAGAGGGGATATCTATATATGTAGAACTTTTATTGTTATTTTTATGTGTTTTTCACGAAAAGCTGATTGTAATCTTCTAAAGATATTTTTATTTTGCCTCGTCCCTGATTAGTTAACATGTAATATTTAACGATTATTTATGGAGAGATGTAGTTTTACTTTTTTTTTTTTTTAAAGATTTTATTTATTTGACAGAGAGAGACACAGCGAGAGAGGGAACACAAGCAGGGGGAATGGGAGAGGGAGAAGCAGGCTTCCCGTGGAGCAGGGAGCCCTATATGGGACTCGATCCCAGGACTCTGGGATCATGACCTGAGCCAAAGGCAGACGCTTAACGACTGAGCCACCCAGGCGCCCCTAGTTTTACTTTTGATCTAAAAATGTTTGATTTTAAAGTTCATCATATATTTTGTTTGTTTTATTCTTTATGGTTATTTAGTTTAGTTCTTCCCAGATGCTAGTCTAGAACAGGTATAAGAATCTCTTGCAGAACTGATTTGAAAAGGCAACTTTCCAGGCTACGCCATAGGCTCACTGAATCATAATCTCAGGAATCTCTACTTTTTTTTTTTTAAAGATTTTATTTATTTATTTGACAGAGAGAGACAGTGAGAGAGGGAGCACAGGGAGGGGGAGTGGGAGAGGGAGAAGCAGGCTTCCCGCTGAGCAAGGAGCCTGAAATGGGGAAATGGGGCTCGATCCCAAGACCCTGGGATCATGACCTGAGCCAAAGCAGACGCATAACGATTGAGCCACCCAGGCGCCCCAGGAATCTCTATTTTTAACACGCCTCCCAGGTGAATCTTACAGTTAGAGGAATCAGTGAGAGAGTTAGTTCATGGTACATCCAGCAGTGAATACTTGACAGTAGTCCTATGGACCTTGTTTTTAAAGATCCACACCAACATTTTTGCATATAAATTTGAAAGGCTTAAATCCAGCTAGGAAATCCAGGTAGTTAGAACATTAAAAAGAGAGTTGTCATTGAAGAATGAAAATTATAGTATCGAAGTAGCTAGAATCCAATTTTGATTCCTGGTTCATTGTTGCTTTTGTTGGATCATTCATACTTTGGTTTGGTATCAGGGAGAGCTGCAAACAAAAGCTAAAATATATTCTTACTTGATTTTCAAGACATATTTGTTAATCTTGGGACTGTTTACTATTCTTGCCTTCTAAGTGGTTTTTGACTTTTTTTTTCTTAATTCTGAGGAACCGATAGAGAAATGCAACAGTTCACTTCCTCTGTGTGTTATTTCCAGCATCATCCTGCTTTATGACTTCTTTATAAATGTTGTTATGAAATGTGGTATAAGGAATTAGAGGCTTTCTTTGGTTTTTATATGTTTTTTTATCATATATTGACTTTACTATATTTTATTGTCTTGGAACTCAGCTTTTAAATACCATGTTTTGAAATGCATGGATTATAGGAGTTTTCTATATTTGCTTCATCTTGCAGTTTTGAACTTTGTAAGGCGTATACTCACTTGCTATAGATTTTAATGTTAATTTTAATATTACACTGACAAAATTTGATAGTGAGCAACAGTGAATACATGTGGCACATGTGGCGTCTTATGTTCATGTTCTTTAGTGTGTTTGCTTGTATATTGTTTTATTAAAAATAAGTTATGTCTCATTGTTAAATCTCTATAGAGTAGATTGTGCTTAATGTTTGACATTTTATATTCTTACTTAATTTACCCCAAACACTATTATATTGGTATTGATTTTTATTTTCCATCATCTTTGCAGTTCAATTTCACATTGCCCACTTATATGAAACCCAGGTAAGTGTTTTAACTTACCTTACTTAAAGTGATCACCCATATCATTGTAAGTGAAGTCAGACATACATAAAATTTAATGGGATTCTGGGCATTATCTCCTTCATGTATTTTATACTCATTAAATGTGATCAAGATTTTGTGTAGTGAAACAGTACTTGCTATATATGAGGAAATTTCATTTAATATGTTTTGCCTCTAAACTTGAACTATCTGCAGCCTTAAATGATTTAAGATTTCTCTTATTCTTGATGTGGAATGACTTTCTTTGCAAAATGTTCATAGATAGTTGTTATAACGCATTGTTGTTAGTTTTACTTTTTCTTACAATTGAACTATCCCTTCCACGTGTCACCATTTGAAAGGCGTATTAGAGTTACCCCTTGATCTCAATTCTTTTAAGGTTGCTATACTTAAAAAAACCTTTTCAGTTTAATTTTATTTATTTATTTATTTATTTTTTAAAGATTTTATTTATTTATTCATGAGAGACAGAGGAGGAGAGAGAGAGAGAGAAGCAGAGGGAGAAGCAGGCTCCCAAGGAGCAGGGAGCCCGATGCGGGACTCGATCCCAGGACCCTGGGATCATGACCTCAGCCGAAGGCAGACGCTTAACCATCTGAGCCACCCAGGCGCCCCCAGTTTAATTTTAGAACATTTTGTTTTTGTGTGTGGAAGATTTTGCTAAGTTGTGTGATAAAAGGTATAACACAGACATTTATTTTTGGCTGTGGGATGGCAAATCAGTTACAAGTTAGTATGAGAGTAAAATATTAAGTAATCGAGGTTTACCTGAAACATAAATTTAATAACCACTTTTTGGGGAAAAAAATACTGTTAACGTTTGTACATCTATTTTGTAAGGTCTCTTTAGTTTCAGGGCTATCATGGGGTGCTTGAAAAAATTAACATTGGATTCTTGGGCCCTTCATCTGCTGAGGCCCTCCCCCCTGACATGCATGTGTGCCCACTATATAAGAATTTATGCACACTCAAGTTTGGATACCCTACTAATCTAGGGATTTTATCCACCTTGAGAAGATGCATGTGAGAATTACATCACCTTGTGGATCAGAGTCTTTACCTGCCAGTGCTAATCCTAGCCTCTTGCCAACTGCTGATTTTTGCCAAATCAGCGAAGGCCTCAGGGTGAAAGCAGCTACAGAAATCCCCTCCCTCTCCAAAGTTGTTCTTTCCTTGGAGTCTTCACTCCTTCTGTTATTACCTCAGAGCTTTCTGCTGCCTTCAAAATGAGAAGTTCTGTTTTTTTCCCCCTAAAATTTTCTAGTTCTTAGTGAGATTACTGGTCTGTTACTAGCTGAAGCAGAAGTTTTCTCACTTTTATTTTTTTAATTTAGTGTTTTGAGAGGAGGGGGAGAGAGAGGAGAGGAGGACCAGAGGGGGGGAGAGAGAATCTGAAGCAAGCTCCAGGCCTAGCATGGACGCTGACGTGGGGCTCGATCTCAGGACCCAGAGATCATGACCTGAGCCAAAACCAAGAGTTGGATGCTTAACTCACTGAGCCACCCAGGCGCCCCATTCTCACCTTTATTTTTATTTTTTTTAATTTTTAAAGATTTTATTTATTTATTCATGAGAGACAGAGAGGCAGAGGCAGGCTCCCCGCAGAGCAGGGAGCCTGATGTGGGACTCTGAACCAGGACCCTGGGATCATGACCTGAGCTGAAGGCAGATGCTTAACCAACTGAGCCAGCCAGGCACCTTCTCACCTTTATTTTTAATAAGAGTTTTTACTGGTGGTGGAATTCCATTTTATTATTTCATTTGATCACTTTAAAATTTACGTTCCATTGTCTTCTGGCTTTCATTGTTTCTGATGAGAAGTTGTCTGTTGGTGTTAAGCTTTTAATCTTGTGAAGGTACTGTGGGGACAGGGCCCTCCCTCCATTAATTCTTTCATTTGGTAAATTTTAGTTCCCATCAAGATTAAACAAAACAAAATGAGAAGAACAGAATTTATGGCAAGCAGAGTATATAATTATTAGATGACAGAAGATGACACTGTAAGCATATGAAAAGATTGAAAAATCTCTATTCCAGTACTTATAACAAGGGTTTTCATTTTCAGGTAAAAATTTGAGAAAAGCAAAAATGCCTCTCTCCCTCCCTAGCTAGCAGTAGAAAGTTACTTTTTATACTTAAGCTGATTTATATGAATATTTATGAATATGGAATTTTAAAATGTAAATTTAAGTAGTCATATATAGTTAGTGGCTACTGCTAGGTAACCAAATAGTTCAGTGAAAGTTTCTTTATATAGAAAGTCTTCCTGCTAATAAATGTAGAAATACTTTAGTATCACTTTACAAACCCTGAGGGCCCTGTTGCCACATTACCTTCACAGGATTAAACAATAAGACCATAATTAAGACCAAAGTGAGGGAATACTTTTTTAACAGGAGTGGTTAAGGAAGGCCTCTCTGAGCAAGAGCTATTTGGGCTGAGTCCTGAATGGAGAGAAGGAGCCAGTGATAAAAATCATTTGGGGCTGATGGAGTGCCTGTGTGTTGCTGGATCATTCTAATAAAGAGGTGTTACCAGCTACAATGACGTTGTGGTACTGAGTTTATGTTCGAAAGACAAAAAGGAGGCCTATCGTAGAGATGGAGGTGTAGGGTTTTTTTGTTTTGTTTCTTTAAAAATTTTTTAGTTAAATTTAATCATAAATCTGGGTTGGGGTTATTTTATTTTTCAGCTTTATTGAAGTGTAATTGACAAAATTGTAAGATACTGCCCAATGTGATGATTTTGATATACATATATATAGTGAAAGGATTTCTCCCATCAAGTTAATTAACATACCCATCACCTTATATATCTTCCCCCCCAAATCCTGTATATACATGATACCAAACAGTACTTGTCTTTCTCTGTCTGGCTTATTTCACTTAGCATAATGCCCTCCACATTCATCCATGTTATTGCAAATGACAGGATTTTCCTTCCTTTTTAAGGCTGTAATACTATTCTATTATATTTATATACCACATTTTCTTGAGCCATCTTTCTTTTTTTAAGATTTTATTTATTAGAGAGAGCACAAGTGGGGGGGAAGGGGAGATGGAGAAGCAGACTTCTCACTAGGAGCTGGATGTGGGGCCCAGTCCCAGGACCCCAAGATCATGAACTGACCCAAAGGCAGATGCTTAACCAACTGAGCCACCCAGACGCCCCTTTCTTGATCCATCTTTTGACAGATACTTAAACATTGTTTCCATACCTTGGCTATTATCAGTAAAGCTGCATCGAACATGGGAATACGGATACCTCTTCAAGATGTGTTTTTTGAGGTTTTGAGATATGGTTTTGTTTCCTTTGAAAATATACCCACAAGTGGGATTGCTGGATGATATGGTACTTCTATTTAGGTATGGATAATTTTAATGGAATGCCATCTCCCACACACCTGTTCTTACTAGATTTAAAAATTAGATTCTCAGGTTTCTGTGTATATTATCATACCATCTCTAAGTATAGTTAATTTTGTTCCTCTGTATAATGTCATATGTCCAAGTAAATGTATTAAGAATTATTCCTGGAAAGTTATATCAGTTATTTTTTTATGTTTTTATTTAAATTCCAGTCAGCATACGGTGTAATACTAGTTTCAGGTATACAATATAGTGATTCAACACTTCCCATTCATCACCCAGTGCCCATCACAGCAAGTGCACTCCTTAATCCCCATAACCTATTTAACCCATTCCCCCCCACCTCCCTTATGGTAACCATCAGTTTGTTCTCTAAAGTTAAGTCTGTTTCTTGGTTTGCCTCTCTTTTTTTACCCTTTGCTCTTTTGTTTCTTAAATTCCACATGAGTGAAATCATCTGGTATTTGTCTTTTTCTGATTCACTTATTTCGCTTAGCGTAATACTCTCTAGCTCCATCCACATCGTTGCAAATGGCAAGATTTCATTCTCTTTTATGACTGAATAATATTCCCTAGAATATATATATACCACATCTTCATTCATCAGTTGATGCACAATTGGGCCGTTTCCATAATTTGGCTATTGTAGATAATGTTACTATAAACATAGGGGTGCACGTATCCCTTTGAATTCGTATTATTCCTTGGGTAAATACCCAGTAGTGCAATTACTAGATCGTAGGGTAGTTCTAGTTTTAACTTGTTGAGGAACCTCCATACTGTTCTCCACAGTGTCTGCACCAGTTTGCATTTCCACCACCAGTGCAAGAAAAAGGTTCCCATTTAACCACATCTCACCAACACCTGTTGTTTCTCATGTTACTGGTTTTAGCCATTCCGACAGGTTTGAGGTGGTATTGTAGTTTTGATTTGCATTTCCCTGATGATGAGTGATGTCGAGCATCTTTTCATGTGTCTGTTGGCTACTTGCATATCTTCATTAGAAAAATGTCTATTCATGTTTTCTGCACATTGTTTTAATTGGATTATTTGGGTTTGGGGTGGCTATTGTATAAGATCTTTGTATAGTTTGGATACTAACCCTTTATCAGATATGTCCTTTGCAAATATCTTCTCCCATTCCATAGGTTGCCTTTTAGTTTTGATGATTGTTTCCTTTGCTGTGCAGAGCTTTTTATTTTGATACAGTCCCAATAGTTCATTTTTGCTTTTGTTTCCCTCGCCTCAGGAGACCTATCTAGAAAAAAGTTGCTGTGGCTGATGTCAAAGAAATTACTGCCTGTGCTTTCTTCAAGGACTTTTATGGTTTCATATCTCATTTTAGGTCTTTAATCCATTTTGAGTTTATTTTTGTGTATAATGAAAGAGAATGGTCCAGGTTCATTCTTTTGCATGTTGTTCAGTTTTCCCAATACCATTTGTTGAAGAGACAGTCATTGGCTATTCTTTCTTGCTTTGTTGAAGATTAATTGGCCATATAACTGTAGGTTCATTTCTGGGTTTTCTGTTCTGTTTCATTGATCTGTGTGTCTATTTTTGTGCCAGTACCGTAGTGTTTTGATTACTGAAGTTTTGTACTATAGCTTGAAGTCTCTAACTGTGATGCCTCTTGCTTTTCTTTTTCAAGGTTGCTTTGGTTATTTAGGGTGTTTTGTGGTTCCATGCAAATTTTAGGATTGTTTGTTCTAGCTCTCTGTGGAATAGTGCTGGCATTTTGATAGGGATTGCTTTAATTGTGTGGATTGCTTTGGGTAATACAGGCATTTTAACAGTTTTTGTTCTCCCAATACATGAGCATGGAATGTCTTTCCATTTCTTTGTGTCATCTTCAGTTTCTTTCATTAGTGGTTTATAGTTTTCAGAGTACAGGTCTTTCACCTCTTTGGTTAGGTTTATACCCCTAGGTATCTTGTGGTTTTTGGTGCAATCGTAAATGGGATTGATTCCTCAATTTCTCTTTCTTCTGCTTCGTTGTTGTATAGAAATGCAACAGATTTCTGTACATTGATTTAGTATCCTACAACTCTACTGAATTTATCAATTCCAGCGCAGTTTTTTGGTGGAGTCTTTTGGGTTTTCTACATATTATATCAGGTCATCTGCAAATAGTGAAAGTTTGACTTCTTCCTTGCCAATTTGGATACCTTTTATTTATTTTTGTTGTCTGGTTCCTGTGACTAAGACTTCCAGTACCATGTTGAATAAAAGTGGTGAGAGTGGACATTCCTGTCTTATTCCTGATTGTAGAAGTGAAGCTCTCAGTTTTTCCCCATTTAGGATGATGTTAAATGTGGGTTTTTTCATATATGGCCTTTATTATGTTGGGGTATTCCCTCTAAACCTGCTTTTTTAAGGGTTTTTATCATGGATGGATGTTGTACTTTATCAAATGCTTTTTCTGTGTCTTTTGAAGTGATCATGTGGTTCTTTTGTTTTCTCTTGTTCATTGATGTATCACGTTGACTGATTTGCAAATATTGAACCACCCTTGCAACCCAGGAATAAATCCCACTTGATCTTGGTGAATGATTTTTTTAATGTGTTGTTGGATTTGGTTCACTAGTATTTTGTTAAGGATTTTTACAACTGTGTTCATCAGAGATATTGGCCTGTATTTCTCTTTTGTGTGTGTCTTTATCTGGTTTTGGTATCTAGGTAATGCTGGCCTCATAGAATGAATGTGGAAGTTTTCCTTCCTTTTCTATTTTTTTGGAATTGTTTGAGGAGGAATAGATATTAACTCTTTAAATGTTTGGTAGAATTCACCTGTGAAGTCTTCCGGTTCTGGACTTTTCTTTGTTGGGAGTTTTTTGATTATGATTCTGTTTCTTTGCTGGTTATCAGTTTGTGCAAATTTTTAGTTTTAGTTTTGGTAATTTATATATTTCTAGGAAATTTATCCATTTCTTCTAGGTTGTCCAGTTTGTTGGCATATAGTTTTTCATAATAATATTAAAATTGTTTGTATTTCTGTGGTGTTGGTTGTTATTTCTCTGTCTCATTTGTGATTTTATTTAGGTCTTTTTTCTTTTTGATAAGTCTGGCTAGAGGTGTATCAATTAATTTTTTCCAAGAAGCAGCTCCTAATTTCATTGATCTCTTGTTTTTTCATTTATATATCATTTATTTCTGCTCTAATATTTATTATTTCCTTCTGTCTGCTGTCTTTAGGCTTCATTAATGTTATTTATGTAGCTCCTTTAAGTGTAAGGTTAGGTTATTTGAGACTTTTCTTGCTTCTTGAAGTAGGCCTGTATTGCTATATACTTCCCTCTTAGAACCCACTTTTGCTGCATCCCAAAGGTTTTGGACTTCTTTGTTTTATTTTCATTTGCTTCCATATATTTTTTATTTCTTTGATATCCTGGTTGACCCATTCATTATTTAGTATCATGTTATTTAACCTCCGTATATTGGTGGTCTTTGCGGATTTTTTCCTGTGGTTGACTTCTAGTTTCATAGCGTTGTGGTCAGAAAAGGGGCATGGTATGATTTTGATCTTCTTGAATTTGTTGAGTCCTGTTTTGTGGCCTAATTCATAACCTGTTCTGGAAAATACCCCCCGTGCACTTGAAAAGAATGTTTATTCTGCTGTTTCAGGATGGAAGGCTCGGAATATATCTGTTAAATCCATCTTGTCCATCGTTTCCTTCTTCATTTTCTGTTCAGATGATCTGTTCATTGATGTAAGTGGGGTGTTAAAGCCCCCTACTATTATTGTATGATTATGGATTAGTTCCTTTCTGTTTGTTATTGTATTACATATTTGCGTGCTCCCATGTGGGGTGCATAGATATTTACAATTGTATCTTCTTTTTGGATTGTTCCCTTTATGATTATAAAGTGTCTGTCTTTGCCTCTTACTACAGTCTTTGTCAAAGTCTAATTTGTTCCATGTAAGTATTGCTACTCAGGCTTTCTTTTGACAACCATTTGCATGATAAATGTTTTTCTGTCCCTTCGCTTTCAATCTGCCTGTGTCTTTAGGTCTAAAACGAGTTTCTTGTAGGCAGCATATAGACAGATCTTGTTTTTTTTTTTAATCCATTCTGTTACCCTTTGTCTTTTGATTGGACCATTTATTCCATTTTCATTCAAAGTAATTATTGATATGTATTTATTGCCATTTTATTACTTGTGGTTGTTTCTGGAGATTTTCTCTGATCCTTATCATTCTTTCATGGCTTGCTGGTTTTCTTTAGTGACTTATTTGGATTTCTTTCTCTTTATTCTTTGCATATCTATTATTATTCTTTGATTTGTATTTACCACTAGGTTTGTATATAACATCATCTACTTATAGTAGTGTATATTAAGTTGATGGTTGTTTAAGTTTGAACCCATTCTTTACTCCTATCCTCCCTATGTTTTAGGTATATGTTGTCATTTTACATCCTTTTATTTTGTGTGTTCCTTGGCTGATTTTTAGATAGAAATATTAATTTTTACTGCTTTTCGGTTTCCTACTTTCACACTGTCACTTTTGGTGTTTCTTTTCCACTCACAGAGTCCCCATTTAGTATTTTTTGCAGGGCTGGCTTAGTGGTCACAAACTCCTTTAGTTTTTGTCTGTGAAACTCTTTATCTCTCCTTCTATTCTGAATGTTAGCCTTGCTGGATAGAGTATTCTTGGCTGCACATTTTTCCCACTCAGTACTTTGAATATATCCTGTGAATCCTTTCTGACTTGGAGACTTTTCTGCTGAAAAATGAGCTGATAGCCTTACGGGTTTTCTGTTATAAGTAACTATCTTCTTTTGTCTTGCTGCTTTTAAATATTTTTCCTTATTACTACACTTTGCCAGTTTAATTATAATGTTTTTTGGTGTGGGTCTGCTTTTGTTGATTTGGGTGGGACTTCTCTGTGCCTCCTTGATCTGGATATCTGTTTCCTTCCCCAGATTAGGGAAGTTTTCAACTATTATTTCTTCAAATAAGTTTTCTGCCCTCTTTTCTCTCTCTTTGTGTGGGATTCCTGTAATACAAATGTTACTGTGTTTGATGGAGTAACTGAGTTCCCTAAGTCTATTCTCGTTTTGTGTATTCTTCTTTCTCTCTTTTGTTCAGCTTCATTGCTTTCCTTTACTTTGTCTTCTCGGACATTAGTTCACTCCTTTGCTTCTTCCAGCCTGCTGTTCAATTGCATGAAGCCTGTTTCTAATCTCACTTATTGTACTCTTCATCTCTGATTCTTTTGTAACTTTTTTATTTCTGTGGTAAGGGTCTCACTGATATCTTCCATTCTTTTCTCAAGTTCAGTGAGTATCCTTATGATCATTGATTTAAGTTCTCCATTACTTCTGTTACTTATATCTGTTCTGCCTAGATCTCTGGCCATGTCCTTATCTTGTTCTTTCATTTGGGATAAATTCCTCTGTCTTCTCATTTTGTCTAAGTCCTGCCGCCTTCTCTGTATTAGAAAAGCCAGTTGTGTCTCTTGCTCCTGAAAGTAATGGCTTTATGAAGAAGAGGTCATGTAGTGTCCAGAGCCTGGCGCTTCAGGGAGTGTCTCTGGCTGTTTGCACTCTGCTGTTGTGTTCTGGCTGCTCTATCCTTCAGGCAAGTCATCTGCGGAGGTTCTCTTTGCCTGTCCTGGGCAGTTTTGGTCCCTGGCCTGAATTTGGCAAGTTTTAACTAGTTGTGCTCTGGTCTGCTTCTGAAATGAGACCTCTCATCACCTCCACTGAAACTGAGGCCCTACAGAACTTTCTGGTCGGGACATGTAGTGTGGGCAGGGGTTTGTGCTGGTCTTCTGGGGGAGGGGCCCATGCCCCTGGGACTGAGGTAAGCATGACTGAGAAGGGGCAGTTCCACCAGAGTGTGTGGGGGGGTGGGGCTTAGTGTAAGTAATTTAGGCAGCCAGTGTCTGAGTTGAACTGGTTCCTGATAGTGGCTTTGTTCTTATGCTGAGTGGTGGGGAAGTGAAATGGTGCCAGCCAGCTACTTTGTTTCCAGAGAGGTCTCTTCTTGAATGCTGCCTCTCCTGTGCATGCTCTGAGAAGAGCTGATTTCCCCATTGTTTGCCCCAGGCACTCTTCAGATCATTGTTTCCATGCTGTGTGTCTCTGGGTTGTTTGTCTGACTTTTCTCTAAGAGCACCCTATACCTCTGGACTCTCCCAGAGCCCAGCCCAGTCCACTGATACTTTAAACTTCGGGTTTAAGCCCCTCTGGTTGCAAGATCTCATGAAATTCAGCTCCTCTCGTTTTCCAAGCCAGTGGCAATGGGAAATATTTTCCTTGGGCATTCCCGTGTGCCCCTTTTACTCTCTTGCCCTTCTTTCTGACCACAGCTCTCCCACTCTGCAGCAGCCAATATCGGTTTCTCACCTGAACCACATCTTCACACTTTCTCCTTCTTCAGTGTTACCTCATCTGTACAGATGTACCTTTAGTTGTGGTGTTTGTTCTGCCAGTCTTCAGGTTGATATATGGGGCACTTAGGATGATTTGATAGTTATGTATTTTCCTCCTACTTTCCGGCCATCTTTGAGGGAAGTCCTCTATCAGTTATTTAATTTACCTCTCCCATTTTATTAGCTGAGACTCTAGAACCACTTTTTTCTAATAATAGTAGTAGTAGTAGTAGTAGTAGTAATTGTTGGCCTTTTCCTTGAATTTAATGAAATAACTTGAACAATTTGTCATCTAAATTTTTAATTAGCCTTTAAAGATGAAAGATACAGAATTTTCCCTTTAATTTTGTTATTAAAGCATTACTTATTTTTTAATAGATAACCCAAAATGAAAGTGCTTGAAAGAATACACAGTGAAGTATCCTCCTTATTCCTTTTCTGTAACAACCTGTTCCTCTCCCCAACCTATTCCTCTCCTCCCCATTTCATATCTTTCCAGAGAAATCCATGTATGTATAAGCAAATCCATTTATAAATGTGTTTGCATGTATACTCATTTTTCTTTATTTTATTGAAACATTAGCTAATTATGTGTGTTATCACTTGACCTTGCTTAAATTGTTTCTTTAAGTTATTATGATATTTTGGAAATCATTCCATATCAGTACATGTAGAGCTGTATTATATCCCTTTGCATAGGTGTAGTGTAACTAATATAACTATTTTTTCCTTGAGGGATAGTTAAAATAATATTGTCATGAATAACACTGTTTATAAGAATTGTTAGTTTCATTTTTAACCTTCTCTTCTAACTATCCAGCATTAGTTTATTTCCAAAACATTGTAGATTGGTTTCACTTTATGTGTATTATAGAAATCCAAAAATTCTGAAGAAAGAGAAATTCCAGTTGGTATTTAAAGATGCAGTAAGTATGCCATGAATATGTAGGGTTTATTTCATGAATTCAGGGATGATTCAATGCAAGGAAATCTGTTACCAAAACAAAAATCAGTGTAAGGAAAACTAACAGTATTGTGAGGAAGGAAGAAAGATTTTTTTTTTTAAAGAAATTAATTTTGTGAGAAGTAAGCAAAACAGTAGACGTAATTAATAGGTCAAAACCTTAGTTCTCTGAAAAAATTAACAAAATAGATAATCTACTAGGTAACTTGATCAAAGGAATAAAAGAGAAAGCACATACACAAAATAAGGTAACCATGAAAACAGAAGAAATTAGAACTGTAATACAAGACTACTAAGCAGACCTCTATGTAAATGAATTTGAAAATTTAATGAAACGGACTTCTTCCCAGGGAAATACAGATTAGCAAAACTGACCTCATTAGAAAATTATAAAAAGTCAATTTCTGTAAAAGAAATAGGGAAAATTAAGTAATGCCCAATAGAAAGCACCATGGCCAGATGGTTTTAGAGGGGAATTCTACCAAGCCTTTAAAGACCTGATAATTCTAATACTTTATAGATTGTTCCAGAGCATTGGAAATGAAAAACCTTTCCCTGCCTTCCTTTCCCCTTTCCTTTTCCTTTCCCCTTTCCTTTTCTTTTTTTTAATAAAAGGCGTATTTTAAAAATATAATGGAAACAAAATCCCTGATTCTAAAAATTTAACTACAGATCATAGTGCTTTCATATCTTCTTTTTTTAAATTGTAAAATATATCTGACATAAATTTTACTATTTTAGCCATTTTTAAGTGTACCATGTCATTACGTACATTCACATTGCGCAACTGTCACTACCATTCCTCTCCAGAACTTTTTCGTTATCCCAGACTGAATCTCTGTACCCATTCAATAATAAGTTCTCATTCCTCCCTCCACCCAGCCCCTGGCAATCACTATTCTACTTTCTGTCTCTATGAGTTTAACTACTTCATGTAAGTGGAATCATATAGTATTTCTTTTTGTGCCTGGTATATTTCATTTAGCATAATGTCTTTAAGGTTTGTATGTGTTATAGAATGTATGAAAGCTTTAACTCTTCTTTAAGGCTTAATAATATTTCATTGTTGTATATACACAATACATTTTGTTTATCCATTCATCTATTGGTGGACACTTGTGTGGCTTCCACCTTTTGGCTATTGATAATGCAGCTGTGACCATGAGTATGCAAATACCTGTTTGAATCCCTGCTTTTAATTCTTTTTGATATGTAACTAGAAGTGAAATTACTGGATCTTTATGATAATTCTATGTTTAATTTTTTGAGGAACCATAATACTGTTTTTACCCATTTCCCCATTTGGAGCAAATGTACCTGATAAAAATAGGATAAAAAGGAAGCAATATACGGACCAATATCAGTAATGAATATTTGTGTAAAAGTACTAAATAAAAATTTAGCAAACAAAATCGTTACCTCATTGAGCAAATAATATACCAAGTGGTATTCTTTCCAGGAATGCAAGATTGAGTATTAAATGGAAATCCATAAGTATCAGGCATCCTAATAGAACTAAAGATAAAATCAGATTGTTATCACCATAGGTGCTGAAGAGAAACCTTTGACAAATTCAGCGCCCATTCCTGATAAAAAACTCATCCAAGTTGGACATAGGAACTGAGGGTTACTTTTTTTATCATGGTAAGATTCATGTACTTTAGTCCCCAGATTTTATCATGGTAAGATTCATATACATTAGTATCTTACTTAGGGGATACACTAGAGACATTTTCACAAAAATTAGGAGCAAAGCAGAGATTCCCACTATCTCTATTACTCCTCATCATTGTACTATAGGTATTAGCCATTGCAGTCAGAGAAGAAAAATCAATTAGAAGCACAGATTACCATATAGAAATTAACCTTCAACAACAATAATCAAAGAGCATAATATTAAAAAGATACCCATTTGAGTATCAGTAATTACTTGGTAATAAATTTAAAAGAGATACTGTGACTCAGCAATGTAAAGATACTGATTTTCCCTAAGTTACTTTATAAATGGAGCACAAACATCAGTAAAAACTACTAACAAACTTTTTTTAAATTTTTTATTGTTATGTTAATCACCATACATTACATCATTAGTTTTTGATGTAGTGTTCCATGGTTCATTGTTTGTGCATAACACCCAGTGCTCCACACAGAATGTGCCCTCTTTAATACCCATCACCAGGCTAACCCATCCCCCCACCCCCTCCCCTCTAGAACCCTCAGTTTGTTTTTCAGAGTCCATCATCTCTCATGGTTTGTCTCCCCCTCCGACTTACTCCCCTTCATTCTTCCCCTCCTGCTATCTTCTTCTTCTTTTACTAACAAACTTTTTAAGGACTTAGATAAGTTGGTAACACGCTAGAATAACCAGGAAAACAATGGGGGGAAATTGTACAGATTTTACTAACTCTACTAAATAGAGACACAGTAATGCCTATATAATTCAAAGTGTTGTCTGGCATGTGAGTAGACGGACCAGTGGAATATCATAGAAAGAACAGGAATAGATCAAGTACATAGAGAAATAAAATGTTTGATAAAGGGTAATATCTTAAATTCCTGGGGTTAAGGTGGATTATTCATGCATGGTTTTAGGACAGCTGGGTAGCCATTTGGAAAAGGATAAAATTAGACCCATGTCTCAAGCTATTCAAAAGAATAAACTAGAAATGAATTAGCGTGAAATGTAAAAAATACTGTACAAGTACTAGAAGTGAACATGAACTCCTCTTCAACCTCGATTTAGGAAAAGCCTTTTTAACTGTGGTCATTTTTTTCATTGCCTCTGAATTTTGAGCTAGTCCATTTGAACAATATAAAAATAATTTCTGCGTGACAGAAAAAAATAACATAAATTCAAAGGACACCTATGAAACTAGGAGAGAATCTTTGCAGCATATGCCATGGACAAAGGGCTAATACTCCTAATATAACAAACTTGAAATTTGAGGAACAAAGGAATGAAAAGCCAATAGAAAAATGGGGAAAAAGACATGAATAGACATTTCACAGAAAATATGTAGCAGGGCCATTAAACATATGGAAAAGTGGTCAGATTCACTCAGAAATGCAAATTAAAGCAACACTGAAATAGAATTCTCACATATCAGATTGGCAAAAATAATAAGTGGCTATGGGGAAACAGGCACTCTCATGTATTGTGATAATACAAACTGGTACAACCCATCTGGATCAGAATTTGACAGTAATCTAACAAAGCTGTATATGCACTTACCCTTTGACTCATCAGCCCCACATCTAGAAATTTACCTTGAAAGTATACCTCCAAAACTATGAAAATATATAGGCACAAGGATATCGATTAGAGCATTGTTTGCAATTACAAAATATTGGAAACAACTTAAATGCCCATTCATAGGAGAATGGTCATATAAACTATGGGACATTCAGGTAGTGGAGTTGCATGTAGCAAAGTATGAGGAAGAACTATGTGGATCACTACGTGGATTGATTTCCAGAATGTACTGCTAAGAAAAAAATGCAGAGTGTAAAAGAGTATAATATACAACCCTTTGTGAAAGAAAGTACACATGTGCAGAAGCAATACTGAATGGATAAACCAGAAACAAATGAGGTTGGTTACCTACCGGCAGTTGTTGTGAATGGGGTAATAGGGATGAAAAGAAGTGGATTTTCTTGAGTGTATACTTTATATAGCTCTAACTCTTAGAACCTACCCCAAAATTAGTTGAATAATTGAGACCAACAAGGATGTGAGTTAGCCCAAAATAGAATGCAGACAGTAACAAATGAACTTACCTAATGAATAACATAAGTATAGTGGAGGGATGGATATGAAAAGAACTAACCTAAGTAACTTTAGAGAATAGTATTTTGATTATAGTCTAAAGCTGGAGACAAGAACTGTAAACAAATCCCGCACTACAATTACTTTCTCACAGTGGTATGGAGTAGGAATTCTGTAACTACTTTATGTGAATATTAGGAATAAGCAAATAAGTAAACGTATTGTGGATAATGAGAGCCAGGTTTTTCACTGTCAGAACTTACAAATAAGGAAAGTAAAGGCAAGACTGAACTCGTGTTGGATTGTAATCGGTGGTATCAATATGAATATATGGTTATTTAGGGTTATGGGTAGTTGGATAGAAATACAGGGGTGTGTGTGTGTGTGTGTGTACACATAAATATGTTTTCTAGCTCTGTTTGCTGGGAGGGCCTGGAGGCAATGACCCATCTCTGCAGTAGTGAATACATTAGCACCCAGATCTTTGTTTCTAAGTACTATCCTTAAATATAAAAGGAACCAGGGATTCTTGGGGAGAAGTGGGTGATTCCAGGGCTTAGGCAAGGAAATTACAAGATGAGCTCTAGAACATTTCGTGGTGCCACAAAGTAAGGAAGTACTCAAAAAATGATGAGGGCATGTGGAAAAAACACAGGAGTCAACTTTTGAGGGGATGGGGTTTCTAATCAGCAAATCTGACACAAGTTTAGAAACCAAATATAATAATGAAATATAAAATACAGAATAAAATGTTTTAGCTCATACCGAAATGAATAATTCTATATAAATTCTATAAATGAATATAAATGAATTCGTATATTTATATTTGAATTTATTTGTATTCATTTATAAATGAATTGTGATAATACAAATTGTGAATATAAATGGCAAATAAATGGAAGAAAGGGGACACTTTTTTCTTATGTAGTATTTCAGTTAGTGAATGAATTGAGGAATGATGAGTATGTCCCCACAAGGTGGTACTTAACTAATTTCCAAAGGACATTCTTCAAAGTAACTAGCCAGTACTTTTTATTTATAAGTGTCGAAGTACTGAAAATAAAAAAAGTGAGGATCTGTTCCAGATTGGAGGAGAATAAAGGGACGTGCTACCTGAACATAGTATGGGTTCTTGGATTATATTTTGGACCAGAAAAAGGACATTAGTTGGAGAGTTGGTGAAATTGGAAGAAATTATGTAGATTAATTAATAGTATTTTATCATTGTTAATTCTGTCAGTTTTTTCATGTATTTTGAAGCTCTTTTATTGTTATGTTACTGTTATGTCCTGATGTTCTTTATCATTGTGAAGATTTTTATTTTTATCTCTGGTAATAATCTTTGCCTTGAAGCCTACTTAATCTGATCTGAATCTGATCACTTCAGCTTTCTAATGCTTAGTTGTTTGCATGGTATCTTTTTCATCCTTTTATTTCAACCTTCTTGTGTGTTTATATGTAAAGTGCATCTCTTAGGGTATATTTTTGGCTCTTTTCCTAAATCTTTTCTGGACATGCCTTTTTTGTTTGGAATGTCTAGTCCATTATATTTAATTTGGCTGTCATTCTTGTATCCTTTGTATTTTGTTGTTTTTCTCTGGCTGTTTTCAAAGTTCTCTTTCCATTTGGTTTTTAAGAGTTTGTGAAGTGCCCAGGGATTGTTTTTTTTTTCTTTTGTGGTTTTCTTAGTCTTTTGGATGTGGGATTTGTTATCTTTCATCAGTTCTGGAAAGCTCTCAGCCGTTCTATCTTTACTGCCCCATTCTCTCTCCCTTCTTCTTGGACTCCAGTTACATGTATGGTAGACTGTTACTGTCTCATTTATCTTTGGATGGCTTTTATTTTTAAGTTTCCAGTCTGCTATTCAATCTATCCAGTGATTTATTTTTTAAATTTCAGATATTTTTCAGTTTTAGAATTTTTGGGTTTCTTTCCATGCTCTAATTTCTTACCCATTCACTCATTATGGTTCTCTTTTTCTTACTATTTTTGAATTGTTAAAATGGCTGCCTTAAAATTATTTACAAATTTCATCATCTAATTTCATGGTTTATTTTCATTAATTCCCTTTTCTTTTGAATGTGAGTAAAATCTTCCTCATTCTTTATAAGTCTGGTAATTTTATCCTGGCTGTCATGAATAATACATTGTGGAGTGACTTTGTTATATTTTTCTGAAGATTGATCTTTTTTGTTTTACATAAACCAGTTAATTCTGCTCAAGGCACACTCTAAATGTGGACACCCCTGTAGCTGACAGTGGCTGAAATCTCTCTCTGGTTCTTTTAGGCTCCTGGACATCTGCCGTGTACATGCATAGTTCAGCAGTCAACAAGAGATTTAGGCAGAGTTTAATTGCAGAATTTGGTGCTCTCTTTCTTTCACTCTCTCCTCCCTGGGATTTCTCCCCTCACTTCTAGCCCTTGTGATAGCTTCAAAATGTGTCCTCTGATTCTTCAGGCTAGTGAGATTGCTCATTTCTTTTGCATTCTAGCCAACCAGGCACCAGTTAAGGCCTGCTCTGCTCTCAGGTGAAAATCCTAGTAAAAGGGGTAACTCATCCAGTG
This sequence comes from Callorhinus ursinus, assembly GCF_003265705.2. Taxonomy (NCBI): domain Eukaryota; kingdom Metazoa; phylum Chordata; class Mammalia; order Carnivora; family Otariidae; genus Callorhinus; species Callorhinus ursinus. The sequence continues at coordinate 4,987,190 of NW_027397078.1, read as the reverse complement.
CCATTGCCTTTTCTTAGGGGTGGTTTTAGCCTGATTTGGTTTCTCCCTAGGCTTTCTGATAGTTTTTTTTTTTTTTTTTTAAGATTTTATTTATTTATTTGACAGAGAGAGATAGCAAGAGAGGGAACACAAGCAGGGGGAGTGGGAGAGGGAGAAGCAGGCTTCCTGCTGAGCAGGGAGCCCGATGCGGTACTCAATCCCAGGACCCTGGGATCATGACCTGAGCCGAAGGTAGACACTTAACGACTGAGCCACCCAGGCACCCTAGGCTTTCTGATAGTTGACTTATATTTTATCTGTAACTGAAAGTTCCTGTGGAACAGCTACTCCAACATTATCAGAAGCAACGCTTTTTACTAAACACCTTTAAACTCATGTTGCTTTTCATACGCCATATGTAATTGCTGCTTACTGTTCTAGTATAAGCATCCATCATATTTTATGTTTTCACTCCCTAGTGACATAGACCTAGGTTGACCCCAGTTCCTGATACTGTAAACAGTACCATTTTAGAACATTACCCGTGGAAAGGTTTCTTTGGCATCTGTGTTCCCAAGAGTGAGCTTTGCTGGATTGTAGTGCGTTTGCATACCTGATTTCATGAATGATTCCCCTTCCAGCAGGGCATGAGTGATTTTCTTTACTCACATCCCCAAAAGACTTGGATTACTCAACTTTCTTGTTTTGCCAATCTGATGGGTAGGTGGTGGTATCTCATTTAAACTTGTATTTTCTGATTTCTAGAGATAAACACTTGCTCACATGTTTTTCACCTTTTATGTGTTGGTTTTTGTGTCCATTGCCTATTTTTCTGCTTTGTGTTTCAAATCAGATCTTTACTTTTCCTTATGATTTGTATTGTTTTTGGCCATGTCAAAGAAATTCATTCCCATCTCAAGGGAATATTCTCCTTTTTTTTTTTTTAGATTTTATTTATTTATTTGCTAGAGAGAGCATAGGCGAGAGAGAGTGAGTGAGAGCACAAGCAGGGGGAACTGCAGGCAGAGGGAGAAGCAGGCTCCCTGCTAAGCAAGGAGCCCGATGCGGGACTCAATCCCAGGACCCTGGGATCATGACCTGAGCTGAAGGCAGCCGCTTAACCAACTGAGCCACCCAGGCATCCTCTCCTACATTTTTTCTCTCATATGCTTCCCTGCCTGTGTATGATAAGAAGTAGAAATCCAAGTTTATGTTTCTCAGTGTGATGCAACCAGTTTTTCAAGTATGTTGTCTTTTTATTATTATTATTATTACTTGTGTTTGGAAGTATGTTTTAGCATATCATTTGAAGGAATTGAGTTGGATAATTTGGTCCTTACCTTGTATTAATTGTCTAAACTTTTTGGGATCAGATTAATAGTTAGGGGGAACTAATTTAACTGATGAGTAAAAGTTTATGTAGTAACTTCTGTTAATCTTAATGGCCAGTTCTTTCAGATCTTTACTGTGTTCACATACTGTATTCAAGTAGCACCTTATTTGTTTCTCTAGCTCTTAGCTTATCTCATTTGATCCTTAGAACAACTCCAGATAGAAAGATTGGGTATTAGCTCTGTTTTATGGATGTTGAATCGTAGTTTTAGTCATTTGCCTGAGGATCCTATAGCTAGTTTTGTATATGTACCTATGGTTTTTTTTTTTAATTTTTATTTATTTTTATAAGATTTTATTTGAGAGAGAGAGGGTGAGTGAGAGGGAGAGAGAGCACAAGCCAGCTGGGGTGGGGGGGGAGGCAGAGGGAGAGGGAGAAGCAGACTCCTTGCTGAGCAAGGAGCCCAGGGTGGGACTCGATCCCAGAACTCTGGGATCATGACCTGAGCCAAAGGCAGACAACCAACTGAGCCACCCAGGCGCTCCCCTACCAATTTTTTTTTTTTTTTGAGAAGAATTTGTTTGCTCAGGCAGCTATGGACTATTGCTGATAATGAATAAAAGCCACTTCAATCCATTGTTCTGCTGAGTATGTTTTAAAGGTAATATTTAGGAGGTTTTCTTTTGATGACTTACCCTTTTCCCCCCTTCCCCTTTTTCTTGGAGGAGCTGCCTGAAGCTTTATAACTGTAGCAATAATGGGTTTCTGTCACTTGGGGGAGGGGACTTTGGGTAAATGGTTTCATTTAGAGATTTGCCTATGGAACCTTAAGTGTTGTGAACGCTGTTACTCTGTAAGTACAGGAGGTTTGGTATCTTTAAAGTCATACATATTATAAATTTTTTCCATAGGATATATACCAGTACCTTTAAACTTAGATTTTAACTAATTTTGCACTTAGATTTTTAAAAACATTTTTGGTGTATACTCCGTTGTTTATATTAAGTTGCTTGGGAACTGGGTGTTTCTAGGTACAGAGATTATGCACTTGGAGGTAGAATATTTCTCTAGCTTCATCAGTGTTACATAATAAAGATGAAATTATTTGTTATTAAATAAGTTGAGATGATTTTAACAATTGAGATTTGGCAAATTCTTAAAAGGGCATATTTTAATACTTTATTGTATTGAATGTTTACTGGTATTAGTTACTCTGAAACATGGACCTATTATCCACAACGGTCTAGTGTTAAAGGAACATTCCGTAAGGAATTAGCACTTTCTTCTTTCAGTTGGCTGTAAGAAATACGCTGAAGTATCAGGATTATATAGTAAATCTTTTTTCTTTTTTAGTATTATGTAGTAAATCTTAATATATGAGCTAATTCTTCAAAGATACCAATTTTATTTTTCTTTAAATCTCTTTTTTTCTGCTTTTTAGAGGAAGTATCATTCTGCAAAGGAAGCTTATGAACAACTTTTGCAGACGGAAAACCTTTCTGCACAAGTAAAGGCAACTGTCTTACAACAGTTAGGTATGTAATAGTGTACATTTAGTGTATTATAAGTATTTCTCTTTATGATTTTTACATGTCAGGGATGGCACATATGTGGCTCATGTATTCTGTTCTTTTTCCTTCTTCTACCCAGACTTGATAGAATTAATCTGAATCGAGAATATTTCCACCTTTTGCCAAGCATTGTCCATCTCATTTCAGTTCTTCAGTGTAGCTAGTCCTTTTAAATTCTCAGAATTATTCTCTAGTACTTAACCTATGGGTGAAGGGGGTTGAATACTTCCTTTGTGCCAGATACGCTTAGCACTGAATGAAGTTAAATGATTTGTCTAAAGTCACTTGGTGGTTGGTGAGCTTGCTTTCATAGCTCTGTCAATAATATTAACTAAAACATTTCATCTAAAAGTTGTGGAACATCTAACAGTAGAGTGTTTTTGTACCCATGCAATATTCTAGTCTAATGTTAAAAGATGAAGAAACATAGCCATTTGGATGTAATATGTCACTGTGACCAAGAAGATAGTGATTGAGTTCCTTACATTTTGTTTTGTTGTGTAGTTATTGAGTCATGTTTCTTGTATGTATGTGTTATTTGGGTTTTTCCCCCCAGCTTTTGTTTATTTGTTTTTGATCTGGGCAAATAATTTATTCTTTAATTTTTAACCAACGTGTAGTAATATGAGTATTTTCATAATGTGACTTTTTATATAATTTTAAAATCATTTAAGCCTAGATTTTATCACTGATCTTCATGATATTGATACCTATCATATGATTAATTATACAAAATGAGCACATTGCTTAATATAAAACTTTTGTTTTTAGCTTTGTTTTTAATTTAATCTCTGGTTAGAATTTTACTTGAGTTATCCATACTTTTAAAAAATTGTGGAAGTATTTGAATATTTTTTTAATAAGTTTACAGATCATGTTTGAGTTTTGTGAATTTGTATCTTTAAATTAAAACAAGTTTATCCCTCTCTGTCACTCCTCTGCTCACATGCGCACAGTCTCTCTCTCAAATAAATAAATGAAATCTTAAAAAAAATTTAAAACAGGCTTACTAGTACAGTAAAGAAAGGTTTTGTGTTCTTAAGTAAAAAGAACAAAGTGGTGCCTTTAGCATAAGGCAGCTTACTCATTCAGCTAATTTATGCATTTTAGCTGCAGTGAAGAGTATGTCAAGTAGCAAAAATGCATACACCTTTTAAATTTAGGAAATAGATTGAAATAATTTTGGATTATGTCTGAATCACCTGTCGTCTTTGGCATTGGCTTACCATATTTCAGAGTGTGTAAGTATAATAAACCTTTCATGCTTTTGAACAGAAAAATACTTCTCCTAATTAAGTCTGACTTATGCCTGCACATCAGTCCTTCCTACTTGCTTGTCATGGCTGCTTAAGCAGCTCCTTTTAGAGCTTGTTTTTCTAGGTTCCATTCTTACTAGTAATAGGGGCTAATGGAGGAACAGATGAATAAATGTAAATGTGTGATTGATGTGTATTTCCATAAAATATAGTAACTCAATCTCCTTGAAATATCTTTTGGAGCACAGCAAGTATAATAAATATCAGAAAATAAGGGTCCTTATTTGTTTTATATAATATGGACTATATACAAAGAACAGAGCTGATTTTATGCACTTGAATCGATCCACAGCTGAAATACTATTTCCCCAGCAAATTAAACCAAATTATTCCTGTGTGTCTTAAAGGTTTTAGAATACATTATTCCATGATCCAATCTTTTGATTGCTTACATAGCCCTTTCCTTTCCGTTCCGTTCCGTTCCATTCCTCTTCCCTATCCTATCCTGTCCTATCCTGTCCTATAAAAATTGTGCATATTTAAGGTGTACAACTGTTTTGATATACCTATACATAGTGAAATGAATAGTATTGTCAAGCTAAGCAACAGATCCATCTCCTCACATAGTTACCATTTGTTTGTGTGTGGTCGGAGCACCCAAAACCTACTCTCAGTAAATTTCCAGTATATATTACAATATTATTAAGTATAGTCATTCTGTTGTGCATTACTCTCTAGACTTACTCATCCTACATAACTGCAACTTTGTACCCTTAGACCAGTATCTCCCCATTTCCCCTACCTCCCCATTCCTGGTAATCACCATTCTAATATCTGCTTCTATGTATTCAGCTTTTTGAGATTCTACATACAATTGAGATTATGCAGTATTGTGCACTAAATTTAGTTATTAAACGTTTGTGGTACGCATTTTATACCATTTTTATTTATGCCATTTGAATATTTTTTAAATAATTGTCGAATGCTTTATAGTTTTTATTTTAGATAAGTTGTGAACATATGTGGACAATGCCAGTGAGGTAGGGTTATATGTGTGTGTTGTACTCTGAGCTATCATTGATTTAAATAGTCTTAATATTTATTCCTTGGAAATAAACATTGGGTTAATAGACTGTCTTGGAGAGTCCTAAAATGTACATAAAGTTTTACATAGAGCACTGAGTAAAATTGAACATCTTTATATGCTTTGTTTCATAACTTGGAATTTTTTCAAATACCAAAATTAGAAAAGAGGAACTATAGTTTGTAATCTACTAAGTGTTAAATCAGTGCTTAATATCGTTTCACTTTCTCTGGAATAAAGTTCTTTATAGGTTTGACTGTACCTTCCTGTGAGAAACAGACTTCCTTATAATCTGAATTGGCAGTTCTAAATTTGGGGAATGTATATGCCAAACTAAATGAATAAGTTGACTGAAAAAAGAATATTTTTACTTAAGTGTTTTCTGCTTGGTATTCTTAAAAACTGAAGAACAATTAAGTCATTTAGTAAATACTTTTTAATCATTTACTATAGGTTGGATGCATCACACTGTGGACCTTCTGGGAGATAAAGCCACCAAGGAAAGCTATGCTATTCAGTATCTCCAGAAGTCCTTGGAAGCAGATCCTAATTCTGGCCAGTCCTGGTATTTCCTTGGAAGGTGAGACTGTACTTAAGTTTTGCTTTTGTTTATTCCACCTAAGAGATTTGAATTATGAGCTAAAACGTTTGTTTACATTTATAAGCTGATCAGTGAATTTTCCTTTTTAAATATATTATCACACAGATTTCTGGGAGTTAAAGAAAACTTCTGAATGTGGTAGTTTCCTCACAGCATAGTCTGCTCTACTGGGACATTTCTCATTTTGCTTGTTGGATTTTCATTTGACGTGAATTATTGCTGGTTTTTAAAAGTCTTTTCACATAGTAGTTCTTCATTCTAGTGTTTAAATGCCCTTCTCATTTCCAGTATTTTCTTTATATGTCTATTTAACAGAACAGAATTAATTTCTTATTCTGCCTAGTGACCACCAGTAGCCAATGGGACCTTGCTGTTTGTGATTTGGAATAATGATACATACATTAGAATGGACATAAATTTGATTAATAGTAGGTCTCAAATCAATTCTACTTGACATCTCACAGTGAGAAAGTGGATACATTATTAGTGGACTTGTTGGAAAGGAGAAAGTGACATATAATGAAAATAGTTTTCTGCAAGTCTATAAACTTTTCTCTGTACTTTAAATGCCAAAATTGTGCTTACTGATTATCTGAAATATATCTTTTGTATATGTACCTGATAGATTATATTTTGGGGCCATTATTAGATTGTATTTTGTTTCCTAACTGGTTTTATCTCTTGTGGTATGGTGGAAAGATCAGTGTACTAGGAGTTGAGAGACTTGGATTCAAGTCTTGGTTAGGCTACTATATGTGGAATCATGGATGGCGCAGTTAAACTTTTTGATGCTTCAATTTTCTTTTAACCTATTAAATAAGAGGATTATGTTAGATCGTTGGTTTTCATAGGGGACTATTTTGTCCCATAGGGGACATTTTATAATGTGTGGAAATACTTGGTTATCACAACTATGGGGAATGCTACAGGCATCTAGTGGGACAGCTCTCTAGGACAAAAAATTACCTGACCCAAAATGTCAGTAGTGCTGAGGTTGAGAAACCTTGCTTATAGATTATCTGTTAGGTACCTTCTTACCCTGAAGGTTTCAATTTTATGATTTCTTTTGAAATTATCCTGTTTTGTTTTAATTTTAAGCTCTTTGAGTTTTCCATAAATCACATTAAGTTTTAGTATTTTGTATGATTTCATTTTTCCTTTAAATTTAGCAAAGTGTTTCTATGAGATGGAGTAATACTAAGATTTTTTTTAAATTTTTTTGATTAGTCATTAATAATGTACAATAAGAGTTGGTTGGGAAAGTACCTATTTTTAGCAGAAATTTTCTAATACCTTCCAAGGCTTTATAAAATAATCTGATTTGGGTTGCTCACTAGTAAAGCTTAAGAGTCCAGACTTTGTCTTTCTCTTTCACTGAAGATATTTGGGAGCAGAAACTGGATCTTTTACCATCTTTGTATATTCTCGCCTAGCAAAGTGGCTATTCAATAAATGGAATAAATGAACTGACTGAACACTGTTTGTGTTTAAAGCTAGCCCCATTGCTAGTGTTAGTGTTGCACAGTGGGAGGCTTCGTACAGGGACTGGAAAGGAGGTCCAGCACTGGAAAGTAGGGGCTGCCTAGTCATCGCCTCTAGTGTTAACATTATATATGAAAATTTAAAAAATTAAAATAAATATTTTAAATATTATAAATATTAAATATTTATAATATTAATTAAATATTTTAAATATTAAAATAAATTTAAAAATTTATTTTAATATAGGTTAAAAGGCATGTGTACCAGACATTATTTTCTTTTTGACCTAAAATAAAGATTAGTAGTTTAATACAATACAGTAGTGTTGATGTCTTTTTAGTATACTTAAAAAAAAATTCTAGGCATTTAAACATCTAAAATTACTATTTTAGTAATGCTGTAATTTTCAGCTCAGTGAGTATTCCACAGGAGGGTTTTTTTTTTTTTTTTAATTTTAGCCTAACTTTACATTTTAAGCCACTGAGATGCTTTTATTTGAATCTTTTCAGATAAAATTTTCCAAATATACAACATGCTTTACGATTTCTCAAATAAAGGATACTTACCTCAGTTTAATTTGTTTTGGAATTCAACATTATCATGTTAGATGTTCATTTTTTTATCCGTAATAACGTAATTCGACGATTGTTTTAGACTTTTTTCATTGATGTTTACTTTTTTTTGACCTCCTTTCACTGCCTTCTGATGTGTTGCTTCTAATCCTTTTTGTTGTGAGAAAATTTTTATAAATAATATATATTTTAAAAGTTATTAAAGCTCTGAATGGAGACCTCAAGTGTCAGTAAGCAACTTTGGGATTTGATGACCCTAATATTTCTAAGGCTTTTTATTACTTACCTTTGCATTCAGGTCTGTGTTGAAGATGTCATTTGGCATGTGTGTATCATAATACAGGGGTGGTGTGGTAATCCTCTTATACTGGTACTGATCACTGACATTGTTAGCACAGAACTATAGAATGTTAGAGCTGGGAGGGACCAGGGAGGTCACCTGCTTCACTCTGTAAACCCTGTCATTTTACAGATACAGAAAGTGAGTTCAGAGGAGGAAAATGTTTTGTCTGAGGTCATAGTCACACAGGTAACTAAATCAGAACAGGAACTAGAGCCTAGGTTCACTTATTGCTTTTTCAGAGACACAAGACTGTCTCAGGGGAACTTAGTTTTATTAGAGGAAAAGTGGTTGGTGGTTGGACTGGGACGTCTGCATTTGGGCACATTGGTTTCCTACTTTGACTTTGTAGGAATGGAATGTGAAAACATTGGTTGGGGAATTACTGCTTATTCCCTCAGTGGTTAGGTAAATTTGTCTATAAATCTGAGATTTGGCTTTGATTTAACAACAACAAACAGGATGTGTTTTCTACTATTTGTGAAGCATTCCCTTCCTTTGTGGTATCTGTCCCTGTTTGGCATTGTCCTGAATTCTCCCTTCATAAAAGTTTGCAGGCGCGCTCTGCCACGGCCCTCTCTGTCTCAGTCACTGACATTTCTTATTGCCCAATCCATAAGATTAGTGATTCCTTAGGCTTATTTTCACCTCTCCCTTGTAGTCGTCCTATGTTCTTAAACCCTCTCTTCTATGTGGATGAATTCCAAATCTAGATCTCTATATTTCAAGTTATTAAATTTCAGGACCACATCTCTTATTCTTGACCTAACATTATCCATTTTAGTGTTCTCACCTCACATCAAAGTAAGCATATTTCAAACCTCATATTCTTTTCCAAACCATCTCCTCCTTTTAGTTTTGCCAATGAGGTCACTTTTTATTTATTTATTTTTTTAAACACTATTTGCTCAGGCTTAAATCTAAGTTATCCCCCCCCCCACCATGGATATCTAATAAGTTGGTCACAAAGTCTTTATCTGTCCTTTTGGTTTACTATTTCTCCCTTCTTTTCCTTTCTTGCCATTTTCATTACTTTTACCCCAGTTTTGGCCTGTTCCAAGCCAGTGAGTATAGCTGCCTTCTTTTTTACTGTCCAGAATTTATTTTCCTTTCAGTTTATCCCTACACATTGTTAGCAGATTAATATTCCTATAAAGTGCTTTCGTGGTGCCATTTCTCTTGTTAGAAGACCAAAAACTTCAGGTTATCCTTGGGCTGGATTTATAATTCTCTATTCTTTGTATCCGTGCTGTCTTCTATACATTAGGTTTTGCTCATACTGTTCAAACAACATTTTGAAATGCCTTCTCTCATCTCCATCTGAATCAGTGGTTCCCAGACTTTTGGATTACATGAATCAGTAAAATTTCAATTGGGCACATAAAAACATTTAGGATTTTTTGCTGTTGGGGCACCTGGGTGGCTCAGTCGTTAAGCGTCTGCCTTCTGCTTAGGTCTTGGTCCCAGGGTCCTGGGATCGAGCCCCGCATTGGGCTCCCTGCTCCGCGGGAAGCCTGCTTCTCCCTCTCCCACTCCTTCTGCTTGTGTTCCTTCTCTTGCTGTCTCTCTCTCTCTGTCAAATAAATAAATAAAAATCTTTAAAAAAAGAATTTTTTTTTGCGGTTTACTCAGCCAGTTGTATTTCAAAATAAGTCGGTTGCAATGTAAGTATTAGTTTAATGGAAAGTTTATGTAAGTATATGTTATCTTTCCATTTTATTTTCATGGCCAAATTGCCATATATTGGCTGATAATTGATAACACTGATCTAAACTATATGCATCTATACATACTCAAATTCCTTCGTGTTACCCTTCCCTTTCTTGCTTTTCCTAAATCCTGTAGTGTGTATTGTGGTGTCTTCTACCCTAAATTCTCAGAACAGTTCTTGTCTCTGTCAGCCATATGATAACGGCATCATGACATTTGCAATGTGTCTTCAGTCCTCAACTAAACTGTAAGCTCCTTGAAGGCAGGGACTGGGTTCTGTTTTTTCTTTTTTCCTTAGTGCCAAGCACTTAGAAGATAATTTCTATAGTTTCAGCTGCTGCTCTGTGTTTCCATCTGGTACGTCTGCATTAAGAAAATGACAGGTCCTTGAAACTTTAATCATACCTTGCTACCCTTACATGTCGTGAAATATTGCACTCACCTTATTTTTACTGTTTTTGGTAGTTAGCTTGATTTTACCTGCATCTTAATGTTTGTATTTTTTACGAATTACAGAATGATTGAGCTCATGGTTATTATTTAGGAAAGGAGAACTGAAATCGATTCAGCAAGTCTTACCAGCATAGGGTGGTTTTCTTGGTTTTTAACTCTGTGTTCTTACTGAATGTAAGCTATATAAATAGATCAAGCTATTTAAGTGGAATGGCACGTGTGCGTGTGTGTGCACGTGTGCACTTTTCACTCTATATGATATTGAAGTAATATGGACTAATTATTTTAATATTGTTCATTAATGCAGCATGCTTTAGCACTTATCAGATAAACTACAATATAGTTCACTGAATGGTTAATTATAATGTACATTATAATTTTATATATATATATATATATATATATATATACACATACATTCACAGAAATATGTAAGCTTATTAGGATTTTTTATTTGCCTTGAGGTTTTTCAGAAAATTAATCAGTATTAATGGAATTTTCTGGATTTTTTTTTTCCCTCCCCTCTCAGGTGCTATTCAAGTATTGGGAAAGTTCAGGATGCCTTTATATCTTACAGGCAGTCTATTGATAAATCAGAAGCAAGTGCAGATACATGGTGTTCAATAGGGTAAGACGTTATATAAAAATAATGGTCTTATACTTGATATACAACTGTTGCATAACGTGTAATGTACTTAGTAGTTAATATCACTTGAGAAGCTAAGTAGTTTTCTTAGTTGACCTATTTTTTTTCTGACTTTCTCTTTCTAGCGTGCTATATCAGCAGCAAAATCAGCCTATGGATGCTTTACAGGCTTACATTTGTGCTGTACAATTGGACCATGGTCATGCTGCAGCCTGGATGGACCTAGGCACACTCTACGAATCCTGCAACCAGCCTCAGGATGCCATTAAATGCTACTTAAATGCAACCAGAAGCAAAAGTTGTAGTAATACCTCTGCACTTGCAGCACGAATTAAGTATTTACAGGTAAAACTTTTAAATAGCAGTTTTTTAAAGGCACATGTTTCCCCATGACACTCAGGCAGGAGGCGGGTGGCTGGAAAGTTTGTCTAGTTGTGTTTTGATGTCTATAATTTGTTTCCATATTTTGTAAACATACCATAGCTTGTAATATTATTTTACTTTTCATTTTAAGTAAGATATGTAGTATTTAAAAGATGCTCTTTTGCACATTTACTGTTGATGCATATTAATTTACATAATTTTTTTCTATGTGCTGTCTACATTTTTAAGTTGTCATAGCATTTTAGAGAAAAGAACACAAACACTGTCTTTCACTCTTGCTTGGAGTTTCATGAGAAGACAGCTATGAGAACTCTGATAACAGAGCTCAGCTTTGTTTTAATTCTCACAAAGGTTTATATTCTGGTTACCCTCTTTATACTTTTAGTATCTTTCTGAAACCCCAAATTAAGAATCTATTTTCTTTTAAAAACAATTAGTTATAGCATTTAGGAAGATTTAGTGGACTTGCTCTTACTCAAGTAGGCTTGTGTTAAATTTGCTTTTTACATAATTTTTCCTAGGCTCAGTTGTGTAACCTTCCACAAGGTAGTCTACAGAATAAAACTAAATTACTTCCTAGTATTGAGGAGGCGTGGAGCCTACCAATCCCCGCAGAGCTTACCTCCAGGCAGGGTGCCATGAACACAGCACAGCAGGTGAGAAGTTGGGTTATGTTCTGCAGGTGCCCAGCTTTAAGGGTTCTTTTCAATCTGTAGTGGTCAAGCGTATTTTACTAAGTACAGGAGGCTTTTACTAATGAAAAGCCTTTTGCTGTAATTGCAAAGGGAATCTAGATCAAAATAAAACTCCCTCTGATATGGGAAGAAATTTTGGGGTGCCAATTTAGAACCTTTGTGCATTTTCATGATTTTGAAGGAGATTTCTTAATGCTGCAGTGGTTTGTTTAATTTTTAAAGCAGTTTTTCAAAGGAAGGTACACATTCCTCCATTGATGATTCATTTGATTTTGATTTTCAATAATTGCAATCAGCGATGTCCACATAGCTTTGAAAATATGCAGTTTGTAAAGTTTTATAATTTGAAGGAATGAACTAAGAATATATAGAACCCTATTTTTGTCTTCCTTCTGTGATTCTTAGGCATGTAAACCTCATCATCCAAATACTGAACCTGTAGTAGGCCTCAGTCAAACACCAATTTCACAGCAATCCTTGCCACTACACATGATTCCTTCTAGCCAAGTAGATGACCTGTCCAGTCCTGCCAAGAGGAAAAGAACATCTAGTCCAACAAAGGTATATGTTTTAGAGAAATAGAAAAATCCCAGTCAAAAAGGAAACTCCCAACTGCCCTGAACTTGTGCAGTTTTGACTGTCTCCTGTCCTTTATATTAAATCTGTGGACATCAAAGAGTGAAAGGTTTGAGTTTTTCTATCCCAAATTCTTAGCATCATATTAAATATAGAAAGTAGGGATAAATTTGCATTCATCAAATCATTTTATTCATCTCCCTGCCGTTAAGATCTCAACACACTTTTCATCATCACTTTCTCCTGACATTGAGATAAATTTATTGTTGGATCTAGTGGACAGTGTGGTATTTAGGTTAGCCATTTGGGCCATAGTTTAGGGGTGGGCCTTTTTGGGTGGCTTATTAAAGAATCAATATTTTTGTTTTAAATTTATGATTTCCCAAATTTATTATGCATGTAAAATTATTTTTAAAAGAATTTAATGTCATAACATTTTTTAAATGTAATATTCCAATTCATAGTCATTTGGCCTTCATTAGTCATTATTGTTAACTCCATGGATTTAACCAAATATTCTTTAATTTTTTTTTTTTTTTATCAATTTTCCTCAGAATACTTCTGATAATTGGAGTAGTGGCCATGCAGTGTCACATCCTCCAGTACAGCAACAAGCTCATTCGTGGTGTTTGACACCACAGAAATTACAGGTATGTAAGATACGCTTTTGACAGATTGTTTTTCCTCTTGAAAAAGAGTACAAGCGGTAAACTTTAAATTTTTAAGTATTCTTAACGTTGAGTGGCAGTAAATCCAGTTAATATGCACATAAGCAAAATGAACCCACTTTTATCAGAGTAATGGGATAATTTATTCTTGATTTTTTTCACTTATTTTTAGTTTTATTTTTAAACAGGCAATATATTCACATGCTTCAAACTGCATCAGTATGGTTATAGGCTATATAAAGTAAATTCTCCTTCCAGTTCCTGCTCCTACCCACTTAGTTCTCCTTCTAACAGCCAGTCCGTGGTACTAGTTCACCTACCTTTCCTGAGATGGCATGCATGTACAAGCAAATATGCATCCTCCTTCGCTCTCATGTTATTTTTCTCCTTTTTTACACAAATGGTAGAATGCTATATATATTGTTAATAATGTATTTTTACAGACTTTTCCATGTCAGTACGTAAAGAGCTGCTTTGTTCTTTTATGGCTACGGCATATTTATTTATGTAGATGTCACACGTTTATTTAAGCAGAGCACTAGGTTTGGATAGTCAGGCTGTCTTTAGACTTTTTCTATTCCAAACAGTCCTGCTTTGAGTGTACTTGACATGATGCATTTTTAAGCTTAAAGAACTTTCATTCTGTGTGAATACCAAAAAATACTGTATTGGCAAGTAAAATTTTATGCCCATTTGTCTCAGATATCACATTATAGTAAACCTCTTTAGATGAGTGTTTATTTCTTACTCTCTGAAACTTTTTAAAGGGCTTCATCTTGGGGTTGATTGCTGTTGATCAGGAATCCGTATCTTTGACTAGATAGCGTTTCTGAGTTGGTGTAGTCATTTCAGGACAAGGTTGCTTAGGATAGTGAGCTTGAGCTGGTTTCTTAGATATGCCTTTGACTGTATTCTCCTTTCTTCTTCTTCTAGCACTTGGAACAGCTCCGTGCAAATAGAAATAACTTAAATCCAGCACAGAAACTGATGCTGGAACAGCTGGAAAGTCAGTTTGTCTTAATGCAGCAACACCAAGTGTGTATAGCATTTTTTTCCCCTAAAATTTGTTAGCATTTTGAGTATTTTTCTTGACTAAAACATCCTTTTAGAGCATGTTCATGCCCACTTCTTTCTGCCAGTATTTGGTGGAATTTAGTAATCTTGCTTCTTAAAATACTAATAATGGACAGAGATTTTTAGATAAAAATAGCTGTAAATTTAATTTTGAGCACAAGAGTTGGTATTTTGTTACTTATTTACATGCCATTTTGCCTGTGTTCTAAGGGTTTATTTATATTATTTAATACTTAACAAGCTATCCTAAACTGAGGTGAGGTTCTTTTCTTCAGGACTTGTTTAGTTTGGAAGATCTGGCATATAAATAAAATAGAATGAAAATTTGAGATCCCTTGTTTTCAGCTTGGGGAAAAGACCTATAAATTCCAGTTTTCATAATTTTCAGCTGCTTTCTTTTGTCATTACTGAAGGGATATTTCTCAAAACACTTTTCTGCTTTTCTGAGGGAGCTAATCTAAATACGAATAAACACAGTTTCTTGTTTTTAAAAAGTGTGTATTTTTCAACCTAGAGAAATTAAATGTTAGAGAAAATCAGAGATTACCTGGTCGCACACCTTCATATTCTGGTTCTCTCCCTTTTGGGCCACACAAGCAGCATTTATTTTTCATTTGCTTTTTGACAGATGAGACAAACGGGAGTTGCACAGGTACGAGCTACTGGAATTCCTAATGGGCCAACAGCTGACTCATCACTGCCTACAAACTCAGTCTCTGGCCAGCAGCCCCAGCTTGCTCTGACCAGAGTGCCTAGCGTCTCTCAGCCTGGAGTCCGCCCTGCCTGCCCTGGGCAGCCTTTGGCCAACGGACCCTTTTCTACAGGCCATGTTCCCTGTAGCACATCAAGAACGCTGGGGAGTACAGACACTATTTTGATAGGCAATAATCACATAACAGGAAGTGGAAGTAATGGAAACGTGCCTTACCTGCAGCGAAACGCACTCACTCTACCTCATAACCGCACAAACCTGACCAGCAGCGCAGAGGAGCCGTGGAAAAACCAACTATCTAACTCCACTCAGGTAATAGAAGGACTAGCTGCATTTGTTGGCTCCTCATATAATAGTTGTCTTTATTTGGTTTTACGCATTTTGAGAGGAAAAAGAAGTTTGAGGAATGTTTTTATAAGCATTTTATAGTACTATAATTTTTTTTAAAAGATTTTATTTATTTATTTGAGAGAGAGAGAGACAATGAGATAGAGAGAAAGCATATGAGATGGGGGGAGGGTCAGAGGGAGAAGCAGACTCCCTGCCGAGCAGGGAGCCCGATGTGGGACTCGATCCAGGGACTCCAGGATCATGACCTGAGCCGAAGGCAGTCGCTTAACCAACTGAGCCACCCAGGCGCCCATATAGTACTATAATGTTATTAACTACATTTTGACTCCCTACACACACACACACACACACACACACACACACACACACACACACACTCGAGTATATTTTCTTTTCCATTACAAAATTCTCCCCACACATGCACGCATGGGCACACCCACACAATCTTGGAACTTTCCAAGGAAGAAAACAGATCATACAGTCCCCCAAAACTTTGTTAATTTACAATGGCATAAACATTTATGTAATGGTACTTAGTTCATTTCTACATATATTGCCTACTTAAGATCAGGTGCTTATGCTAAGTTTTAGGTATTCACTGTGGTGGGCGAAAAAGACCATTAAAGAAGCAGTTACCATAAATTACTATGAAACATGACTTTGGTGAAAAGTGCTGCCAGAGTACCTAGGAGGGCACATAAACTAAGATGTTAAGAGTCTCCAGAAATTGGAGAATTTGGGAGGGGAGAGAGCTGCTGGTAAAATGTGCCTAGAGTATAGATTATGAAGAGGGAAGGGTGAAATATCAGGCTGAGGAAGGTAGAAAAAGTTGCCTAATTTGTCTTTAAGGCAAAGTGGAGCCACTGAAGTTTTCAAAACAATAATGGATTTCATGGACATTATTTCTGCCAAAGATACGTGCCATATTTTACTCAGTTCACTGTTAGATACAATTTCTAAGTTTTTACTTCTAAATATTTATGCACATAGTTTTTCCTGTGTTTTGGATTGTTTCTGTGGAACGGATGTTTCAAAGTGGAACTGAAAGGTCAAAGAGTAAGCATCTAAAAAAAAGTTGCCAACAGACATTGCCAAATGATTTGTGCTTTTAGTAGTCTACTATAAGAAATATTTGACTTACTGCTGGTTAGCCTTTTATTATTGGTCAAACCAAGATAAGTTCTTTTTCTAAGACAGAATTCTAAGTTTATTCTTAAAGTACTGCTGTTGGTGGGACCATCTCTTCTAGAATGATTAGTAGTTTTATTTATCCTTAAATTTTGAGCACCTACTGTGTCCATGTCTTAATTGAGGCTCTGGGGATAAATCCGCAAACACACGAAAATGTCTTAATTCATGCAGGTAAAAAATAAATAAACAAGTAAGCATTATATATAGAACATTAGGTAACGATATGATTAGTTCTCTGGAAAAGTGTATTAGGGGAGCTGGGGAGTACTAGAGATCAGTGGTAGAGGATTCACAGTTATAAATAGGAAGGTCAGGGAAGGCTTCACTGGAAGGTGACATTTCAATAAAAACCTGAAAGAGTTACGAAAGTGAGCCTTAAAGATGAGCCTTAAAGGTATTTGTGATAAGAGTGTTCAAGCCCAGGGAGCAGCAAGGAGCAGTAGGCCCTAAGGTAGGAGTGTGTTTTGCATTTTTTGAGGCAAATCAAGGTGACAAGCATGGCTGAGCAGGCCCAGCTAAGGGTGAGAAGAAGGGAGGTAAATGTGGTCCAGCTGGAAACGGGCTGTCTGAATCATGTTCAGCCTTGTAGGCCATTATAAGGGTATTGGACTTTATTGTGCATTACATGGGAAACTGTAGGGGGTTTTTGAATGGAGGAGTAACATGATCTGAACTTAGTTTTTAACTAGATCCTCTCTGGTACTCTGGGTAGACTAAAGGAGGCAAAGGTAGAAATGATGTGACCGATTTGGAGGTTATTGCTGCAAGCCAGGTTAAGAGATGGTGGTGGCTAGACCCAGAATGGCCGCAGTAGAAATGATCAGCTTTTAGGTTCATTTGGAAGGTAGAACTGATGGGATTAGCTGATAGAGTGGGGTGTGAAAGAGAGGAGTCCAAGCTAGCCTGACCCACTTCAAGGGATGGATGAGTCTGGGTGAGCTCACCATGCCAGGGCGGGGGCGTGGGGGAGCAGTAGATGGAGGAAAGAACTCAAGACTGCAAGCCTTGAGGCATTCCAGTGTAATAGGTCAGGAAATTGAAGAACTAGCAAAAGAAGGCTAGAAGAGGAGTGACCTGTGAGGTAGTAGGAGATCCAGGAGAATGTGAGTGATGTCCTGGAAGCCAAGTGAAGAAAATCTTTCAAGGAGGAAAGCATGATCAAAGTATAAATCATATAGTGCTCATTGGCCTAGTAAGGTAAGGATTGGGAATTGACCATCTGAGGTATTTGGTGACATTCCTGGGGCCAGGAAAAACTAAGGGGGACAAGCCAAATCTACCCCATGACCACGACCTGCTTTTGTTACTGTTTCTGTTTTTACAGCCCACAAATGAAGAATGGATTTTCATTTTTAAAGCATTCTTAAAAAAAAAAAAAAAATGTGTAACAGAGACCTATATGGCCCACAAAGCCTAAAATATTTTCTGTGTGACACTTTACAGAAAACATTTGGATGAGAACAATTTCAGTGGATTGGTGGGGGCAAAGCCTAACTGTAGTTGGCTTCAACATAAAATGGAAAAAGAAAGTGAAAGCAATAAATGGTAGACAGTTCCAACACAGATACTTTAGTCATGTGGGCT
>NW_027397078.1:4951428-4963928 GCF_003265705.2 Callorhinus ursinus | reverse complement strand
TGGATCCACCATTAAATGTTTGTCACTAATAAATAAGATTAAGTTAAATGTTATCCTGTAGTTTGCCGCTTGGGAGGAGCATGGGGTAGAAGCAATGGAGTAGGGAGAATTACTTTTGTATGTAAGAGTGATAATTAAGCGATATTGGAACTTCACTACTGTAAATACACTATAGTTCTTTTTCTTTAAAGAGTATTTGAGTTTGTTTAAAATACCTTTTGGTCTGTGTTTTATTTTTCATTACTTTGCATTTTCTGTCCATTTTTCACTATTCATCTATTAACCTTTATTCTGACATAGACAAAAATTACATCTTTTTCATATTCTATTATTTTCTTTGTGTTGTCTTTTGGGTCCACATTGTTGGCAGCATTTTCCCCAGTGGCCTACAACATGGTAACTACTGTAATTAATCTTAACTGTCTTACATGATTTTTCATTTTTCATGTCAAACCACATTGGATGATCTCTAAATCAGACCAAATTCTTCTAAAGCATATAGTAAGATTCCTGAATTTCTAAAATTTGATTTAAGCTTTTTATGTTAGTCTTTTTGTCTAGATGTTACACTGACATGCATTTTAACTCTGGGCCTAAAAAAAAAGTAGGCGTGCTTTAATGTCCAGATCAAATGTTATCCTAAGTTCTACTTAAACACAGTGCCTTGGCTCACTGCCAATTTGTACTGCCTTCTCCCTGTTCCCCACTCAGTTCTTAGGGCCTCTGTCCTGTTTCCTAGATACTGTTGCCACCACTCTGCTGGAGCAGGGCCTTCCTCCCTCTTCCACTCTCTAATCTCAGGACAGTTGCTAGAAAATGGGGGAAAATTTAGAGGTCCAAAACTAAGATCATATACTGTATGGGACCTAAGGGTATTCTGGAGGAATAATGTCAAAGAGTTCCATGGAAGTGCAAGTTCTAAACAGTGTATAGTAGCAGTTACCCTAAGTTTTTATTAATAAAGTCATATGCTGTGGGTACCTAGGTGTGACTGTGTTTCTTAATATAGTAAAGATTATAATCTTCCATCTCACCTTTTAAGTATATGTAAATATTTACTTCAGAATTTTTAAGCACATTCTTATATTTTTCGCTTTTAGCTCTTAAAAGACAATTTTGCCTTTTTACAGAGAATTATGTATATGTGTGTTTTTATATATACATATATATGCATATCATGCATCTTATACACACACACACACACACACACAGTTGTAAGTGGCTTGATACATCAAAACACTGTGGATCCCTGGGGTTGCTTGGGTTATTTCAGTAACTATAGGCCTTGGTTTATTAATGAAGAGACCAAAGATGCTCTGATAAATTAGAGATACAAATCTTTAGAGAAAAGTCAAGATGGCAAATGATAGGCATCAGGTTTACCATTTCTGTTCTGTTGGTGATGTCCTGTCTGCTGGGCAGGATTCCAGAACTTGGAAGAGGAAAGTGACTTAGGCTCAAGAGACTTGATGTCTCTGGTCTAGAAGCTTCATAACCAAAGATAATTGAAGCGTAGATTGGTTTACTTACAGAGCACTTCTTCATTTACCTACCAAATGAGATGGGTAAATTTGAAACAAGTTTAAGCCAATATTGTAAAGAATTGGGCAATGACTAATTGTTTCCTACTCTGTTTGGGGAAAGTTTCAAAATGAGAGAAAGGAATTTAAAATGGGATGGTATTTTCTTTCTTCAACGCCTTTCTCCACTTTGCGTTGTTATATTAGTTTCATTACCCTAGCTTTGAAGTACTATAAACAGTGTTGGACACTTATATGTCCATAAGATAAAAGTCTTTTCCTGTTATGTACAGTTCTGTCCTTTGCATTAGGACTGATAAGTGTATTTTCAATGGAAAAAGCTTATAGTCACCATATAGACAACTACCTACATGAATTCCTTCAGGGAAATTCCTGTTTGTTTCAGACTTGGCCTCAAAAAAGCAGGGAGTCGGTGTTTGTAATACAATAGGAAACTGCTAGATTCAATTTGATTATATGGTTTATTCTGACTACCCTCTTATTTTCACATATATAGTTCCCTTTTAAGATGTTGGTTATTCTTGTTTGGTTCATCTTAGTGCTATACATCAAAAGGCGATTACAATACCTTTGCTGCTCTTATGGTTTAAAATTGTAATTGCAACATTTGGTGGTTCAATCACTATCCGTTCCCTTAGTCATATCTCACCTTTTTTTTTCTTTTCTCCACCTTTTTCTTTTCTATTTTAAAATAAAAGCAGCTGTATTTTTCATTATTATACTTTCCCATTTCCCTTTTTTCTTTTGTTACAGAACTGTAGAAATGATGGAGGCAGAATTCTGCTAATCTATCAAACCCTGTTTTCTAGTCTCATCTCTAAATGTCCAGAATGTTGTAGAAACTTAAATTTTGGTGCCACATTTAATTAGTATGAGATGTTCTTTTATGGTACAGTTTTAATGTGTGGTCTATATCTTCCAGTTCCTTAAAATATTAATCATTTACTATATTGTACATTCATTTCCTGCTCTAGAAAACAAATTTTATGTATTCGGAGTCATATTTTGTTTAAATCCCAAAGTTAAAGAGTGGCAGATATACAATTCAGCATGCAAACTAATTATTTATACGTATATTGTAAGTGAATGTTTATTTTGCATTGATTTAATGATAATACTCGAATTGTTTCTTTACCAGTGTCAACCACCTATTTTCTACTTCCATGGAATTTATAAATTAGTACTGATTTTATACCTAAATTTAAAAGCTTAAATGCCTATCTTTAAATGTACAGGACACTTATGCTTTGTTGAGAGATGTTGTGATAGAATATTCATTTATTTAACCTTTATCCTTAATTGTTAGTTGAACTTAAAATTTCACTTTAATAACTATTTCACATACTTTTAAAAAAAAATCAGTTATTTTAAACTTAATTCATTCCTTGAGACCTGCCATGAACGCTTTTGTTTTTACTTGGAGTTACAGTTGAAGAAATTAAGAAAGTGACATCCATGATCCTGTTTAATGTAACATCTCAAAAGTTTGTAGCAGTGGAATTTCAAGCCTTAGTTTTCATTAATGCCAACCAAAACAGGCTGATTTGTAAGGGTTTTTTTCAGTTTGGCAAAAACATAGCAAGATAAGGAAAATTAATTTTGTTTCAACCTGTATTCTATAATATATGATGAAAATTGCTAATTCCTTCTTCAGTAAGTAAAATTACTAAGTTTAACTCCCCGCCATAATTACAATTTTCAAATTCTTAACTAAAATTGTAGTGTTAAAGTACTTGCTATTTTAATGCATTGATTATTTTTGAACTTGTAATAATTGGGTGAAGTTAACCTGGAATGAATTGAAAGCTCAAAATTATATCTTGCTGATTTTCTGAGTTGGGTATAGACTTTAAGAAGTAGGGAAAAAAATTTTTTTTTTAACACTAAAAGAGTTACAATTTGGAAATAATTCTGCCATATTTGAAGAATTTATAACTTAACAAACATGATACTTTAACCCATTAAAGGAAAAGAAACCCCAATTACTACTAAGTAATAATTATATAGAATATCAGAGAATAGATAGCAGTTATATGCCTCATTAAAAATAACTGGTATAATTTTCATAAAGTTTAGTAGATTGGAGTCTTGCTGAATCTTATAGAAAATTCTTTCCAGACTTGAGAGGAAAAAGTACAGATCTTTTCAGTTTGAGAATTATCACAAAGATATTCTGGTTATAATTGCTGAGATGAGACATAGGAAGAAAGACATATTCTATTTTTACTATTATCTAGACTTTTTTGGTCATTTTAACGTTTAATGGAAAGACTCTGATGGTAGAAGATGGCGGAGAGGAAATTGGAGTTCGTGTTTGTTCTTTAGGTGAGGAAAATAAATTGGAAAGTTATGAGCAAAATAAGGAATGTCATCAATAATTCATGTGTTGTATTTTTTCTATTACTTTTCTTCAATGAAAATAGAGGAATGAAACTACGTATTTGCTGAAATTAATAATTGTTCTTAATTTTTTCTGATAGATCCAAATCTCCTGGATTTGTGCAGCTGCCCAGTAACTTAATTAGTACTTAATTCAGGATTTTTTTTTCTGTTTTCTAAATAAATGTCCAGCTGATTTATTCTCCCTTCTTTTTTTTAAGGAATCTAGGTAAAAATGGCTTATCTAACAGTAGCATTTTATTGGATAAATGTCCACCTCCAAGACCACCATCTTCACCATACCCTCCCTTGCCAAAGGACAAGTTGAATCCACCTACACCTAGTATTTATGTGAGTCTGAATTAACTGACTAGAAATAAATTAAACCGGTGTTTGCACCTACCTGTCTTTCATAAGATCTTGCTTTAAGTTAATATGGATGTCCTTTAGGAAACATTAAAATCATTGGCAGTAGCTTGAATGTTTTGGGGGGGAAAAGATGTATTCAGAAAGATTTCATAATAGCATTTATAAAACATGCCTTCTCAGTTATTAACCATGATTACATTAGAGTAGTGAGAAATACTTCTTACTGCCCCCAATTTTGAACGGTATGAGGCGAAAACCACCTAAAAGTATAACTTACGCTGGGTTTTAAATCTGCATTCTACTAGTTATATGGACCTTAACATTCATTCTGCTTATGCATCTACAAAACTATGTACTTTCATTACCTTCAAAAAAGGCATTTGAGAACATAAAATGTGATAATAGGCATGTCATTTTTTTTAAAGAACGTTAAAAGATTATTTAAAACCGGATGTTATTTTACTTTAAGAACATTTAGACATCTGATGTAGGAAGTTGATAAAAGTTCAGTGAAAGAAACTCTTATATTTCTCCCAGGTAGGTCCTCCTACCCCATTTCTTTCCATCCTCCCAATTATACCCCAAATGAAAAAAATGTTAAACTATCAAGTTTGTTTTTTGGGGATTTGGCCCTGTTTTTGCCCTCTAGAGGCCAAATAGTATCGTATTAATCCTTCCTCCAACCAGTATTTATTGATCCTTCAGTATGTAAGAGAAGCACTGGGATAGATGTGTAATAAAACCTTTAAACGGAAGTCTGAGAGAGGGAAATGCAAAATTAAGATTTATCTTTTATGGGTCTTCTTCAGCTTGCTTTCACTTTGGTATTATTTTTAAAAACACTGTGACCTTTTGTGGTTTTCTTTTCTCTTTTTGTGAGGAAAAAGCCCACATAACATAAAATTTACCATCTTAACCATTTTTAACTATACACTTCAGTAGTGTTAAGTAATATTCTTATTGTTGCAGAACACTTCTCCAGAACCTTTTCATCTTGTAAATCTGGAATTCTATACCCATTAAATAGCAACTCCTTTTCCCCTGGTCTCCTCAGCCCCTGGGTAACCACCAGTTTATGTTTCTATAAATTGACTACATTAGATACCTCATATAAGTAAAATTTTACAGTTTTTCTTTTTGTGACTGCTTTATTCTCACTGAACATAGTGTCTTCACGGTTCATCCACATTGTAGCATGTGATAGGATTTTCTTCCTTTTTAAAGTTGAATAATATTTAAATCGCTTTGATTTTGAAGTTTTAATTTTATTTCTTCCCGC
The DNA here is from genome assembly GCF_003265705.2 of Callorhinus ursinus. Classification (NCBI taxonomy): domain Eukaryota; kingdom Metazoa; phylum Chordata; class Mammalia; order Carnivora; family Otariidae; genus Callorhinus; species Callorhinus ursinus. The sequence goes on along the minus strand of NW_027397078.1, from coordinate 4,958,360 downwards.
ATATTTTGTTCAAGATACAGTGGACAAGAGAAATGTATGTGGTTACTATCTAATTACAACTTAGGGTCAAAAGACACAGTGATAAAATGCTGTAAAATATAAAATAGAAATTACAGGGTGCATTGTTAAATTGCAATAAATGATGAATATGAATTTGGCATAATATTTAAATAAAAGGTCTGTTTTCCAGAGATCTGACCATATGTTTTAATTTTACAGTTGGAAAATAAACGTGATGCTTTCTTTCCTCCATTACACCAATTTTGTACAAATCCAAACAACCCTGTTACAGTAATACGTGGCCTTGCTGGAGCTCTTAAGTTGGGTAAGCTTTAAATAAGAAAAAGAAAAGTTTTATATATCCTTTGCTATCTGTGACTCTTAAAGCACTGGCAGAAACTTATTTCTATTAAGTTTTTCAGTTTTCACATTTTCATTTTAATATTTTCTGGCACTGTGTGTGTGTGTGTGTGTGTGTGTGTGTGTGTGTGTGTGTGTGTGGTTGTATATCACTTTTTTAATCCATAGTGTGAAGATATAATGACAATATTGGTTCCTGGCAATTTATTAGTGGTTTTTAAATTTAGCTTTTGGTCTAATTATATAATTGTGATTTAGGTTATCTAATGAAATAATTTTTAATATAAAATGTAGATAAAATTCAGTGCTACTAATAAGACTGTAGCCTCCTAACTAGTGCCTGGCCCCTTGATTCCGCCTTTGCTGGTGGCATGAAGATTAGGTCTGGGGCTTCATTGTCTGGTTGTGTAAACCTGGCACGAAGTTTAGGTTGTGCAGAGGCCCTGGTTGTTTTTTAGGGGAACCGGATAGAGTGCCATAAAACATTTTCTTTTTTTTCTTAACAAAAGCACTTTTAATGTATTATTCCAAATATAATTTTCATTTATTAACCACATTTATTTATTTATGAAGACCTGGGACTTTTCTCTACCAAAACTTTGGTGGAAGCTAACAATGAACATATGGTGGAAGTGAGGACACAGTTGTTGCAGCCAGCAGATGAAAACTGGGATCCTACTGGAACGAAGAAAATCTGGCACTGTGAAAGTAATCGATCTCATACTACAATTGCTAAATATGCACAGTACCAGGCCTCCTCCTTCCAGGAATCATTGAGGGTAAGTGTTTACTCCTTGAACATTATTTTATTTTTAGACTATTTTATTGTTTTCTGTTCTTTTATTTTGAAAGGGCACATTTCTTTTGTAAGCATCTCATTATTTTGTAGTTACACGAAATACTCTGTAAGTGCTGTGCAGTTTGCTCTTAGTAAAGTCAAAGCAAGCCTATGGGTTGATAAAGTAAATATTGTTACTGTCTAGTGAGATGTCTCCCTCATCCCTGGGATGTTTCTATTTAAAGCAGGCTTTCTCAGTCTTGGCATTATTAACATTTTGGTTGGATAATACATTGTTGTGGGAGACTGTCTTGTATATTGTAGGGTGTTTGGTAGCATCCCTGACCTCTCTCCACTGGATGCCTATAGCTCACCCCTTACCGTCTACCCCAGTTGTTAACAGTCAGAAAGGTCTCCATGCATGCCAAATATCCCTTGGAGGGTAAAATTGCCTCTGATTGAGAGCCACTGATACCAGAGGATAAAATAAGTCTTGAGATTGCTTTATGCTTGCAAAATTCCTAGTCTTGTGCCTTCCCATTTTTCTCCTCTACCAGGTTAGTATTATCTGATAGATAACGCCTCCAGGAAGCAGTAGTGTTGTTCTTACTGGCCTCAGACTGAAGGAGAAAACTGAGGGAGAGGCATAAATTATTTCAAAATATATGGAAAATTAAAAACCAAAGCAGAAAAATAATCAGAGGATTATTATTAAAAGAGTCAGGCATTTCAGCAGTGAATCATTACTAAAATCCTTGAGCACTATAATGAGTACTTTGTGAATTCTCCCACAAAGTGAACATAAAACATCCACAAAAATGAGTTTATTAAATGTATTACTCAAATACTTGCTGTATTACTAAGTTGTTTTGTACATATCCTACAGCTAAAAACTTAATATGTGCCTGCAAGTCTTTAATTTGTAATTCATTAGATTTGCTTATCTGTTTAAAATTCTGCCTCGAGTTCACATGTTTAATGAAGGCAACGTTTGTACCTGCGAATTGTGTATTTGTATTTCTTTCTCACTACCATTCCCTATATCCTACAGAGAAATTCATCTAATGAGAATTGTCCTGCAGCTTTAATGAGCTGCAGTGAATTCATTGTCTGTATGAATCTCATATGGCCAAACTTTTGAGATACTTCAACTGTGTGGTAGTATTATGTTCAGAAGAGGATAAATAATAAGCAAGATTCAGGGATCACCCAGGAAGCCACCAAAGGAGGAGGAGTTGAAAAGCAAAGATCCTAAGAGGCAGAGTATTTATATGGGATGGGATCCATAACCAAAGAAAAGAAGCCTTTTTGTGTGCTCTGATGGCATGGACTATTACATGTGAAAATTTTGGCAAATGTTTAGAAACTATACATTTAAAGGGAGGGAGACCAAAATGTACTAAGTATTGCTAACTCAAACAGGACAGTGTTGAGATACTGTATCTGTGACCCCAAAATTGTAAATAGTAGTAGTAATGTTTGCATTGAAAAGCACCTATATTTATGCAGCACTTCTTTCCCTTACTAATGTTGTAAATGTGTTACCATTTGTGTATAATTCATTGTGGAAGAAAAGATTTAACCCAGGGAGAACTTCCATTTGTCCATAATCAAGAATAGAGAACATCTTACCTTCTACCCTTATAGTTACATACATACCCACACACCGCTGCTAGTTTAGAAAATTTATAATCAAGATGGATAGGCCTCTCAGTTAAAAAAAAAAAAAATTCTCTCCTCTTAAAAATGGGTCAAGAATGAGATTCTGTAGATTTTTGCCCTTAGAGAAGAATGTTATTAAGAAAGAACTCTTAAGATAACTGTGGCTGAGGAGGGCAGATACCATGCCGACGGGTGGTGAGCATTGACTTTTCTTGGGTTTTTATTTAATGTGTGGTCTTAAAAGAAATTTTCATGTGAAAGCGGCCTATAGAAACTTAGCTTCCAAACATAGATAATACCATCAATCTAGGTGTGAGATTTACAGTTGCATGATGGAAGGGATAGCTGGTTGTGGAATACTAAACTCGAATGTGTTTTGCTTAATCTATAGGAAGAAAATGAGAAAAGAAGTCACCATAAAGACCACTCAGATAGTGAATCTACATCTTCAGATAAGTAAGTCATTTTTAATGTCCACTTAGTATTTCTGTTTAAAAGGCATGTTTCTAATATTGTCTCTCTTTTTTTTAAGTTCTGGGAGGAGGAGGAAAGGACCCTTTAAAACCATAAAGTTTGGGACCAACATTGACCTGTCTGATGACAAAAAGTAAGTCTTTGTAGTATTTCTGTGAACTGATGCATAGAGGTATCCTCTGCAAGACTGAGAATTGTCTACAATTTCCTCTTCTCTTTCCTTCCTTGTCATTTTTCCGAGTTGATATACAAGTTTCAGATAAATTATTTTTGCTAGGTTTTACAATGAAGTTATTTTCTTTAACTTAAAACTTGTACAGGTTTTCATCAAGACCCTGACTAGGCTAAGTACACAATCATAAAGTTATTTTATGATTAATAGTGTATAATAATTTTATAAAATAGAATTCTACAACAATTATAAAAATAGGAAGTCAGGTTTTTTTCTTTCATTTACTCAGTATTTTTGTTTTGTTTTTAACTCCGTAATTTTTGTGCCTCTTTTCATTAGGAGGTTTTCTTTGGAATAATTGAAAAAATTAAGCATCTCATTGTTTCCTGTGCAAAAGTACAATATTTATAGATCTCATTGTTTTTTGGATTGGGACACAAAGTTTTTGAAGAAATGGCTAACTTCCATAAATATTTGTGGCAGGATTTCACTCTTGATCTGTTGTTATTTTATTGCAGATGGAAGTTGCAGCTACATGAGCTGACTAAACTTCCTGCTTTTGTGCGTGTCGTATCAGCAGGAAATCTTCTAAGCCATGTTGGTCATACCATACTGGGCATGAACACAGTTCAACTGTACATGAAAGTTCCAGGAAGCAGAACACCAGGTAACTTTTATGAACTAACGTTATCTCCTACAATTGAAAAACGGGATTAATCAAAATGTAAAACATGCAAAAGAGAACCAGATTCTTTTCATTTACACTGAAGGAAACTGAAACTGAAGGAAACTCCTGTTATAAGGTTTGACTTGTATTATTAAGATTTTTCCCATTATATTATCTTTTTTTAATAGAATAGTCCTGAAACAATAGCATTTTAATCTGGAAAGGGGTCATTGGAGCACTCCTGGGAAAGTCCCTGTGGCTTAGAGACTGTTGTTGATCCTGTCTCCAGAGTGATGGGATATAGTTTTTTTTAAACTTTTCTTTTTGCCGTAGTCACACTAAGAAATATATTTTATGGGGGCGCCTGGGTGGCTCAGTGTTAAGCAGCTGCTTTTGGGTCAGGTCATGATCCCAGAGTCCTGGGATTGAGCCCCGCATCAGGCTCCCTGCTCCGCGGGAAGCTTGCTTCTCCCTCTCCCACTCCCCCTGCTTGTGTTCCCTCTCTTGCTGCGTCTCTGTCAAATAAATAAATAAAATCTTTAAAATATATATATATATTTTATGACTTTGTGCACATATGTGTATACAAGAACAGTTTCATAGAATAATACATTTTCTAGTCTATTCCATTCTATTTCATTTAAATAAGGAAGTAGAGGTTGTAATCCTCTAATTGGGATGCAACACACAGTTCACACAAAGCACTTGATGGGGAGACATTTCTAGAGTTCTCCTGGTATCCAGTCTGGACTTCCTATTAACTGGGCTTGTCACTTTTGGCAAGTCACATTTCCTTCTCTGGGTCTTTTTCTTCATTTGTAAAATGAATTACATTGGTTTTAAACTTAAAATTCTGACCAACACTAATATACCATCTTCTTTGTGTTTCCTTGGATTTACATGAAATTTCTGAGTGATGTTCAAAATATTTAACAATTAGAGCTGATGACTGGTGATAACAAGTTCACTTATATACCAATGCCTATAGGCTGCATATCACCATCAGATGTTTTTGTTTGCAACTTGAAGCAGCCATGGTTTGAAAACCAGAGTGCTTTCTTCTTTGTCACCTGCTTATTGAATTGTAACTACAAAGTTCTATCAAAATAGGCCTATGCTTGCTTCTGGGTAACATAGGTCAGTGGATTCTGAGTCCTGACTGCTCATTAGAATCTCTTTTAAAAAATAAATAGTTGATTAACCTCTGGAGATTGGGATCAGGCACAATATTTTTTAAAAAGTTTCCCAGAGGATTATACTGTACAGCCAGGATTAGAACCATTAGGTTGTAGTAGTTTTTATCCTCAAACCATTGGAAGCCCAATTCTGTGATATTTTATCCATACTTGGGTAAGGTGGAAACAGTTCTAGAATAAATGGCAGAAGAGCTATATGTGCCCCCCCCCCCCGCCATTTAGACACTGATGTAAATACTGAGCAAGTTATTTAAACACTCTAAAGGTTTTTTTTAAAGATTTATTTATTTTAGAGCACGAGCAGGAGGGTCAGAGAGAGGGACAGAGAATCTCAAGCAGAGTCTGCAAAGAGTGTGGAGCCCATTACAGGGCTCGATCTCCCAACCCTGAGATCAGGACCTGAGCCGAAACTAAGAGTTGGATGCTTAACCAACTGTGCCACCCAGGCGCCCCAAGAGTTCATTTTTCTTATGTATGTAGTATTGGATTGGTTCTTTTAAGATTCATTTCAATTGAAAACCTCTCCAATTTGAATTATTTTATGTAAATAATACCCTCAACTCAAAAAGAATGCAGTTTTTCATTACAGATGGGGGGGCGCGGGAAGCAAACTTGGTAGATTACTTCTTTGTCACTTGTGTCTAGACTGTTTCGATTTTTTTTTCAGTTTGTATATAAGGCATTAATTTTTCAGAAGTGTCCTGTGGAACATTGAAGAATTCTCTAAGGAATTCCCTTAGAGTAGTGCTATCTAGTAGAAATATAATGCAAGTCATATATATAATTTAAAGTTTTATAATAGTCATATCAATGTAAAACAAAATAGGTGAAAATCATTTTAACCTGGTATATCCAAATCTTATCATTTCAGCTTGTAATCAATATAAAAGTTATGGGATTTTTCACAGTTTTTGATTTCATATTAAGTCTTTGAAATCCAGTGTGTACTTTATAATTTCTGCATATCTCAGTTTATATAAACCCCATTTCAAGTGGTTACTCTGTTAGAGAACTCACTCTTGGAAGAAATGGATAGTTTAATTAGTTTAGTTCAATTTTTAAAAAATTATTTTGAATACTTTTTTATGGGGCAAACACTTTGTTCCTGGAGTTACATAGATAAGGTGGTACCTACCTCATGGACTTTATGCTCAATCATGTATGTTCTAAACTATAGAGATGCTCTCAGGCTCTACCCCAAAACATTTTGAATTTGACAGTGGGATTTCAGCATCTCTAATTATAATTAGTGCTAAATTTTATTTTGGAGTCCACACCATGGACAATTCCAACCATCTACCCATGGTAAGAGTTTGTAAGTATTAAGAGTACCATATTCACTTTTTTCCCCAACACCATTTGTTGAAGAGACTGTCTTTTTTCCATTGGACATTCTTTCCTGCTTTGTCAAAGATTAGTTGACCATAGAGTTGAGGGTCCATTACTATAAAGAACTTACTAAACTCAACACCCAAAGAACAAATGATCCAATCAAGAAATGGGCAGACGACATGAACAGACATTTTTCCAAAGAAGACATCCAAATGGCCAACAGACACATGAAAAAGTGCGTAACATCGCTCGGCATCAGGGAAATCCAAATCAAAACCTCAATGAGATAGC
>NW_027397078.1:4798920-4951328 GCF_003265705.2 Callorhinus ursinus | reverse complement strand
CATTGGACATTCTTTCCTGCTTTGTCAAAGATTAGTTGACCATAGAGTTGAGGGTCCATTACTATAAAGAACTTACTAAACTCAACACCCAAAGAACAAATGATCCAATCAAGAAATGGGCAGACGACATGAACAGACATTTTTCCAAAGAAGACATCCAAATGGCCAACAGACACATGAAAAAGTGCGTAACATCGCTCGGCATCAGGGAAATCCAAATCAAAACCTCAATGAGATATCACCTCACACCAGTCAGAATGGCTAAAATTAACAAGTCAGGAAACGACAGATGTTGGCAGGGATGCAGAGAAAGGGGGAACCCTTCTACACTGTTGGTGGGAATGCAAGCTGGTGCAGCCACTCTGGAAAACAGTATGGAGGTTCCTCAAAAAGTTGAAAATGGAGCTACCCTATGATCCAGCAATTGCACTACTGGGTATTTACCCCAAAGATAAAAATGTAGGGATCCAAAGGGGTACATCCACCCCGATGTTTATAGCAGCAATGTCCACAATAGCCAAACTGTGGAAAGAGGCAAGATGTCCATCGACAGATGAATGGATAAAGAAGATGTGGTATATATATACAATGGAATATTATGCAGCCATCAAAAGGAATGAGATCTTGCCATTAGCAACGACGTGGATGGAACTGAAGGGTGTTATGCTGAGTGAAATAAGTCAGTCAGAGAAAGACATGTATCATATTACCTCACTGATAGGAGGAATTCTTAATCTCAGGAAAGAAACTGAGGGTTGTTGGAGTGGTGGGGGAGGTGGGAGGGATGGGGTGGCTGGGTGATAGACATTGGTGAGGGTATGTGCTATGGTGAGCACTGTGAAGTGTGTAAGACTGTTGAATCACAGATCTGAACCTCTGAAACAAATAATACAATATATGTTAAAAAAAAAAAAGCAGGAGGGGAAGAATGAAGGGGGGGAATCAGAGGGGGAGATGAACCATGAGAGACTATGGACTCTGAAAAACAAACAGGGTTCTAGATGGGAGGGGGGTGGGAGGATGGGTTAGCCTGGTGATGGGTATTAAAGAGGGCACGTTCTGCGTGGAGCACTGGGTGTTATATACAAACAATGAATCGTGGAACACTACATCAAAAACTATAATGATATAATGTATCGTGATTAACATAACAAAAAATTTTTAAGAAGTACCATATTCACATCATACTATTATGTGTAAAAGACACGGTATGGTGAGAGCAGCAACATTTTTCTCTATTGAGGTAAAAATCACACAGTAAAACTAATTCTTTTAAAGTATGCAGTTCAGTTGCATTTCAGTGTATATTCACTGTGCTGTGTAGCCATCACTTCTGTGTAGTTCCAAGAGATTTTCATCTGTCCAAAAGGAAACCTCATACCCATTAAACATTAACTCCCCATTCCCCACTTCCTTCTGCCCCTGGCAACCAGTAGTCTACTTTCTGGTTCTATAGAATTACCTGTTCTGGATGTTTCATATAAATGGAATCATATAATATGTTCCCTTTTGTGTCTGGCTTCTTTCAGTTAGCATGTTTTTTGGTTACCTGCATCGTATTAATGGTTCAGTCCTTTTTATGGCCAAATATTCCATTGTGTGGATATAGGACATTTTGTTTATCCGTTCATCAGTTGGTGGACATTTGGGTTGATTCCACTTTTTAGCTGTTGTGAATAGTGTTTCTGTGAACATTCATGTGCAAGTATCTGTCTGAATCCCTTTTTCCAGTTGTTTTGGTTATATACCTAGGATTTGAATTGATGGTTCATATGGTGATTCTATGTTTAACTTTCTGAGGAACTGCCAAACTGCTTTCTACAGTAGCTGCACCATTTTACATTCATGCCAGCAATATATGAGAGTTCCCACATCCTCACCAACACTGATTATTTTCCATTTTTTCTTATTATGGCCAACCCAGTGGATGTGAAGTGGTTTTTCTTTGTGGTTTTGATTTTCATGTGCTTGCTGGCCATGTATATTATCCACTTTGAAAAAATGTCCGTTCAGGTCCTTTTCCCATTTTTTAATTCAGTTGTTTGTCCTTTTGTTGTTGAGTAGTAGGAGCTTATATTTTGCATATTAACCCGTTATCTAATATATGATTTGTAGATATTTCCTCCTATCCTTTAAGTTATTTCATTCTCTTGATAATGTTCTTTTTTTTTTTTTTAAAGATTTTATTTATTTATTTGAGAGAAAGAATGAGAGAGAGAGAGAGAGCACATGAGAGGGGAGAGGGTCAGAGGGAAAAGCAGACTCCCTGCCGAGCAGGGAGCCCGATGCGGGACTCGATCCCGGGACTCCAGGATCATGACCTGAGCCGAAGGCAGTGGCTTAACCAACTGAGCCACCCAGGCGCCCGATAATGTTCTTTGATACACAAAAGTTTTTAATTTTGATGAAGTTCAGTTTATCCATTTTTTGTTTTGTTGCTTGTGCTTTTGGTATCATATGTAAGAAACCACTGCTGAATCCAGGGTTATCAAGTTTTACCCGTTTTTCTTCTTAGATTTTTATAGTTCCAGCTCTTATATTTAGATATTTGATCCATATTAAGTTAATTTTTATATGTGGTTTTATATGAGCTAAGGGTCCAAATTCATGCTTTTACATATCCAGTTGTCCCAGCACTATTTGTTGGAAAGACTATTCTTTTCTCTATAGAAGGGTCTTAGCACCCTTGTTGAAAATCAGCCACAGATGTATGGATTTATTTCTGAAATCTTGATGCTCTTTCCTTGATTTATATCTCTATTGTTATGCCAGTACCACACTGGTTTGACTGCTGTACCTTTGAGGTAAGTTTCAGAATTGGAAAGTATGAATCTTCCAACTTAGGTAGTTACCTTTACTGTAGTACTTTATCTCTTTGTCACAGGGCTGTGAATTACTGTCTGTTTCATTTCAGCCCCAAAATTCAGCCTCTAGTATTTTCTTACATGGCAGATTGGCTAGTGACAAACTCTTTCAGCTTTTATTTATCTGAGAATGTCTTAGTTTCTGCTTTATTTTTGAAGAATGGTTTTGCCAGATATGGAATTCTTGGTTACTTTTTTTTTCTTTCTTTCAGAGTTTAAATGTGTTATCCTGTTGCTTTCTGGCCTCTGTGGTTTCTGATCTGAAATCAGCTATTAATCTTACTGATAATCCCTTGTATGTGACAAATCACTTTTTTCCCCCCTGCTTTCAAAATTCTCTTTGGGTTTTTAGTTTGACTCTAAGGTGTCTTGGTGTGGCTCTCTTTGAGTTTTTCCTACTTTGGAGTTTCTTTAGCTTCTTTGATGTATAGATGCATGTATTCTGTCAAATTTGGGAAGTTTTGGACCATCACTTCTTCATATATTCCTATTGTCCTTTCTCCTGTTCTGGGACTCCCACAATGCATAGGTTAGTGTATTTGATGGTCCCATAGGCTCTGTTAATTTTTCTTCGTTCTATTTTCTTTCTTCCCAAAATGATTAGTTTCATTTGACCTATCTACAAGTTTGTGGATTCTTGCTTTAACCTGCTCACATCTGCTGTTTGAAACCTACTAGTGAATTTTTAATTTCAGTTATACTTTTCAGCTTCAGAATTTTATTTATGATAATTTCTGTCTCTTTATTAATAATCTCTTTTGAGACCTCATTCTCCTTATTTCCTGTGGTTCTTGTTTATGGTTTATTTTAGCTCTTTGAAGTATACTTAAGACAGTTGATTTAAAGTGTTTGGCTATGAAGTCCAATATCTGTTCTTTTTCAGGAATAGTTTTTGTTTTTGTTTTTGTTTTCTCCTGTGACTGGGTCATACATTTTTGTTTATTTGCAAGCCTCATAATTTTTTGTGGAAACAGACTCTGAGAATTAAAAAAAAAACCAAAACAGATTGTATTCTCGGTCAGATGTAGTCCCTGAGGTCTCTGTTCCCTAAGCATAGTACTGTGCTAATATTTTGACATTTTGAATGTTATCATGTGGCAATTACAGAAAGCAGATTCTCCCTCTCCATGGTTTGTTCTTCCTTATTGTGGGCTACATTTGTCTGTTTAGTGACTTTTCCACAGTATTTTCACAAAGACTGTATTCCTTGGCATGTGTGAGTGCTGAAGTTTCTTTTCCATTATCTCAGCAGTTAGCCAGTGACCTGACAGAGATTTCCTTCAGTGCTTTGTGCCAAAAAAAGAAGAATGGAAAAATGAAAAGAAAGAAAAGAAAAAATAATTCTCCAGGTCTTTGCAGATTGCCTCTGTGTTGAGTCACTCCTTATACACTTATCCATGCTGCTTACAGTTGTACTTTGAGCCTGTACTTTGAGCTCAAAGGCTCAGCCTTTGAGCCCTCCTTGCTTGCACTGCGCCTAAAGATTAGCAAGAAGTTAAAATTTATGGTCTTAGGTATTTTTCTGAGCATGCGCCCTGCTCTGGGTATGCATGTGGCTTTCTAAATTCTCTAGTATTCATGGGAACTTTTCAAAGCCTTTATTCCCCCCAAATCTCAGTCCCCAGCTTTTCTTTCCAGGCCTTTGGTGTGTCTGTTGCTTGCCCCAACTCTTTGTTTTTGCCTTTGTTCATTGACCTTTCAATGTTTTGGGGGAAACCTTCTCCACTGAACCACTTGCCCTGATAGAGTGAAGCTCCTTATGTTAGTCCTTTGGGGGAAACTCCAGTCAAGTCGAAACAGAAAAACATAATTCCTTGGGAACAAGATCCACTCTGCTCCCTCCAGAACCAGGGACACTCACGCTAGAATACAAGACTACCATTTTTAAGTCCACTGCCACACTAGTGATGTGGGTGGGGATAAGGTAAGTTAAAGTGACGTAAAAGTCTCCTACTGTGTTGTGAGTTCTTTCTGGTCAGGCATTCACTTGGTCGCTGTAAACCTTTGACTATTGCCCAGAGTTCTGGTAAGGTTCCTTCTGTCAGTTTTTACTAGATTTTTTCTTTTTTTAGTGTTTCTGAAGAGTTCTCCAGAGTTCCCTGCTCCATCACTTTTGTTGACAATACTCCCACAGCTACATTTGAAAACCAGGTTTCTTGTCTCTTTATTGATGTCCTAATACTACTTGTGAGAAATGGTGATTAGTTCACAAAGAAGTGGTAATGATATCAATAATAGCTAATACTTATTACTTACCATATATTTGGCACTGTTCAGAGCAGTCATTATTTCATTGATCCCTCAAAACAACCCAGTGATTTATTGGAATTGTTATTATCTAATCTTCTATATAAGGAAATGGAGTCAGAAAGGCTTAGCAATGTGCCCAGGTTCACATAAGCTTAGGAGCCTGGCTGTAGAACCTAAGCTTTTAGTCTTGATTTAGACTACCTCTGCAGAAGGTCTTACTGAATAAGTTAGGAGCTGACCAAACTCTGCTCTAAAACTAGACACAGAAATAATGACAAAGAGCTGAATACCACCAGAACATTCTATGTTGAACATTTCCGAGGTCTTATTTCTAAAGGCACATTTTGCTATAGAATTTATAGTATGCTGATTACTGTTTTTCTTTTCTCATTTCAGGTCATCAAGAAAATAACAACTTCTGTTCAGTTAACATAAATATTGGTCCAGGTGACTGTGAATGGTTTGTTGTCCCTGAAGGTTATTGGGGTGTTCTGAATGACTTCTGTGAAAAGTAGGTTTCCAAACTAAATTTTCTTTAAACGTAATTATTCAAAAACAGTAATTGTAAAGGACAACTTACTAACCTGGATATCCCAATGTATGTAACCAGTTTTCACTTACCATTCAGCAAAAAATTCATTTAAATTGATTTGATTCCAAGTCTCTTCCTTTGCATTACTGAGAATACTTTAAGAAAGATGCGGCAGTAACAGCCTTGAATTTGGAAGATAGGAGGATTGAGTTGTTTATTAGGTTAATTGAACAATTGATACATAAATACTTGTTCATGTGGGAGATCTATATTCCAAGAAAAATTATTTTACTATGAATGGTTTTAGAAGTGGAAGGAATTCTATAATAGAGCCCTTTCATAGGTTGTTAATAACTCAAGTTTGAGCATATTGCTCTTTGTCATATCACCATGATATAAATCCTTTTTAAAACTACACTGGCAACTATTCCTATAAAATAATTTTACAAAATTTAATCAACTGCTTCAGATTTTATTTTCTCTATTTGAAGGAACTCACCTGGTAGAAGTATTCCTTTCCTTAAGGTCCTAGAAATAGCCTTCCTTTATTTCTTTATCTTGTGTTAGAGTACCTCAGAATTATTTTCATTGGTTTAAACTTATTTGTCTAAATGGAAACTCCATTATGTAAGCCTTGATATTTTCCTTTAGTAATAACATTGGAAAATTATTACGGATAAAAACATAAATTATACATATATATGGTGTTATTCTCCCCACCCCAAGGAAGTAAAGGGGGAACCACCAGAAATATTTACATTATGAGAGACTCTGAAAACTAATTATACAAATACTCCACATACTAAGAATTTTTTTATCGTGGGTTACAGGATCTTTGCTGTAAACATCTTTCTTGGTTTAGTAACAAGTGTAAATACAGTTACAAAAAAACCCCCACACTAATCCAAAATTTCCTTATATACAAGCAAAAGATAATTACCTTTCATTGTTTTTACTGTTTAACACACAGATTTCCTTTCATATAAGAAAGCCAAAGATGTGAAATTTTAAAGTTTCAAATGCCCTAATGAAATAACCTGATCTACTTTAATCTGTGCTTGCTTTTATGGACCAGTGGTCCGGTGGTAGCAGAGAAAGAGCAGTGTCATGTAGGAAATCTCCATTGTTCTACAGAAAGATCTATCTTTCTTTCTTTCTTTCCTTCTTTTCATTTGATTTTATTTATTTATTTGAGAGCATGAGAGGGGGAGGGTCAGAGGGAGAAGCAGACTCCCTGCTGAGCAGGGAACCTATGTGGGACTCGATCCTGGGACTCCGGGATCATGACCCGAGCCAAAGGCAGTTGCTTAACCAACTGAGCCACCCAGGTGCCCAAGATTTGTATTTCTTAAACTTTGAGATAGTAGTATATTTTTACAACACAGTACACTAATCCTTGTTCATTATTTCTGAGTAGAGATTGGCTCTCTTCAGGATTTAGTTTTTCTTTCCTACCTAATGGGGTGGTAATCTGGGAACAAAGATAATTAGAAGAGGCAGGTGATGTCTAAAAAGCGTGAACTTGGGGATAATAAAAATATCAAAAGTATGAAAGGTTAGGTAAATTTAAGCTGCAGAAATAGCATTTGCTACCCCAGCATTTCAGTGTAATTCTGTTTCACATAAGGATTGTTGCTTTTGATACTGACTGATACTGACCATGTCTGTAGTTTTTGTTATGACTAAACAGTATCTGTCTTGAAATAACCATTCACTTGAATATATGATAAAAAGGATGCTTGCTTTTTTGGGGTAACTTTAATTTTTTTTTTTTAACTTAGTTGTTGATTATTTGGTGGTCTTGCTTACTTGATTGCTTGCTTGCTTTTGGATAGAAAGGTTCCTCCAATGTTATGATGGCAACACATGGGTGACGTAGGGATAGAATTTGTGTTTGTAACCATATTTTGCTTCATAGGCAGGTTTTTCTGGACTGTATCTACTGAGCCTTATTACAGACAGTAAAGCCCATCCATAGCCCCCTGCAGTTAGGCTACCATTGGCAGTCTTCTAGACTTTGAAGAGCAGCCTTGCATTTTTTTTAAGGAAAAAAAATAAGGCAAAGATTCCATCTAAATCAGCTGTTGGTGAGATTTTTTCCATAAAGGGCCAGATAATAAATATTTTAGGCTTTGCAGGTCATATGGTCTCTGTCACAGCTGTGTCACTGTGGTACATAAGCAATCCTGTATAATAATATGTAAATGAATGGGCATGGCCATGGTCTAATAAAAGTTCTATTTACAAAAATAGGTGAGCTGGATTTGGCTCATGGGCCATAGTTTGCCAGCCCTTGATCTAAGCAAATAAGTTAAATTTAAACCAACGAGAATAATTTCAAGGTACACTTTATTGTATCCTTTGGCACAGGACAGAAGTAAAGACTACTTCTTAGATAATAAGGAAAGGAACACTTCCATTCTGCAAGTTTCTCCTTCCCCAAAATGTAGCTTATTGAATTTTATAAACTTCTCTTGTAGGAAAAGTTGCTATGCAGTTTTAAAAATACTTCCTTTTATATCATGATGAAGTAGAAAAAGAAGAAGCCAGATTTATTTTTTTTATTTTTTATTTTTTTAAGATTTTATTTATTTATTTGACAGAGAGAGACATAGTGAGAGAGGGAACACAAGCAGGGGGAGTGGGAGAGGGAGAAGCAGGTTTCCCGCGGAGCAGGGAGCCCAAGCGGGGCTCGATCCCAGGACCCTGGGATCATG
This sequence comes from Callorhinus ursinus, assembly GCF_003265705.2. Classification (NCBI taxonomy): domain Eukaryota; kingdom Metazoa; phylum Chordata; class Mammalia; order Carnivora; family Otariidae; genus Callorhinus; species Callorhinus ursinus. Next base: position 4,942,965 of record NW_027397078.1, on the reverse strand, counting down.
ATCTGAGCTGAAGGCTTAACGACTGAGCCACCGAGGGGCTCAAGAAACCAGATTTTAAAGTAAAAGCTTACTAAGATCCATAGACTGTTTCCAAAGTACATTGGTGGTGGCGGCGGCGGTGATGATGGTTATTTGTGCATGTGTGTGACTATTCGTTTTTTATGAAGTTGTTTTCAGCTGCATAGTTTTAACTAGTATCAAAACTCTAGAGACTGACATCCTGTCTCCTTTTCCTCTTAGAATTCAAAACAGCAGTAGAGACCATTCTTTTTTCCACTTTGCCTCAGAAATCAAGGTTCCTAAATACTTCATTATATTTGCCATAGCATTCCTGTTTATGGACTTAAGTGACTTGATGTCAATTCCACCTTCCATTTACCTTTTAGAGATTTCTTGGTACTCCATGAAGAAGGGTTCAGTCAAATAGCCTTTAGTGAAATGAAATTAAGTTAATGTATAAGTGTTACTTAAAAGGAGCTTTGTATTTCATTTGGATCTTTGAAAAATCAGTTGAAGGTAGTAGTACTGATCTTTGGATAAGTTATCCAATACTTAACTGTAATTAATTTTACTCCCATTACATATGGTAGTTCTTATTGCACAGACAGTTAAGTTTCAATGCAGTGTGAATGAGCATGTTTTAAGAAGTTTTGACCTTGTTTTCCAGTCTTATTAAGGAGCTTTATTAAAGTATTTGATCCATCTGCATTATTTTTTCTTATTTCAGAAATAATTTGAATTTCCTTATGGGTTCTTGGTGGCCCAACCTTGAAGATCTTTATGAAGCAAATGTTCCAGTGTATAGGTTTATTCAGCGACCTGGAGATTTGGTCTGGATAAATGCAGGCACTGTTCACTGGGTTCAGGCTATTGGCTGGTGCAACAACATTGCTTGGAATGTTGGTCCACTTACAGGTATTTTAAAGAATATGCTAAAAAAAAAGTTTAATTTATAAAAGATTGTATCTGATAGGTTTATTTTTTTTTCTTAGAATATAACTCAGTAGAAATTGGAAGAAGAGTTGTATCTCCTTGAATAAAATTTTAATTTGTAGTACAAGAAATTAAATTCAAGTTAACAGGTAGAAATCCCAAGACCATAGATCTCACCAAATAACAAATTAATGTCTTTATATACAAGGAAGAAACACTTTTAATAATTTTTAGAGTGCTTGGTTTTGTTTTATAAAGCAAACCCTTTATGGGAGAAGGCAAAATAGAGTGGTTGTTCATTCTTTGAGATTTTTCTTTTATCTGGTAATGTTGTATGAATAGCCCTAATATGTCAAAATCTGTTTGAATTATGCCTGCCTTCAAGCAGTAGATAATTCAGATTAAGAATATGGCCTTTGGAGCCAGAAAGACCTGGATTAGGACCAGGACCTGGCTCTTGCAACTTTGGGCAAGTTATATAACCTCTCTGGGCCTCAATTTCTTCATCTGTATAATGGGAATAATAAAATTAATAAGGTAATGATAAAGATGAAATGAGATAATGTATAAAAATAGCTCAGCACAATGCCTGGCACATAGTTACAGTAAGCACTCTTTATGTGTTCACTACTATTATTATTGCCATAATTATCAAAGAAACATAATTATTTTTGTAATGTTTGAGATTCTCAGAATTGGTATTGATAACATCTGAGAAGGTGATAATGGTAACTTCATATCTTTTGGTACTTTGGGTTGCTATTTTATAACTGTTTTTTTTTTCCTAGCCTGCCAGTATAAGTTGGCAGTGGAACGGTACGAATGGAACAAATTGCAAAGTGTGAAGTCAATAGTACCCATGGTTCATCTTTCCTGGAATATGGCACGAAATATCAAGGTCTCAGATCCAAAGCTTTTTGAAATGATTAAGTAAGTGCTTTCTAAAACTGCTGTAGTCCCTCTCTTTTTGGGGAGTGTTAACTATTCAGTACTTCCCCCCCCCCATAGAATTATGTTGACATCACAACAAAATGGTCCAGAAGTCTAGTAAAATATAATACGGGAATCCACACATTAAAAGTATTTTTCCCTTCCAGATAGTCAGTACACTATGGTACAAAAAGGAATGAAGGCACACAAATGATTCTAAACCAGTAGATTCACAGGCCTGTGCTTCCCACTACCCTCTGAGCCACCTGATTCCTAGGAGAACTTGAGTTTTAATATTGAAAGACTGCCCTTGGTATCAGGGGGAGAGAATGGCATCACAAAATAATTGCTGGTACAGATAAATTAGCATTTAATACAGGGACTTAACTAAAATGGCAATTTTTTAATTGTTTTAATGAAATCATCCATCTTATAATTGTCCCTTTTCTTAGCTGCTTTATACACCAAATACAAGTTATTTGAATATATATATATCCTACTAAGCTTCTCATTTATTGTCAGTTTCTGTCTTAGCTATTTTGTAAATATATTTAGAAGTAATATTTTCAAACAGTGCTTTCCCTAAACTGTATTTTCTGCCACTGCTGCCCCTACCCTGAAAAGGTGGGTGATTCTGGTCAAAGAAATATGGAAAATGATGGATTAAAGTTTTACAAGTCCTTTATTCTTTTAATAGTTTTTGTAAAATGTTGTATAGACTATGAGTGTTGGTGTGTTTTGTGAATGGGGAAGGAGGAGGGTTATATAATGTATTTCCCAAACGTATTTGTTTGACCAGTATCTCTTAAAGAATTGATCTCCTCAAAAACTCATTTTGGAATACACTGCTTTATACTCTCTGATAAAATATTTATAGTTTTCATATTTGTTAAAGTAGTGCTTATATTAAGTATTTCTCCTGCAGCTATATTAATTTGGTCAGTATATGTCATTTTCAAAATACTGTCTTTTGAAAATAATCCTGTCTTAATAAAATGATTTCAAACCTAAGTCCAAAATTTCATTCAAACAAATTATAGTGGTCAAGGTAACACACCTCTGGATTATCTTATGATATAGTCCTTTTATCAGTTGCAGTTTTTAGCTAGTCTTGGGCAGAAATAGTAGGGGAGACAAGAGGTAACAAAACCCAAATCATAGCAAATAATGTACAAATCCTTTTTTTTTAAATTCCGTTAATTAACATGTAACGTATTATTAGGTTCAGAGGTAGAGTTCAGTGATTCCTCAGTCTTATATAATACCCAGTGCTCATTACATCACGTGATATACAAATCCTTTAAAAAAGTTGGCTCTTGGGTACTGTATTCTATAAATGTAATTGGTAGTGGGTTGTGTGGGGTTATCTGTCCATTTATCTTATTATATCTGACGGTGGTACCTTGCTCTGAAGGGCAAGGTCAGGGTTACTTTTGGGGCGAAAAATGATTTAAAGTTACTGAAGATGTTTAGTCAGTTTGAGATATGCATAAACTAGAGGCTAATTCAGATCTCCAAAAGAAGGTAGAGGGATGGTACAGCATAGAAACCATTTCTCTAAGGGGCGCCTGGGTGGCTCGGGCATTAAGCGTCTGCCTTCAGCTCAGGTCATGATCCCAGGGTCCTGGGATCGAGCCCCGCATCGGGCTCCCTGCTCGGCGGGAAGCCTGCTTCTCCCTCTCCCATTCCCCCTGCTTGTGTTCCCTCTCTTGCTGTGTCTCTCTCTGTCAAATAAATAAATAAAATCTTTAATAAATAAATAAATAAAAATCAATAGGACAGCATTAAATTGTCAATACTTAAAAAAAAAAGAAACCATTTCTCTAATAGCTATATAGATTGAAAGTGACTCATTACATTTTAGATAGATTAGAATTTTATAATTGGGAAGGATTTTTAAGGTCATTTAGTCAAAACTACTACTAAGTGCAGTAATCCATTCTGTAGCCTCCATAATTTGTGGTCATCTATTGAGGTAGATGAGAACGTTACCTCACTATAATTCTCATTACCTCACTATAATTCTTGAAAGTTCTTTACAAATTGGCCTAAAATCTACCTGTCATTTGGTCCTAAATCCCTAAATATGTTTCGGATTTATGTAGAATGTATCCCATTCAACAAGTGTTTAAGAACCAACTCTGTGCAGTGTTTAAATTAAAACCCCTCCCCTCAGGGGACTTAAATTCTAGTGGAGCAAGGCAGACCACCAGACAGATGAATAGATTACTAACAAGTAGTATGAATAAGACGAAATGTGTAATGTTTGGGGGGTGGGGGTGGGAGTGCTGCTTTTTTCTACAGCAGTCGAGGAAGGTGTCTGAGAAGTTGAGTTTTGTGCTTAGACCCAAATACTGAGATGGAGTCAACCAAAGACCTAGGGGTAGAACATTTCAGGCCTGAATGGCTGAATCGGGAACAGCTTTGGCATGTTTGTAGAACAGAAAGGCCAGTATATAGCAGAATGAGAGAAAGGGGGATTGCAGTAAGCTCAATGAATTGAGCAGGAACCAGATTGGACATGGACTTTTAGGACATGGTAAGCAGTTTATATGTTTGTTCTGGGTGTTATAGGTTAGCATTAGAGGAGTATAAGCAGGAGATCGATGGGTTCTGATTTAAACTTTTAAGAAAATGAATCTGGTTGCTTTGTAGAGAATGGATTCCAAGAGGCAGTGTTGGAAAGGGGGAGGGGGTGGACAGTTAGAAGTCAATTGCAACAGGACAGACCATCCTAGACAGACATTTACCCATGGGGGTAGAGAGAGGGATCAAACTCGGGTCTGTGGTGGAGCTAAAGCTCACAGAATTTGCACATGTGTTGCAGAGTGGGGGGAGGAAGTGGCAAGAAGGAAAAAGGAATCAAGGGAAGATCATTGTCCTATTCTGTTCTTCTTCCTACCTGGTCTTCATTAATTTAAACATCTCTCACCTCTGTCATCTTTTCCATCCCTCCGTCGCCATCATCCTTGTCATCCTTCTAGACTCCTTCCAGTTTATCGTCATCCCTCTTAACATTTGAAATGTTGAGCATTGACCTTCGTATTCATCTTTGTTATAAAGTTGTGTTGTGTTGAAATTGGATACAAACCATTTGGATGTTTTTCAACTTCAAATTACCTGTGGTACTGTTGTTCCTCATCCCTACCTTATTTTTTTAACCTAAATGCACTTACATACTCATTTTACTCCCATTTTTACTCTGTGCTACAAAATATTCAGTCATTTAAATCTTTATTTATTGTGTTCCTCATTATATTAAGAATTCTGCTCCCAGCTTGAGTTGTCATGAGATGTGATTAGCAAGCTTCTTTTGTCATCACACTGATTGAAAGTGTTCACTATAAATTCAGACCTCTAAGCCTTGCTTTATAAACTTACCTCTTAAAGCATAGTCATTCAGCTATTACTAAAAATGTACTTTTCACCAGCCAACATTGTTCCTTTTCTTCCATTTGTACTTTCTATAATTTAATGAATGTTTGCTGACTGTATACAAGGCTCTAGGCTAGGCACTGAGAGGGTATATATGTCTGTCATCTATATGTATCTGGTATAGGTCTTATCTTGAAGTAAAAGTGCATATAAATGGATAGATTGAAAGAAATACAACAGATCCCCACTGGATTCTTTCCAGCTCCATGGAATCAGAAAAGTCTGTGTGTTCTGGGAAGCAAGTAATTTGTGTGAAGGGTAAAGATGTGGAGGCAGGGAGAGGGGAGAGGACAGAGGAATAACACCTAAAGCCAGTTTAAGACCAAACTCTTGTGCCACCAGGAAGACGCTTCAATTCATCTACAAAGTAATGCATACCATGTCTCCTTCAGTCCAGCACAGTCACATTTGCCTCCAGCGAGGGAATAAATCCCTTTTCTTCACTTGAGCACTAGGTGAAGTCATTGGGCTTCTGTGGAGAGGCCCTCTTGTACTACTACAATCATACTCAGCATGGTAAGGCTGCTGACTCAGTAAGAGGCTCAGAGGAACTCCTGCTGCCTAGAGGACCAGCAGGTGCATACTCACTCCAGGTCATCTTTTCTTCCCCCGGCTCTCCATCTGTCCCCAGCACCTACCTGTTTTGCTCCTCCCTCCTGGGTATTTGCATGATCTTAAACGCATATATGATACAACTCTGCTCTGTATGCGGTGGTGCATTCTAGCTTGAGGACAGTGTGTATGATGAGTAGTAGAATAAGATACAGTTGTAAAAGTTCTTAGTGGCAGAGGGGTATGCATTGTGTGCCAAACATAAGTGTATTCTTTTAGAGAGCTTTTGATGGGTTTTTAACTAATACGATCTAATTTGGGTTTCATAAAGTTCTTTCTAGCAGTTAAACAAACAGCATAAGCTTTTGGTTGGTAAGAGAATGGAGTGAATCAAAGATAGTTTGGGTTTTCAAGTTTGGGTTCTATGTGGTTTTAGTAATAATGCTAGTTAATAAATTGATTTTGGGGGGCACGCCTGGGTGGCTTAGTTGGTTAAGTGTCCAACTCTTGATTTCGGCTCAGGTCAGGATCTCAGGGTCGTGAGATCTACACTCAGATCTGCTTAAGATTCTCTCCCTCTCCCTCTGCACCCTTCCCCCCACCGCTCACATGCTCTCTCTCTCAAAATTTATATAAAAATAAAAATAATAAATTGAGTTTGGTACTTAGCTGAGCACTAAGAAAAGTGCTTCCCAGACTGTATCTGAGTTCTACCTCTCAGCATCCCAAGGTCACCCAGGTAGTTAGAGCCAGGATTAAATGCCCCTAGCCATCTTGTATGTATGAAAGCTACTTGAATGTATCTTTGGCACAGGACTTCATTTTGGGGCGGTGGCAAGTTTGAGGAGCCAGTAAAATACTTGGATAGAGCTGTTTAGCGGAAGCTGTAGGAAATGCAGAACTCCAGAGAGCAAAGTTAGAGCTGACAGACTAGGGGGTCTTCTGTCTAGCCATTTGTGATTGCCTTGAGAGAAAGAAAAGGGGAGGAGTTGGGGACAGAGCTTAGAGAAATACTTCTATTTAAGAAAAGCAAATAGTGAACCAGATAAAGGTCAGAAGACAGCATGGGGAATGTATTGTTCAGAAACAGAGGGTGTCTTTTTCCACAAGCTCGGCTTTGCTGTAAAATTGTACCCACATCATTGCTTTGGTCCTCAAACCTAGTATCCTGCCAACAAAGGAAGTGGTATTGGTTTGTCCTGGCTTGTGAGCTATACCAATTCTTAAGTAATGGTTCTCTCTTGCCATTTCTTTCCTTGGCCTGAGTCTTTTTCTTCATATCCTGTCCACTCCACCATCCATAGCAGTTTGGCTTTCTACCTTAAATATGCCCCAGTCAGTTCTCTTGCTGAGGTTTCCAGTGACCAACTAAGCTAAACATACAAAGGCATAAGTGCAGACTTTCTTTAAAACCCCCCATTTGTACTTCAAATCTGACCCCCACTTACCTTGTCAGCGATTTCTCCCACTGCTGCCTTTCCATGTGTACTTGAATTTTCCATTTATTTTTGCTACTCTGTTTTGTATTTTAAGACATCTTTAATATGAATTGCAATTTTTACACTTCCCCCCTTTTCCCTCCTTGTTTGAATTATCTTTTAGTAAGGTATTAATTCAGGATACATTGAACATGCGAATTGTAGGCTATTTTAAAAGAAAAAAAATTATCAGCTCCATGCAAGAAGTGGAATGGAGAAGATATATATACAAAGATAGCCTTCTTCCTTAACTCCTCCCTGAATTACTGTTTTTAGTTCTAAATACTGTGAATCAACAACGTGTAATTTTTGGGTCTTCATAGTTGTGTTAATCAGAAACAGTGCAAGCGAAATGTACGTTGTGCCTTCACATTCACTCATTCATCTCCACCCAGTTCTTTTCATGCTTTCATATTTGTTTCATATTTATTGTGAATTGAGTTGGTGCTGTGATATTGTCCTAGGGGAGAGAGGGACTTGATCACTTCTCAGGCCATTTATAATAAATGGGGAAATAGTCAATGCATTAAAATATGGGATCTTTGCTCCTGAAGATACTGGTTTAAAAAATGGGGGAGCACAGAGGAAGGCACTTCTGAGAGGGGAACATTAAGGAAAGGCCTCACAGAATAGTAGTACTGTAGCTCCATAGTCCTTTATCCTACCCTTAGGCCAAATGTGGTTTGGTATTCAGAATTCTTTGGGTTTAGAAAAGAGAATACAGTACATATATGATCTATTTTGTCCTTCTAGTAAGTTCTGTGGCAGTATCCTGGAATCAAACACATTAATTTTCCTGTGGTAAAACATACAGTCACCCCGATGAGCTAAGCGAAAACTATAAAAAGCCTCAGGTCGCGTTTCAACACCAAGTGAGTTTATGCAAAATTTATGAAAAATTTGTGGGAGTATAGTAATAGATTGTGTACCTCTCTTGGCACCGGGTGATTTAATAATGGGAGAATGGTGTTCTCTTCTGTTGCCCCCTACTAATTTCTCGTTATCATTTAGAGAATGAATTACCTGTAGTTACTTCATCAAGTCAACATTATTCTTGTTTTTTTTTCCTTGCACTTCCCAAGTTCAAATTGGGTCTTTTAGAGTCCTGCAATTCCATAAAGTACTTTATCTGAGTAAATCATATAGTAATCTCTTTAAATTTCTACATCCTAGTTGTTTTACTAAAATACACTAATCTTTATACTCCACGTTCTTGCAGATACCTTCTGCATTGGCATGAGTCAAAAGAATATTCATTATCTTATTACTACTTTCATTTTACATTGCAGTGACCTTGACTTGAAAAGTTAACAGCCTAACTCCTTAGAAGAATTTTAGTGAAGGCTCAGTGAATAACTTTCTCTTTTGATTTCCTTTAACTGTCTAAATAAACATAAACTTTTTTCCACATACCCCATATATTATAAGCAAACTTAGTTTCTCCTTCTTTAGACCAAACTTTGAAGTGTCTTTTCAGGTTTAAGCCCTACTTGTTCTTATTAGTTGAAGAGTATAGATTTAAACATGTTGCTAAAAATTTCAGGTAAACTTCACATTGGGAGCAGCCACCAGTGGGAAGCCTTTAGAATTTTAAATCTTTTAGGGGTGCCTGGGTGGCTCAGTTGGTTAGGCGTCCAACTCTTGATTTTGGCTCAGGTCAGGATCTCAGGGTTGTGTGATCGAGCCCCGCATCAGGCTCTCTGCTGGGTGTGGAGCCTGCTTGGGATTTTCTCTCTCTCTCTCTCTCTCTCTCTCTCTCTCTCTCTCTCCCCTCCCTCCCCCCTCCCTCCCCCTCCCTCCCTTCTCCCTCCCCCCACCCCCCTTGCGCTCACATGCTCTCTCTCTCTCTCTCAAAAAAATTTGTTTTTTGAAATCTTTTTAATAATGATCAAATTTGCATGTTAGGTCACATGGCAGCAAGATGAAGCAGTAAATGGAGGGCAGAAGATTTAGAGGAATAAATGAGAAGGTAGTTGCTGCAGTTCAGACAAGAGGAGAGACAAAGGTTAAAGGGTAAACTAGACTACACTTGGTGATTGGGTGGTGGAGGTGAGAGAGGAATCTGTACTGCTGGGGCTTTACCTTGGGTAGGCAGGGGGACATATGTGCTTGTTGACGGAGCTGGGGGTAAAGGAAGAAGAGACGAACTGAATTAGGTGTGGGGAGTGATTACCAGCTTGGCAGACTTAAGACATGCAGAACTTGAATTCTTCCTGTGATGTTTTAGTGGGGATCTCTGTTCAGTAGCCAGATGACTGTGTGGCTCTACTGCTGAGAGAAGGAGTCTGGTACACACATTTGTAGCTTTCACCTGGCTGACAGGTAACCCTCCTAAGGTGTTAGCTGTTAAGTTTTCTCAACCATTAGCTATTTTTAAAATAGAACAGTGCCTATACAAAGAAATGAAGTAAGAAAGACTCTATCAAAATGTAAGGCTACTGATCTTTTCCTTTAATAACTCATTGAACTGTGACATTTTTTCCATATTAATACCTTATTCTCCTTTAAAATACATCAAATTTGCATGTAATGCATTACTGCATGCCCCTACTCCAAAACTTGTTTATACTTTTTCCTCCAACGTTTTATTTTGTAATTTTAAAAATCTACCAAAAGTGAAAGAATAGTACCGTGAATGCCTATATAACCTCATTTGGAGTCCTCAGGTAAGTTTTTGCCACATGTACTTAGCAGTCTCCACATGCGCATACGCGCACAGTTTTTTGGCTGAGCCATATGAAAAAATAATTTGCAAACATTATGACACGATCCCAAATGCTTCAACCTGCATCTCTTAAGAATAAGAATATTCTTGGGGTGCCTGGGTGGCTTAGTCATTAAGCGTCTGCCTTTGGGTCAGGTCATGATCCCAGGGTCCTGGGATCGAGCCCCGCATCAGGCTCCCTGCTCGGCAAGAAGCCTGCTTCTCCCTCTCCCACTCCCCCTGCTTATGTTCCCTCTCTTGCTGTGTCTCTCTGTCAAATAAATAAATAAAATCTTAAAAAAAAAAAAAAAGGAATGCTTTATGTTAAATAAAAAAGAATGCTTTATGTTTAAAAAAAAAAAGTAAGGTTATTCTTGTGTAACCACAGTACTGTTTAACACATGTAAGAAATGTGAAATTCAATAGTAATTAGCTAATATACAGACTGTATTTGAAATTCCCCAACTATGCAAAAATGTATTTTTGTAGCTTTTACCTCTCCGTGCCCAACCAGCCCCTGTGATGCTGACCTTGAATTCAGTATGTAGTCATTGTGTCTTTAGTCTCTGAAATCTACGAGTCCTTTTGCATGGTTTTTTTTCTTCTTCTTTCTTCTTCTCCTTCTTTTTAAAGAGAGCAAACCTTTGTCTTCTACAGAGCTCCACATTCTGGATTTGTTTTCTCACAATTTTATTTGGGTTGTACATTTTTGACAACTATTGAACATACTTACTTTAAGTAAATCCCTCTCCCACTCCAGTATAAACTATGTCATAGGTATTTTCATTGGTTGGTCATGAGTGAATGAAGTTTTACTAAATAGGCACTTTAAAACCTAAAATTGAGGGCACCTGGGTGGCTCAGATGGTTAAGCATCTGCCTTCGGCTCAGGTCATGATCCCAGGGTCCTGGGATCGAGTCCCACATCAGGCTCCCTGCTGAGCAGGGATCCTGCTTCTCCCTCTGCCTCTCTTTCTCTCTCTCTCTCTCTCATAAATAAATAAAATAAAATCTTTAAAACCTAAAATTGAGGGTGGGGAGATTTTATTGATGCTGATTATCCATCTTCATCAAAGTATGTAGTTTTTACTCTTTGGTTTTAATTTTAAACTAGTTGAGAGCTAAGAGAAACCTTTCTTTGAAAATTCATGATTCCCATTTTCAAATATTTGAGGTATGTTGCCTTGGCCTGCATTTTCTCCCTGTATAGTGCTAAAGCTTTTTTTAACTTCACCTTCATAAGACTTGTATATTCATTATGTTTTAGCATTGAAGTATTCCTTTTAATAGGACCCTTGAAAAAGAAAGAAAAAAAAAGGAATCAAATGCTAGTGTAGCAAGTGAGCTCTTGAGACTGTTGGTACTGATTAGATTTCCCTGTAGATAACAGGCTTTCACAATACATAGATTCCTTTAGATGCAGTTGAATGGTTTAATCTCAACAGTAGATAAGGCCAAGTCCAACAAATACGGTATAAATTGTTGCAATCATGTTGGGCTCTTAGCAAGTTAATGTAATGATAGTATGTTTCTAATACGTTGGAAACTCTGGTTCCTTCGCTACTACTTTGTTAGTTCCACTTAAATCGCTGTGATGGTAAGTAGTTCAGTACATTTTCAGATGTCAAAAATAGAATGCCAAAGATCCCATTTTCCTCTGGAAAAGTTCAATATTAGGAAGTCTCAGATTTAGGAGGAGCATATCAGATAGTATGCTGAGGAGTAGAAGGTTAATTTTCAGAATACATTCTCTTAACCTCCCTGTAATCTGCTAAGTAATTATACATTCTAAAAATACTAATACCTTATAAGCCATTACTTGAAAATAAATTTTCTAAAATTTCAGTGGTATCAAGTCCATTGAAAACCACTCCCCACAAACTTAAGTTCTTGTCATATCATTTTGTCATACTTTTGACCACTTACACACTTTTTGTAGATGTTTTTAAATGTACCATTTTACATGCAGAATATTAATGCTTTATAAAGTACTTTCTCTATGCCTTTCGTGTATATGCGATCATTATATGTTCATTATTTGCCTTTATAATTTTCCTGTCTTAGGTTCTGTGCTATTTGATGTCTCGGTGAACTATTACAGGCAGGGCAGCACTGTGTAGTTGTTTGGAGTCCAGTCTGTCTTCACATCTCAGCTGCCCCATTTGTTGGTAGGGGGGACCATGGTAAATTACCAAACTTATTAGTCTTTGTTTTCTTTTCTAAAAAATGGGAATAAACACCTTTTGTAAGTATTATGTGGGTCTTAGAGTAAGCACTCAGTAAATGGTAGCTATAGTTATAATTGTTAATACTAATATTAGTTATAGAAACCTCAGTCACCTTCTGTTTTTCAAGTAGAATATTCATGGACCTAGGGCAGTGGTTCTCAACTGTGGGTAGTTTTGCCTCCCCCGACCCCTTCCTCAGGGGACATGGGGCAGTGTCATGATTTGAATGGGACAGGTACTGTGGATATTTGGTGGGTAGAACCTAGGGATACTGCTAAGCACCCCACAGTGCACAGGACAGCCCCTCACAACAAAGAATTTTCCCGCCCAAAATAACAGTAGTGCCTTGATTGAGAAATCCTGACCTAATGGGATCTAGACTAAACGCCTTTTAAATACGTTCTTTTTGGTGTAATTATTGCACTTTTAGTTGGCACTCATTGCAGTTTTTTTCAAATTTAAAAAACTTCAGTTTAGTAATTATGTAATTATTTAAGAATTTGACATGTTGAATTTAAATACTGATCACTAATTGCCAGGCACTAATCTAAGCATTTTATGTAACACATGTAATTTTCATAATAGCAGTGTTAGTTAGTTGTCCTCTTTTTTTTTGCAGTGAGGAAACTGAGGCACAGAGAATATGAAGTACGTGTGGAGCTGGGATTTGAACCCAGGCAATCTAGCTCTAGAATCTGCTCTTATCTCCCCCCTGAAGCTTTCTTTCTATAGTCTCTTAAAGGCTTTTATCATAAAAATGTGATCATGAAGTTGGTATAGTACTAATGTCTGTTGAAGAATAATGCTACAAATTTTAGACATTGTTCCCAATTTCATCACTTATGAAGTAAGAGGTTTGCACTGGTTCTTACTTCCCTAATCATAAAAATCAGCAGAGACTCTTACTAAAATAGATATCTAGTGTCTGTTCCTAACAAGTAAATTCAAAGCTCTATGGGAGGAACCCTGGGAATCTCTTTCACAGTGGCCTAGATAAATCCTCTGATCAGGCAAGTCCCTGACATCCTAGACTAGATTAGATCTCTTAAAACTAACAATATTTTTGTTTTCCCTTTTTTTGGTACATACTATAGATTATTACCTTATCTACGTAATATAAACTTTATCACAAGCACAGAGGTTTTGAATATACATTAAAGCAAATTGTTCACTATTAACTCCTCTTTCCCTTTGATTCCCATTTTTTTAATGGACAAATGGACTCCAGCTCTTTGGTAATATCCAGTTGGCCTAATAATTGATTGAGAGGGTATAGCCATGAAGACCAGTCCATAGTTGGTATGGATCCTAATGCTCTTATCCTGAGTCTCGGTCTTCTGAAACACCATTGGGTTAAATATACAGTACTTTGTGAGAATACCGTATAAACAAAATATAAAAATTCTAAAACTACATCCTCGTGGTTAACATTTGCTTTCATGTTTGATTTTTCCATCCAGGAATTTAAAATTCTTAAGACACTCATTTTATCATTGACTGAGACCTTGATTTTCAGCCATGTGGTTGGTTTAAATGAAACTACTGGATGTCTCACTGACATTCAGACACTCACTGTTGTCATAGGGAAATGAAACCCTGGAGTGACAGGTGGCAAGTTTGTTTCAAGGGCTCACATGTTGGCTCACTTTTCCTGCATGGCTCTTTCAGTAAGAGATTGGTCAAGGCAGGGCACCTCTTGGTGTACTTTTAATTTGTACCCCATTTACTTCTTAGTGGCTAAGGTTGTTACCATAAAGACTTGTTGTATCAAGTTAACCCATGTTTCATCTGTCTCCACACTGGTATTTGGGAACTGACTTTGGAAACTTAGTCCTAAGTTGCCCTTGGAATGTCTGAGTAGTCCCCAGTGTTGTCTTCACTTCAATATAATGTACTGTCACTGTGGCTTTATTCCTTTATTCTCCTGCCCCAGAAACCCCATCCCAAGATTAAAATCTTGTAGCAGCAGTTGTTTGTTCCCTGAATAATCCCCATACTAGCTTTGTTCATGGCATTCCCACTGCCTGGAAGATGCCTTCCTCCCACCTCTCCTCCTTGCTCACATTCTAAATTGACAACTTCTTTATGAAAACTTCTGTGATTTCCCATCTCCCCTCAATGGAAGATGAGCTGCTCCTTCCTTTTGCATTCATGGCATACTTTATCTTTTGCCCAATGTATTGATTTATGATTATATTGTTCATAATCATTTGTCCTTCTATTTATTGTCTTCAGTTTTCTTATTCTGATATTTCATGTATATTTGCATTTCTATCCCCTATGTAAAGCATTTCACTAAAATTCCATCCCTCTTGAGGTTCCATCTTTGCAGATGGGTTTTTGGGTGGATTAGATTCTACTGTGTAACCTCAAATACAACACACCCTCAATCAGCCTCTTCCTTGTGGTTTTCTTCCAAGCCAGAACTGTCTTTAATACTCCCTGCTTTTTTGTGTAGTCTTTCATCCAGACAGCTAAACACAGGGTCCTGAAACCAGACTGATCCTTAAAAGTCACAGAATTTCCTGCTTTTCTGGCTCCTGAAATCATTTCTGATCCTGCTCCTAAAATGCATTTGTTAAAAACAGCATCTTCTATCCTCTATGTATTTTTTTAAAGACTTTATTTGACAGAGGGAGACACAGAGAGGGAACACAGCAGGGGGAGTGGGAGAGGGAGAAGCAGGCTTCCCGCTGAGCAGGGAGCCCGATGCGGGGCTCGATCCCAGGACCCTGGGAACATGACCTGAGTGGAAGGCAGACGTTTAATGACTGAGCCACCCAGGCGCCCCATCCTCTACATTTTTATACTTTTTGCTAGTGATTTATTATTTTTTTTCTAACAAGTTACATTTTTAATTGCTATAAGATAAACTTATTAAAATTCAGCAAAACTAAAATGAAGAGGAAATGGCAACAGTGATTTTGTTTGACTCTTAGTTTTTAGCTCTTCGGTACATTCACATGTTGTTGTCACATAAAACCAAAGCCTGAGATTAACCAAAGCAGAACCAGATTAACCAAAGCAGAACCAGATGACTGTTAAAAGTCAAGTCTTGAATAGTATATCTGTGCCTTCCGTAGGCATCCTTTCCTCAAATGTTTTTATTTTCTGTTTATTGTTCTCTACCCTTCAGTTGAATCACATCCTCTCTCTAGGACCTGCTTATTGCTGTGGACTCCAAAAGAGCCTCTGTCTCTCAGTTCTCCTTCTGTTCCAACTGCGCTACCTTTTGAAAATGGGAAGAAACAGAAACTTTTACTGTTAAGGAAAAAAACAAAGGGCAAGGGGGAAACCATAATTTGGTTATTTGTTGTCAGGTCATATTAGTTGAATTGATGATTTTCTAAGATTCCAGTATCTCACAAAATAAAAGTTCTGGAGCTGTGATTCCAGAAGCAGCATATTCATGGCTTAGTGTTTACTCTTAATATAACCCTAACTCTAACCCTTTATTGTTTGTAGGAAAAAAATATATACTAATTGCCTTTTTCTGGTTAAAACTACCTAACGAGCCATAAGTTGTAAACTACAATCTAACTGCCAAAGTAGTCCATAGCATTGGAGGTAAAAGTTCATTCGCTGAGTAGAGTGGGGTACTGCTCCCCAGAACCAAGGCTCTATGTTCGAAACACAAAACCAAACTCTGCTAATGGAACTTCAAGAATCTCATCTTCAAAAGAGACGAGGGGGAGCAGGCAGGTAAAAAGAGATAGGAAAAGATACCAGAAAGAAGAGAGTACAGTGTGAGGTAGTGAGGGGAGGCTTAACATTTTGTTTTCACAAACCCCTAGCCCAGCCACTTAAAAATTAGCTTTATGACATCAGACAAATTGAGCTTCCCTGAGCCCTAGTTGGCTCATTGGTAAGATGGAAATAAGAGTGCCTCTCACAGGGCTGTTAAGAGGCCTACATGGTGTAACGTGTCTGAAGCATCTCATACTATGCCTCCTGTTTTCTTATTTTTAATTATTTATGTACTTTACTGTATTATTTTATTATTTTTTCTTTGTTTCTCACACAAGAGCATAGTGGAGTCTGCAAATTTTCCAAAGGTATCTGCAAAGTTTTAGGCATTATTTTCCTATGAAAGAGACCTTATTTTGAAGCCCTGCTTGGAAAACTTGTTTAGTAAGATCAGTGGCTTCAGAGGTGAATTGTACTTGACGTGGGAAGGGGAAAAGGGAGGAGCAGGTACTGTTCAAGAGCTGGCGGCATAGTCTAGAATTCTATCTTCTCTCTTTTTGCCATGATCTAACTTTTTACTTGCTACCTCCCCTGACACATCTCTCCCCACTCCTCCCCCCACACAGCTGTCCTATGTTTGACTTGCAAACCACAATCTAAAGCATTATTTTGTTTTTAAATAAGTTAAATACAAGAATTGCTGAAGCCAAGTTAAGAGTGAAATTCTTTGACTATGATACTGAAAGGATCTGCCTTACAACTGTAAAGTTGCTATTGTTTAAGGTTTGTTACATAAAGTAACAGGTTTACATATATTTTAAGTCATCTTTTTTTCCTTGGCTTAATGTACATGGGTTCTGATACAATACTTTAACCTTGTAACTTGGGAAATAGCAAGGAAATACAAATTCAGAGAAATTAAATATGCTGTTATGCTCTCAATTTTACTTCTTAAGTAATTGAGTGTTTATCGAGCACCTATACTATATGCCAGGCACTGTCCTAGGCAATGAATAAAACAGACAAAAACTTTGCTCTAAAATAGCAGTCAGTTGCTAAACCCATTTACTTTTCTTTAGGGTATTTTCATTGTCTGCAAAAATTTTAGAGCTGCAAAGTGCCTTAGAGACCATCTAGTCCAACTTCTCTTTGAAATGGAGAACCTGAGCCACTAATTCACAGGAGAGTAAGAGACTAGCAGACAAGTCCAAATAATGACAGCAAACTGTAGGAAAATCAGCACAAATTGTGAGAATTCAATATACTGTTAGCATCATAAGTATGAATTTAGAAAAGCTATAAGAAGAGTTCACTTGTGTTAATATAAATGAAAGATTCTATATTATCCTCAAGTTAAAATCAAGTAATGTCTTTTTTTCTTCTTTAGCGCTGTAATGAAACCAATTTTGTGTCATGTAGTAACTAAATCTATAGTTTTCTGTGTACAGACTCAAAAGTTTCAAAATTAGCTGTATAGATGATCCTGTTTATAAGTGTCTAGGTAGTGCTGACAGAAATAATGTGCCTTCCTGTCTTAATAGAATTATAGCAGTTGAGATCTGGAATTTAGACCCCTTATGTCAAGGATGAGGACATTGACTCCCAAAGAGGTTAATTGACTTGCCCAAATAAGAGCCAAAGTTAGCAACTTCTATTTAAGCAAGGAGTCGGGTTTTTTGTATTAAGATCACTATATTTTGATATTCAGATATCAATTAATTTTCAACTGTAAATGATCTAATATTGTCATCATCAGACTTGCTGAGCATTGGCCTTATTTTTTAAGAAAGAGAATATCTGAGAAATTGACAAAAAAAAAATTATAAAGTCACAGATACTAGAACCAAGTCTCTGGGAGTATATCTTTTATGGTAATGATATACAGTATTCTGTTGCTGGTCACAAATAATTTTTCCCCCCATAATAGGTATTGTCTTCTGAGAACTCTGAAGCAATGTCAGACGTTGAGGGAAGCTCTCATTGCTGCAGGAAAAGAGATTATATGGCATGGGCGGACAAAAGAAGAACCGGCACATTACTGTAGCATTTGTGAGGTAAGTAACTATTGTTATCCACGGTTGTTTTATAAAGCCTCTTACCTCTCTACTTTTGGTTTCTCTTTGGTTACTTTATTTAAAACTTATAAATATATAAAGTTTATAAAGAATATTTATACTCTCATGCCCTGCATCTTACTGAAATTGACATTGTATTCAGTCTTGTTATTTTCTTGTTACTTAGCTGTTACATTAAAATTTAATGACATTCTATTTCTCTAACAATGAATTAACTCTACAAGTAATTATGACAGAGTCATTTGTCTGGTAGATGTTTAACAAATGATTATCATCAAGAAGTTTAGTCTTGAGATTTTAAACTGGGAATAATCCAGATGTAAACAGATGACAGTGCAGCAGATCAGTGCTCACCCCTCTGTGGCGCAGTTCATAATACATTGGTCAATCTTCTGTGGCGAAGGCATTCAAGAGAAGCAGAAACAAATATTAATGTAGTACCTGTTCTGAAAGAGCTTATATTCTACTCGGAGAAGACAGATTATAAACAACTAATTGTAATGTACATGAGACTGTGGTGAATGCCAAGTTGGATCTTACTGTTAGGATAACACTGAGGGGGGAAATGACCTAATTTTCCCTTCTAGTGTTTGCATAAGCATTCACAAAAATATTAACATTTGAGTCCATCCTTGAAGTGGCTAAAAAAATGAGAATTGGAAGTGGAGTGAATGTTATTATGAGCTGTAGGCACAACATGGGAAATGAAATGACTTTTCAGAAAAGGGTAAGTAGTCCAGTGTGCTGGAACACAGAATATGCAAATTCTACTTACAAGTCTAGGGGGTAGGAAGCTTTGCAGAGCATCTGGAATGATTTTAAGGAAATTGATATTTATTCTGAGGTCATTCAAGCCATCAAAAAATGTTGAGCAGGCAGCCACTTTGGATATGTGTTTGAAGGAGAAATGTGGTTGGAAAGAATGGAGATAGGAGCTGTTGCAGTGGTTGTTTTAAGAAAGAGTTGTTATCTTAAGACCTACATGAGATTGCAGTGGGAATAGTAAAGAAGGAGAGGAATTCAAAATATTTAGAAGGTAAAATCCACAGGAGAGCACATTACATGGCAGAAGTGAGGGACAGGTCGAAGAATGCTCATAAATTTTCCAGCTCAGATCACCAGGTTCATGTTGTTGCCCATTGATAGTAATGGTAAAATGGTGAATGCTGGGATTTTAGTTAAAACGCTGTTCAAAGAAGACAGGAGGTCATGAGAGTTTTCTGTCATTGAATAAATTCAAGGATATGCCAAAGCCAGGGATATTAATGATCCATTCCAAACCTTGAAATTCTGTATTCTGACGTTGACTTTTATTTGAAATGATTGAATCCATCGGCTTTTATTTATTTATTATTTGTTTATTTATTTATTTATTTGACAGCGCGAGTGACAGAGGGAACACAAGCAGGGGGAGTGGGAAAGGGAGAAGCAGGCTTCCCACTGGCCAGAGAGCCCGATGCAGGGCTCGATCCCAGAACCCTGGGATCATGACCTGAGCTGAAGGCAGCCGTTTAACGACTGAGCCACCCAGGCACCCCAGTCCATCGGCTGTTTTAATGTTGTGCAACCTGGCCAAAGTTAAATCTTTGGGAGATCAGATAGATTCTGTTTAGGTTTGTTATACCTCAAAAAAAAAGAGAAATGAATGTATCAGCTTTTCAGAATTTCAGAATGACTTCTATCCCTCAGTGTTGTTTCTTATCCCACCTGAACCCTAGCAGCTCATCAATCTTTCTGTAAAAGGTAGAGGTATTATTTCTAAAATCATGCTATAGTCATAAATATACCTTTTGTCTATACTTCTATTCCTTAACATGAGGCTTATAGCTAAACACTCACTGTCACTTATCTGTCAGTTTCCTCATCTGTAAAATAATCAGATTATATTTATTCAACAACTGTGTTTTGAGGTTTGTCTTATTAGCACTGTGCTATGCGCTGGAGGTGCAAAAGTGAGTAAAACACAGTCTTCATTGTTGAGGAGCTCAGTCTCTGGGAGAAGACAAGCATCCATACACAGTGCTCTGTGATGAGTACTGTCTTCTAATTGTTTTGGATTGAAAACAAAAATAGGCTGACCTTGATCAACTTTTAAATTAGGCTTTTGCCAGTGGTTGTAAAGGGTGTGTCATTCCTTTAAGTCCCTCCCCTAAGGATGCCTTACCACCCACGTCTTTGGGTTTGGTGCAAAATAAACCTGCTCTGTTGAACATTCTCAGACATGGCCATGTTTGTCTTAGTAGCTACTCTTAACCAGAGATCACTGTCCACAATTCCATGTAAAGTAGAATTCTATGATTATACTAAAACAGTACAATAAATAAATACTCTCTCTATTGAACTCCTTTTCTCTTGCATAAAATAGGTGGAGGTTTTTGATCTGCTTTTTGTCACAAATGAGAGCAATTCTCGAAAGACCTACATAGTGCATTGCCAAGATTGTGCACGAAAAACAAGCGGAAACCTGGAAAATTTTGTGGTGCTAGAACAGTATAAAATGGAGGATCTGATGCAAGTCTATGACCAATTTACATTAGTAAGTGAAATCAACATGTGAGTACATACTTAGCTGGATAGGGAAGCAGCAGTGTTTGTTTTGCCACCTGATGAGTAGGAGGTAATGAAATATTTAAATTTTCCTTTGCTTGTTAGATATTGCATGAGGAAATATTCGTATCATTTCCCCCTCCTTCACTTCCAAGTATTTATTCCTATAAAATTGGTGTGTTTCATTTTCACTTTCCTTCCTGGGTGAGTCCAAGCCTAAATAATGTCACCGTAATTACATTTTAAAATCTTCCTGTGCTTTTAGAACACTATCATATCCTCTGTGCCATTTGATTTCCGTTGATAAAATGTGTACGTAGGTTATTAGCGTCCACAAGATGAATCAGTAAGTGTGGTCTTTAAATAGACTTCTGCTTTTAGAGCTAATTATATGTATTTAAAATTTTGTCCTTGCCAGAAGTATTAACCTCATGGGAATATCTGATGGAGCTTAACTTCCTGGTACGTTTTATAACCTTATGAAATTCAAGTATACTTATAAATTATTACACAGTTTTTAATTTTAAACAGCAGAGGCTTAGGGGGAAGCATTTTACTCTAGCATATCAATAGTTTCATGAATAGACACACAGATATGATTTATGAATTGTTGATTTTCTCCAGTACTTTTCTCTGCATATGTGACCAAAACCCGAATTATTGAAATTTAGCTCCCAGTTTCACTTAAATGGTCTTTAAGGTTGCTTAAAGAAGAAGAAAATTATCCGGAATATGTTAAACAAAATATATTATCTTGTTGAGATAGCTTCTGAAGCCAGTCACTAATGAAATTATAATTGATTTGTGAAATCATTTTCTGCAAGTCGTTTTTTTTTTTTTTAAAGCAATCTAGAAAATGGTCAACCTAATAACATCCTAAGGGCTTTTGACTAATTGGTGAAGTACAGAAAAATGTAGGCACACTGAGTACAATAATGGTCTCAGACCCTTAGGAAAATTGGCCATGCAGGAGACAGTAGTAAGGAAGGTTCTACGTTGACATTGTGTAGCAGACTTTGAAACTTTCTTTTGAGAATTGTTCCTTCCCCTACATTCATAAGCAGACTATGTTTGTAGACTTGAGCTAGGGCCTGCTATTAACCGTTGGTATACCAAAGTAACACACCTTTTATTTTCAGGCTCCTCCATTACCATCCTCCTCATCTTGATATTGTTCCATGGACAGTAAATGCGACCTTTTCTGCTATTCAGGAAGTAACTCAATTCTGCACCACCGGTTTTTGTAGCTGTCTCTTAAGGCTGCTGGCTGAAAACTGTGTCTATGCAACCTTCCAAGTGTGGAGTGTCAACCAACTGGACAGGGGAGAGCACTGCTCCTACTCCAGGACTCTCACAGAGCTGATCAGCTGTACTTCAGAAACAAAATAATAAATTCCATGTTTTGTATATATCTGACAAAACTGGCAACATCATACAGACTACTGACTTGAAAACAACCTCTTTTATATTTCTCTATTTCTGGGCTGATGAATTGGTTTTCATCTATCTTTTCCCCCTTCAGAATTTTCCTTGAAAAAAAAAAAAAATACTAGCCTAGCTGGTCATTTCTTTGTAAGGTAGTTAGCAATTTTAAGTCTTTCTTTGGTCAACTTTTTTTTAATGTGAAAAGTTAGGTAAGGAACTTTTTTACTGCTTTTATGTTTTTCTGTCTTGTTTTGAAACCATGACGGTTATTACACTTTTGGTTCCTAAATAAAATGTTTAAAAAATTAACAGCCAAGTCACAAAGATAATGGATTGCACATAGACTAAGGAATAAACTTCAGATTTGTGATTTTTGTTTCTAATCTTGATGTAAATTTACACTATTTATAAATACATATTTATTGCTTGAAAATATTTGTGAATGGAATGCTGTTATTTTTTCCAGATTTACCTGCCATTGAAATTTTAAGGAGTTCTGTAATTTCAAACACTACTCCTATTACATTTTCTATGTGTAAATAAAACTGCTTAGCATTGTACAGAAACTTTTATTAAAATTGTTTAATGTTTAAAGAGTTTTCTATTGTTTGAGTTTTAAAAAGACTTTATGTACAGTGCCCAGTTTTTGTTCATTTTTCAAATCTGATTATATATATTTTATATATACTTATGTATGTATATATAATATATATAGAAATCTGGCTATATATGTATAAAGATTTAGAACTTAAATTTTTCTCGTTTTAAGTTTCACATCTATGGTAGATTTTTGAGGTGTCTACTGTAAAGTATTGCTTACAAAAGTATGATTATTTTTAAAGAAATATATATGGTATGTATCTTCAAGACCTAAAATGTCAGACTGGTTTATTGTTAAGTTGCAATTAACTGCAATGACAGACCAATAAACAATTGCTGCCAAACATAGTATAATAGTAGAAAACAAATAGTGATTGAACTTAAGATTTTAAAGGGAATGTTACATGGGCTTGATAAATCTTGTACATCACTAAGTAGAATTTTATATGGAAAAATTCAGATGAAGGGCTCTATTTTAGAATGCAAATAAATTAAGAGACTTTATTTTTTAATGTTAGGCAATTTTGAAATTTCATGCTTTCCTGCTTGCATGATGTGATTGGGGTGGGGGGGAGAGTCTACAAATCCGTATCACTGGTAAAAATATAGCAAGCTATATTAGCATTAACAAGTCACTTCTAATTAACAGTAGCATTTCGTTTTATAACAATGGTACCTTGCACTTGGCACATACTCTCTCTTTATCATACTGTTCTTTATAAGATTCTCCAGGAAGCTTTAGTGAAGAAGCATAGAGAATGCTAGAAATGGAGTTATATTTATGACTAAAGAGAATTTATAATCCCATCTGGGGAAATGCCGTGCTGATTGCATTAATCAAGTATTCTTGTTCAGATAGTTTTGGAGTATGTTGTCCTCCTAGAAACAGTTTGAAGGCTTGAAAGCATGGAGATATTTTATTTAATTAGTTAATTTGGTAAATATTGAATATCATCAATAGCAGCAATCATCTCTCATAACTTCAGAAGGAAATACTTACAAATCTATTTTAGTTAGGAAGCAAGAGTGCTTGTCTAAGTGCTGCTTAGGATGTGTAACCACTAGTATTTTTGAAATAACTAAAGACAGACATTTTTGCAAATAAAAATTGCAAGCCAACTATCCAGAAGCAAAGATTATAAGAATGCTAAAGCAATGCCTAAATGTAGCTTGACCAGTTCTAGTTTATCTTACTGACAAAGTGTCTTATTTTCTATGGTTTTATCAGATTGTTTATTGCTAAGATTAATATAGATTGTCTGACATTTAAGAGTAATTTAGTGCTGTTTCACCAATACATACTTGGAAGTTTTATGTCAAGAATAATACTTGCTCAGCTTAATCTTTGAATGGGTAGAGAATAGGAGATAGAAATTAAACACATCAACATTACTCCGAAGTATAACTAGATAAAGTTGTGCAAACTACTTTCTTTTCATCAATTTGATATCCCTTATAATTTACATTTTTCAGGTTTCAGAAGAAATAGAATTTTTTTTTCTTTTTACTGCTCTATGTATAGGTAAATCCCACTAAACCACACTTTATCTAGATGCCTTAATAACACACATTGTTTAAAGAAAAGCTAATTACAAAATGTATAAAACAGATGTTGCTCCAGATAGGGGGAACTGAATCACATTCTCTGTCACCAGTTGAATAGGAAATCATATACCATCAGTAGAGCAATTCAACTTGCTTTTTAACCTATGTTAAATCAGTAAAAAAAAGTGGCTTTTTCATTTTGAAATAAAACCTAAGTCAGTTTCTAAAAGTAGTAAACTGACACAGCCTTCACAATTTCAACGGAAATTTAAGATCACATAATACTATGAATTTAACTGAAACGAAGTGTCTTCTCCGAACCTAGTCATTAAATCTTTAAATTATTCTCACGTGTATTTTCATTTAGTCAGTATATTTATTTAGCATCTCCTTAAATCTAAGATGTGATCCCTGTCCTCTCTCCTCTCCACACACATCTAATATGGGAGATTGATGTAATACATCAGGCGAAACCTAGAAGAGTTAAGAAGGGTAATATTGGGGCGGCCTGCATTTCAGTGAGGTTTACATTGCACCTTCCCGAGCCAAGAGGATTTGGGAACTTTGGCCAAGGGGTTGGAGGAATGCTAAACGAAAGGGTATGAAAGCTCCGAGATGTGGGAAAGCTGCCTCTGCCATGAGCGGTGTTTACACTTTACCCTGTAGTTAATATGGAATCGTCCATGGGATTTAAACGAAAGAACAGCACTGAATTTGCAGTAGTCTTCCTGCCTACTTTAACACACTCCATCTATCCTATACATTGCTGCCAGAGGGATATCTCCAAAGCAGAGAAATTTAAGGAAGAGAGGATTTGGATTTGAGCTGTGGATGTTGCGAGGTTGGAAATAACGAGCACAGATAAGTTCCACAGGATCCATTAGATGTCTTCAAGTGAATGGGGTGCTTCTAACCAGAGTAGGAAATACGGAAGTGTGGTTCTGGAGGCAGAAACTAATGAACTGCTTGTGGGGCATCTAAGTAGTTGAAATTGAGAGGCCTGATCTGGAACCATGTATCTGATGTTCACTGAGGTGGTGCTTAGAACCAGAAGAGATGATACGATCCAGGAACTGTGGTGAGGAGAGGTAGACTAAATACCCACTAAGGAATGTCACATATGAGAGAAGTGGAAATTGTAAAGGAGAAGAAAGCTAAACCAGCCAGGGTGATGTTGGACAAACCAGAGCTTTTGAAGAACAACCACACCATGCTGCAGAGATGAGGATTACAGGGATTTCTTTGGGTTGGCACAAGATGGTGACATTTACCAGAGCACCTTCAGTGGAGCAACAACCTAACTGCCATGGATGGGAAAAGGTATTGAATTTGAGGGGTGGGGGGTGGGGGGGGGGTTGTCCGGTCTTTCCAGGATCCCTAGGTATGAAATTATGTTGGTCTTTGATGAGTAGCAAACATCAACAATTTTAAATGTTTTGTATCACTGTCCTGGAGTGCTTTGCACAGTAATAGTTTTGTATATATATTGTGAAGCAGTCCATGTGGTATTTTGGTTTTGAAAGGAAGATGTACTTTTTTAGTTGAGCAGGGAAATGATGGTATTTTTTTAGTGTGGCCTACAGATACCATTTACTGACAACCTGTGCAAAGCACAGTGCTAAGTACCTAATACACATTCTTTTTAGTCCTCACAGTGACCCTCTGAGTTGGGTACTGTTGTGTCCCCATCTTACAAATAAGTAAACTGAGGCAAAGAGATCATATAACTTCCCCCAAGTTTGTGGTCATTAAGTGTTCGAGCCAAGATTTCAACTGTGGTGATGGGAGATCCGACTCGAGGGAAGCGCTAGTCTACTTCCCACTGCAGAAAAGTAGGAATTGCGGAGTGCTTACTCCGTAGTCATGCTTGAAAGAAACTTTTCATTTTGAATATTTCTTTAACAAGAGAAAGATGTCTTTAAATTTGATAACCTATAATTAGGCCAACCATATCTTCTATAGTCCAAGCCAGAACACTTTTGAGATCAAAACGGGGCACAATTAGTACTTACTGGGAAAGGGCAGCAGCCATAAAATGGGGGCCCTTCTAGGCAAGCTGGGATGTATGGCATAGTGTTTTTAAGTTGGTTTCAGAAGAAGCATTTGGGAGTAGTATTGACCTCCTCCCGGCATCATACTCCTAGATTTTTGCACTCTTAGAATGGAAAGCACCCTAATGTGCTGCATTAGGGTCCATAGTGGTTGGAAAAGAGGGTGAGTGATCAGGGAGAAGATAAAGCAATGGGTTTTAGGAAGTGGAAATGATAGAGGAAAGAGTCCTGTTAAGTCTGAGTGATGGCTACTGAGTTGTTCCAGTCCTAAAGTCAAATCATGGCACTTCAAGAAACTGTGACAAAGTGTGTAAATAGAATATTTTCGATACAATGATTAATAGGCATTTTTTTCTAAATTCGGTCTACCATTTACCAGTCTAGTTTAAGATGAGAATCTGATTTAACATATTCAAAATATGATTTCTAAGTGTGCCAACCTGAAAAAAATGTAGAGTCAGAGTCCGTTTTGTCAGGATTTTAAAGCCATTCAGTGCCAGGTAGTTTACTCCCAAGTGGTTAAACATGTCTTGATTTGAACAACAGAAAGATTCCTGATGAACTTAAGGACTGTCTTAAGGTATTTACATTATAACCATGTGTGTGTAAGTATATGATGACCTCAAATAGATTAAGGGTATGATTAACACAAAGTAATAACTCTGAACCACGCCTGCTTCCCCAGATGCTCAGATACAACATCTACTAAGTGTAACGGGAGAAAGGAGGAGAGAGCAAACGCACTGATTTTGTAGGCTTAAATACTTGATTGTAGCCAAGCGTTCTTTAGCGCTCCACTTTGTGTAACATAATACATTTGGCAGAGTGAAAGTAGATGAGAATGTTATCTTTAGAAAACTTGATATATGTGATTTAAATGTCATTATCTTTCATTAAATGTACTCGGATGCAAATTTTGAGATGTGTGCACATGGAAAGGATGCTATGTTTAATAAATGGAAGTCGGTACTCAAATCTATGATCAACAGATTTTCTGGGTTAAGGTACTGAAAATAATTGGTGGGGGGGAGGTGGGGAAGTTCAAAAATATACGCAATACCGATGCATCAAAAATTTCAGTAAAAAGGAAAAACTAGAAAGTGCCAAAAACTTGAAAATACATCTGTATACAAAACCTGGATCGTTTTTAAATCTTGATCAGCCTACAAATCATCCTGCCATAAATCCTTCTAAATCATATGGGCTCGCAAGTCCATGAATTAAAATTCCTCTGTAAGACCATCTCTATCTGTTCCTCCAGATAAGGCCAGTCTCCTCAAAACCTTCATGAGTAAAACCCACTGAAGAGCTGCGGATGAACAGTGGGTAATCTGCTAGTTAACACTGAAGTGCGATGCTAGCACTGAAATTTGCATTTTAGGCTTGCTTCAGGCTCCATCTAGCCCCCTCCCTCCCTCCCTTTTGACTTAACTTTGTTTTCAAAACACATTAACATTTACATGGTTAAAAATGCAAAAGTATATTAAAACGTACTTTCAGAGAAGTCTTGTTCCTATCCCTTTAAGCACCTTCAAATTGTCTCCACCCACCCCCTACATGTAACCATTTTTAATTCATTAGCTCATATCTCCTGTTTCTTTTTCCAAAAGTAAATAAATTGGAATGTATAGTCTTATTTCCCTTCTTTAACACACAAAATGTAGCATGATGTGTGCACATTTTGGCACCTTGCTTTTTTTCCACCGAATATATCCTAAAGATCATTATTAATTCATGGTGCTCCATCGTTTTCATGTGTCATCTCTCAATGATGGACATTTTGGGGATGTTTCCAGTCTTTTGCTATTTCAAATAATGTCTCAATGGCCTTATGCACATGTTGTTTTGTATTTGTGGAGGTGTATCTTCAGGGTAAAATCGTAGATTACTGAGTCACAAGGCAAGTGCGTATACAGTTTTTGTCAATATTGCTCTTCCTAGCTATACTGTGTTGCGCTCAGCCTAGAATGTATGAACAAGACTATTTCTCCTACAGCCTTACCAATACACTGTATTGTGGAGCATTTGGAGTTTTGCAAATATAATAGGTGAAAATGGAATCTTAGGGTAGCTTTATTTTTTTTTAAGATTTTATGTATTTATTTGAGATAGAGCGAGAGAGAGAGCACAAGCAGGGAAGAGGAGCAGAGGGAGAGGGAGAAGCCTGCCTGAGCAGGGAGCCCGATGCGGGGCTTGATCCCAGGACCCCAGGATCATAACCTGAGCTGAAGGCAGCTGCTTAACGACTGAGCCACCCAGGCGCCCCCTTAGGTAGGGTAGTTTTAATTTGCGGTTCTTTAATGACTAAGGTTGAGTGATTTTTCATGTATTTAAGGACTATTTGTCCATTTTTTAAACCTGATCTTTTTTGAGATATGGTTACATAGTACAGTAAGCTGAACAGATCTTAAGTGTACAGTTGGATGAGTTTTGGCAAATGTGTCAGTTATACCCCAGTCAAGAATAATGCATTGTCATTTCCCTAGAAAGTTCTCTTGTGTCCTTTTCCATTCTGTTCTCTTCCTCTCTTGCTGCCCCAACCCCAGGCAACCACTTTTTAAATTTCTATCCCCAGAGATTAATTTTACTGTTTTTAAACTTCATAAAAATGGAAGTGTGCAGTATGCTTTTTTTGCATTTGACTTCTTTCACTGAGCATAATGTTTTTGAAATTCATCTATGTTGATAACTATCAGTAGTTCTTTCTTTTTTATTGTTGAATAGTATTTTTTTAAAAAAATATTTATTCATTTGACAGAGAGAGACAGTGAGAGAGGGAATACAAGCAGGGGGAGTGGGAGATGGAGAAGCAGGCTCCCCACCAAGCGGGGAGCCCGATGCAGGGCTCAATCCCAGGACCCTGGGACCATGACCTGAGCCAAAGGCAGATGCTTAACAACTGAGCCACCCAGGCGCCCCTGTTGAATAGTATTTTATTATATGACTATAATAATATGTTTTATCCGTTCTCTTGCTGATTGACATTTGGATTTCTAATTTTTGCTACTAAGAATAAATATGGCTGGATCATAAGGTAGTTCTCTATTTCACTTTATAAGCAATTGGACATTTTTCCAAACTGGTGGTACCAGTTTATACTTCCAGCAGCAATATCTGGGAGCTCTGGTTGCCCTGCATCCTCAGAGATATTTAGTGTTGTTAGTTTTCAAAAGCTTAACCATTCTAGTCAGTGTGTGGTATCTGACTGTGGTTATAAATTTGCGTTTCTGTGATGACTAATGTTGAATGTCTTTGCATGTGTATACTGACCATTTGTATATCTTCGATTATGAAGTATGCAGATGTTTTGCTCATTTTAAATTGGGTTGTCTTTTTGTTATTGATTTGTAGAGGATTCCTTATATGATCTGCTTATAAGCCATTTGTCAGATATTCATATTACAAGTATTTTTCCCAGCCTGTGATTTGCCTTTTCATTTTCTTAATGGTGTCTTGATGAGTAGACAGTCTTAATTTTGATAAAGTCTAGTTTGTCCATTTTTGTATGGTTAGTGTTTTTTGTGTACTGTCTAGGAAATCTTTGCCTAACCTTGGTCTCAAGAATACTCTCCTGTGTTTTCTCCTAGGGGCCTTATAGTTTTACATTTAGGTCGGTAAGTCATCTCAACTTATGTTGAGCTGTTCTATGAAGTCTTTCAATCAGGTAGTGTAAGTTTTCCAACTTTGTTATTCTTTCTCAAAGTTGATTTGGCTATTCTAGGTTTTTTGTATTCTAGATTAATTTTAGAATTAGCTTGCCAATTTCTACCAGAAAATCCTGCTGGTATTTTGACTGAGATTATATTGAATCTCCAGATCCATTTGTGAAGAATTGACATCTTAACAGTATTGAGTTTTCTGACCCATGAAAAAGGCATATTTTGCCATTGATTCAGATCTGTAATTTTTCTCACCACTTTGTAGTTTTTGGTAAACAGGCTTCATATCCCAAAGAATTTGATATTTTTGATGCTATTGTGAATTGCATGTTTTTTAAATTTTAATTTCTTTTTTGTATGTATGGCTAGTTTATAGAACTAAATCAATTACTGAATACTGACCATGTGTCCTGCAACCTTGCTAAGCTCATTTATTAGTTCTAGTAGCTTTTCTGTAAATTCCTTGGGGTTTTCTACATAAATAATTTATGTTACCTGTGAAGAGTCTTACTGCTTTCTTCCCAATATGGGTGCCTTTTTCTTTTTTTTTCCTTCCCGTTTTTTGCACTGGCTTGAACCTCTAGTACAATGTTGAATTGAAGTGGTCAGAACAGACATCCTTGCCTGTTCCCAGTTAGGGGGAAGTAGGTATGATGTTAACTGAAGGTTTTTCATAGACACCCTCTATCAGGTTGAGGATGTCCCCTACTATTGCTAGTTTGCTGAGATTTTTTTATCAGGAATGTATGTTGATTTTTATAAAATGAGTTTTCTGCATTGACTGAGATGATTATATGTTTTTTTCTTTTTTAGTCTGCTAATATGATGAATTACATTGATCAATTTTTTAAATGTTAAACTAATTTTATACTTCTGAGATAAAGCCCACTTGCTATCTTTTATTATTTTATGTATCGTTGGATTATATGTTGCTAAAAGTTGGCTGAGAATTCTTGCCTCTGTGTTCATGAGGGATAGTGGTCAATCGTTTTATTTTCCAGTAATACTTTTGTCTGGGTTTATTATCAGAGTAATATTGGCCTCAGAGAATGAGTTGGGAAATATTCTCTCTCTTCAGTTTTTTTGAAGAGTTTGAGTAGAATTGGTATTAATTCTTCCTAAAAATGTTCGATAGAATTCACCAATAAAGCCATCTGGGCCTGGAGTTTTCTTTGTGGAAAAGTTTTTAGCTACAAAATCAATTTCTTTAGTATATATAGGCTGCCCAGATATCTATTTCTTCTGGAGTGAGCTTTAGTAGTTTGTGTCTTTCAAGTCATTTATCCTTTTAACATTTGTGAAATCTATAGGTCTGTGTCATTCCCGATATTGGTGAATTGTGTCTCTCCCCCAGCCCCCATCAGTCTGGCCAGAGGTTTACAAATTTTCTTGATCTTCTCAAATAACTAACCTTTGATTTCATTGATTTTTCCTTACTGTATTTCTGTTTTTTTGTCATTGATTTTCTCTCTCATTATTTTCCTTCCTTCTGCTTATGCTGGGTTTCTTGAGCTGTTTTCATTCTAGTTTCTTTAGGGGGAAGCTGAGGTCATTGATTTGAGACATTCTAGTATAGACATTTAGTCCTATAAATTTCCATCTAATTAATGCTTTAGCTGTGTGTCAGGGGTCCCCCAAGACCAACCTCAGGCTTGCTGATTCACTACCAAGAGTCACAGGGCTCAGAAACTGTTTTATGCATGGTTACAGCTTATTACAATGAAAGATACAGATTAAAATCAGCAAAGGGAAGAGGCACATAGGAGGAAGTATGGGGGAAACTAGGCTCAAGCTTCCGGGTGTCCCCCCCACAACCAGTGGAGTTTCCCAAGACATGCTTGATTTTTCCAGCAACAATGTGTGACATGTGAAGTATTGCCAAACAGGGCAGCTCCAGGATTTTTATTGGGGGCTAGCACCTGCATGACTGACCTCAGCTAGTCAGACTCCAGACCTCTAGAGCAAATGCAGGTGTTCACTACAAATCACATTATCAGCATGAACTATCTGGCCAAACTGGTACAGAATGGCCAAATACCTCAGACATACAAAAATAATCTTAACAGACAGAACATTGCAAGAGCTCAGTATTCAGTTCCTAGGGACTAGCCAAGAGTTTTTCTTGGTAATGTGCAGGATTTGATCAACCCAGGCCTACTGACTTAAACTTTTCCTGTACAAGGTGCCTTCTCTAAACTTGGATAGAATGTATTTTCATCTTCATTTCGAAATACTTTCTGATTTCCCCTTTGATTTCTTCTTTCACACATGGATTTTTTTAAAGTATGCTCTTCCAACTGTTTGGGGCTTTTCAAGATATTTTTCTTGTTGGTTTCTAATTTGATTCCATTGTAATCAGAGACTATATTTTGTATGTCTTGGATCCTTTTAAACTTATTGAGACTGTTTTAGGGTCTGGACTATGGCCCTTGGTAAATAAATTATGTGTACTTAAAAAGAATGTGTATTCTGCTGTTGAATGGAATTTTCTGTGACAGGACAAGTTGGTTGATAGGACATGTTATTCAAGTCTATTTGTATACTGATTTCCTGTTTGTTCTATCAATTATTGAGAGTGGTGCTGATATCTACAACCAAAATTGTGGATTTGTCTATTATTCCATATATTTCTCTCAGATTTTACTTCATGTATTTTGAGGCTCAGTTATTCAGTGCACAAGCATTTAGCACTGTTATGTTCTCTTGATGAATTGACTCCGTTGTTATTCTCTGCTTTTAAGGACTCTGAGATTGGGCCCACCTGGATATTCCAGGATAATGTCCTATCTCAAATCCATGCCCTTAATCACATCTGCAAAATCCTTTTTGCCATGTAAGATAATATATTTGAAGGGTCTGGGGTTTGCATACGTTGGGCAGGGGGAACCATTCTTCTGTACTTTATTTAGTATGCTTATTGTTAAGGTTTTGTTTAAATTTACTACCTTGCTCTTTGTTTTTCATTTGTACCATCTGTGTTTTGTTCTCTTTTTCCTTCTTCTGTCTTCTTTTAGACTGAGTATTTTTTGGGATTCTATTTTATCACCTTTCTTGGCTTATTAGTTATAGCTCTTTGTTGTGTTATTTTAATAGTTCCTTTAGTGTTGGTGTTACAGATCTTTAACTTCTCACAGTCTACCTTCACATGATATTCTACCACTTTACATATAGTTTAATAACCTCACAACAGCATACTTCTATTTTTATCACATATTTTCAATCTACATATATACATTGCCATAATTTTTTTCTGGCTGCTTTTAAGATTTTACTTTTTTTTAAGTAATTTGATTATGAATGTCTTGGTGTAATTTTCTTCATGTATCTTTGGCTTGGTGTTCCTTGAGTATCCTAAATCCGTGGAATTACAGTTTTCATCAAATTTGGAAGATTTTGGCCATTATTGCTTCAAATATTGTTTTTTGAGTCCTCCAATTATGAACAGGTTAGGCTGCTTGAAATTGTCCCGTAGCTCAGTTTTTTGAATTTTTTTTTTATTTCTGGATTTCCTATTCAATTGTTTTTATTGCTGTCTTTGATTTCACTAAACTTCACTTACACAGTGTCTAATTTGCTCTTAATCCCATCTAATTTTTTTTTTACATCTCAGAAATTGTAATTTTTATCACTAGAAGTTTGATATGGATCTTGTTGATATCTTCTGTGTCTCTTGCTTTCTTCTCCCTGCTTGAACATATGTAATATAGTTTAATAACTCTTTGAATGTCTTTGTCTACTCATTCTATTATCTGTGTCACGTCTAGACTTATTTTGATTGATTTTTCTTTTAATTATGGATCATATTCTCCTGTTTGCATGCCTGATAAGTCTTTATTTAATGCCAGACAAGGTGAATTTTATCTGGTTCTGGATATTATTTTATTTCTATAAATATTCTTGGGCTTGTTCTGGGATGCATTTAAGTTACTTGAAAACAGTTTGAAGCTTTCAGGTCTTTTAAACTTTGTTAGGTGAAACTAGAGCAGTGTTCCAGTAAGCTCTCCTTTTTGCCCTCCTACTGAAGCAGGACCATTCAGAGTACTCTCCCCAATGCCATGTGATTTGTGAGGGTTTTCCCAGCCGGTTAGTGGGAGCAGGAATGAATATTGGCAAAGTTAGTTCCAGAGACTCTTTCCCTCTCATCTTTTTGGGTACGTTTCTTCACAGCTGTGCTGCTTCTTGAAGACTTGAAAGGAATCCTAGGCAAATCTCCAAAGGTATTGTTCTGTGCATTTCTTTTTTTTTTTTTTTAAGATTTTATTTATTTATTTGACAGAGAGAGAACACAGCAAGAGAGGGAACACAAGCAGGGGGAGTGGGAGAGGGAGAAAAAGACTCCCCGCTGAGCAGGGAGCCCGATGTGGGGCTCGATCCCAGGACCCTGGGATCATGACCTGAGCCGAAGGCAGACACTTAACAACTGAGCCACCCAGGTACCCCTGTTCTGTGCATTTCTATCTACTATGTGACTCTGAATCTTTAGTTGTCTTGGCCTCCTTGAGTTCTCAACTCTGTCACTTCAACTCAGGGAAAGCACTGGGCTCTGGGTTTCCTCTCTATGGGCTGCAGCCTGGAAACTCCAAACAAGAAGCTGGGACAATTGGAGGGATCACTTCTTTCATTTCCCTTTCATCAGTGGTTAGTGTTGTGCTGATGCCTATTTCTAATGTCCTGAAAACCATTATTTCAAATATTTTGTTCAGGTATTTACTTGTTTAAGGCCAGAGGATAAGCAGTCTTGTTACTCCATCTTTATTAGAAGTCTCTGCTTTTTAATATGGAACTATCTTCCTTTTGATTTTATGATTATTGAACATCTTTCCTTTTTCACTGCTGTTGCAAATGGAATTTTCTCTTCCACTGTATTTTAGAAGCGATAATTGTTTGATATATAAAGGCTATTGATTTTTGTATGTTACTTTTATATTGTTACCATCCTAAACTTATTATTTGTATTAGTTTTAGCATTGATTCTCTAGAGTTTTTCAGATATCTTATCAACAATAAATATAGTTTTACCTGCTCCCTTCCTATTTTATGCCTCTTTTTTAAAAAATTTTTTTAAGCATTTTATTTATTTATGTGAGAGAGAGAACAAGCCAGAGGGGAGGGGGGTGGAGAAGAGCAGAGGGAGAAGGAGAAGCAGACTCCCCACTGAGCAGAGAGCCCAATGCGGGACTCGATCCCAGGACCCTGAGATCATGACCCAAGTCAAGGCAGACGCTTCACCGACTGAGCCACCCAGGTACTCCTGCCTCTGTTTTATTTGATTGTACTGGTTAATACCCCCCATACAGTGCTAAATATTCACACTCTTCTATTTCAAACATAATATTGATAACTAACCTCAACTTGCATCAGCTAGGTTTATTTTTAAGGCCTCAGATGATGTTAAGTTAGGGGACAGTCTGGTGGCCAATGAAATATCTTTTCAAAGTGGGGTTAAATTGAGAGACTCCAGGATCCAAAAATGGATTGTCTCTGGAATGTCTAACAATGCATTCTAAACATTCAAGTGGTGATGTTCAACATGTATGGATAAATGAGTGTTCTGATCCACTTTGTTCTAAGTTTCTTAGTTTCCCATTAAGATCTTTCTTTTTCTTTTTAAGACTTTATTTATTTATTTTAGAGAGAGTGAGAGAGTGCTGTAGCAGGGATGAGGAGCAGAGGGGGACGGGGAGGGAGAGGGAAGGGGAAAGAATCTTAAGCAGACTCTCCACTGAGCAGGGAGCCCTCCACGGGGCTGGATCTCACAACCATGAGACTATGACCTGAGCCAAAATCAAAAGTTGGATGCTCAACCAACTGAGCCACACAGGTGCTCCCCAACCCAAACCATTAAGATCTTTGTGATGCCTATTCTGCTGTTATTGGATGGAGTAGTCTTTAAATACCAGACAGGTTATGTTGGTTGGTAGTATTGTTCAGATCTTCCATATGTTTGGAGATTTTGTCTACTTGCTCTATGATTACAGAGAGGGGAATGTTGATGTCTCCAAGTAGAAGTGAATTTTATCCATTTTTCCTTTAAATTCTGTTGTGTTTTCTTGCATGTATTTTGGGGCTCTATATTTAGGTACATAAATGTTCAGGATGGTTAGCTGGAGAACTGATCTTTTATCATTATGTAATGTTCCTCTTAATTGCTGATAATTCTCCTTGTTCTGAAATCTACTCTGCATGATATTAATATAGCTACTCCACATATTTTTTTGATTAGTGTTACTGTGTGTGTGTGTGTGTGTGTGTGTGTGTGTGTGTGTGTGTGTTGTGTGTAGCAAGTATGCATTTCTCCGGCCAGGAAAGGTGTGCATAAGAAATATAACCTTTTTCCTGTAATTTCTATTTAGCGCCTCCATTCACTGACTGACAGAGGAAATTACAGTCAATTCGAGGTTTGAACCCCTCCCCAGAGTTGCATCTCAGTTCTGCATGGGGCTTATGTGGCACCAAGGCTTGAGCAAGGGGGGATCGCTCTGTCAATGCAAACACCTGCTGATATGACTCGTTCCCCTTTAGCTCCTGTCCTTGGACCACACAGACTTGTTCTTCACCTTGGATACCAGGCCTCTCTCTCCACCACTGCCAGCCCTCAGGGTCCCATCCACACTGCTCTCAGCTTCATGAAAACCACTTCTGGGACTCTTTGTGCTGTGTTGGCATGTGAGAAGACTCTGGAAGCCTGCCTTGGGCATGTCTTCCTTGAGTCCCCCACACCTCAGCCCTGTCCTGTCTACCTCCTTCCCTTCTCTTAGAGCTGCCATAGTGCAGTTTGATCTGGGGCAGGAAAAATATTCAATTTTTGTAACTTTTTTATTTTAATGTTATACTATGTACTATTATTTTGATATAATTTTCAACTTACAGAAAAGTTAAAAGATTAGAACAAAGGTCTTATTCAGATTCACCAGTTGCTTATACTTTACCACAGTTGCTTTGAAATTATCTCTCTTTGCATATATGTGTGTGGAAGGTGTGTTATTGGTGTATTTTCTTTTTTGCCTTTCTGAGTCATTTGAAACAAAACAAAAAAAAATAGAATAAACCAGTGAAATAAAAAATAGTTTCTTTAAAAGATCAACAAAATTGATAAACTTAGACTGATCAAGAAAAAAGAAGATACAAATGATGAAAATCAGAGATAAAAGAGAAGGTATTCCATTGACCTTACAAAAATTGAAGTGATCATAAGAGAATGTTATAAACAACTTTATGCTAATGAATTAAACAACTTAGGTGTCTTAGGTACAGACAGAACGAACTCAAGTAGAGGTAGAATCCAATCTTGGAATGTACTCAAAAGAAATGAAACTATATGTCCACACAAAGACTTGTATACAATTATTTATAGTAGCATTATTCATAATAGCCAAAAAGTGGAAACAACCAAATGTCCATCAATGAATGAATGGATAAATCAAAGTGGTATATCTATACACTGGAATAGTATTTGACCATAAAAAGGAATGAGGTACTAATATATTGTACAACATGGATGAACCTTGAAAACATTATACTAAGTGTAAGAAGCCAGTCACAAAAGACCTCATATTGTATGAGTCCATTTATATAAAATGCCTGAAATAGGCAAATACACAGAGAGAGAAAGTAGATTAGTGGTTGCCTAAGGCAGGGGGAGGATTGAGGCAGAGGATAAAGGCTGAAGGGTTCAGGGTTTCTTTTGGAGGTGATGCAAATATTCTAAAATTGATAGTGATAATTGTTGCACACCTCTGTGAATATACTAAATTGTACACTTCAAATTGGTAAATTTTATGGCTTGTGAATACATATCAATAAAGTTCTTACCAAAGAAAAAGAATAGAAAAGCTAAATAGACCTGTAACAAGTAAAGAGATTAAAGTCATAATTAAAATACTTCCCACAAAGAAAAGCATCAGTCCAGATGGCTTCATTGGCAAGTTTTCTCAAATATTTAAAGAAATAATCTCATTCTTTCACAACCTCTTTCATACAATAAAAGAGGAGGGGACACTTCTCAACTAATTCTATGAGAACAATATTACCCTAACACCAAAGCCAGACAAAGATATCAGAACAAAGAAAGATCACAGACCAATAGCCCATGAACATAGATGCAAAAATGTTTAAGAAAATATTAGCAAACTGCATCCAAAATCATACAAAAAAGACTATGCATCATGGCCAAGTGGGATTTATCCCAGGAGTGCAAAATTAATTTAACATTCAAAAATCAACCAATGTAATGTACCTTATTAATAGAAGTAAAAAACCACAGGATCATCTCAATATAGTAGCCAACATAGCATCTGACAAACAACTATTCATGGGAGAAAAAAATCTCAACAAACTTGGATAGAAGGAAATCTTCAACCTGTTAAAGGGCATCTATGAAAAACCCACAGCACCATCACACTGAATGATGAAAGACTGAATGCTTTCCCAAGATCAAGGAAAAGACAAGTACATCCATTCTCACCACTTTTATTCCATAACTGTAGTAAAGATTCGGGTCATTTCCATAGGCAAGGAAAAGAAAAAACCCTAGGCTTCTGGCTGATCAGCTACCTTTTCTCTACCTTTTAAAGTCATCTTATATTTGTTTTTTTTTTAATATATTTAGAGTTTCAGTCTTCACTCAGTGGGAGGAATAGAAAGAAGTGAATCTATTCCATCTTGGTCTGTAACTGAAAGTCTGGACTATTTATCTTTTATTAAAATTTTTATTTTGGAATAATTTTAGATTTTTTAAGAAAAGTTGCAAAGGTAGTACAGTATAGTTCTTTTATACCCTTCACCCAGTTTTCCCTAATGCTAACATCTTACATAACCATGGTATCTTTTTAAAACTAAGAAATTAACATTGGTACAGTTCTACTAACTAAACCCCAGACTATTCAGATTTCGCCAGTTTTTCCACTAATATCCTTTTGCTGTTCTAGGATCCAATCCAAGATACTACATTATATTTAGTCATCATGTCTCCTTAGTCTCTTCTGATCTGTGACAATTTTTCAGTCTTTCCTTGCTTTTTCTTTTATGACCTTAAAAGTTTAGAATCTACTGTGAAGCTCTAGAATGATAAGAAAGTGGCTATGTAAAAAGCCTCCAGGGATAGCAAACTAGGCAGTTTGGGGCCAGGGGTGGGAGGAAGACTTTTCTCTGTCTACCGTTTAGTTGTGTGCCTTTTGAATTTTGTATTTTTAATAACCATGAAGATGCTGATGTATTACCAGAATTGTTGATAAGAACAGGATAAAACAGAATAAGTATATATATATATATATATATATATATGGAGAGAGAGAGAGAGAGAGAAGGGGGGGATAGAGAAGGGGGAGATTGATTTATTTTAAAGCATTAGCGCACACTATTATGGAGGCTTGGCAAGTCTTAAATCCGCAGGCCAGCAAGCTGGAGACCCAGGGAGAGTTGTAGTTCATGTACTTGGCTCACAGAATTTCTTCTTGCTTGGGGAGGTCAATGTTCTATTTAGACCTTCAACTGATTGGATAAGGTCTACTCACATCATGGAGGGTAATCTACTCAAAGTCCATCAATTTAAATGTTAATCTCATCCAAGAAACACCCTCACAGAAAACATCCAGAATTATATTTGACCAAATATCTGGACGGTGTGGCCCAGCCAAGTTCGTACATAAAATTAACCATCACACTGCTTATTTTTAAAAATTTAAATCATTTACTAAAACATAATTTTGAAGAGTACTGTTCATGTATGTTATAGAATCTCAATTAGAATTTATCTGATATTTTCTCATAATTAGATTTCAGTTATGGGTTTGGGGGAAGAACATACAGGGGTAAAGTGCCCTTTTTACCATATCATAGTGGGGGGCCATGATATCACATAATGTGATCACTGGTGGTTTTGACCTTAATCATTTGGTTAAGGTGGTGTCCACATGTTTTTTTGTACTGTAAAGTTACTATTTTCTCTTCCCATACTCTATTCTTTCCAGGTGAGTCACTAAAGCCAGACAACACTAAAGAGGAGGGAATTAATCTCCACCTCCCTGAGGAGATAGTCTCAATATGTATATTACTTGGAATTCTTCTGTAAGGATTAATTCTTCTGTAAGGAATATTTGTCCCTACTCCCCCATTTATTTATTTATTTATTCAGTCATTTATATTGGTATTAACTCATGAATATTTATCTTAATTTTGGAGTTATAATCCAATGCTATTATTATTTATTTTGTTCCTCAAATTGTTCCAGCTTTGGCCATTGCGATCCTATTCAAGTTGGCTCTTGTGTACTTTTGAAAATCCCCTTGCATTTTTTTCAGCACTTCTGAGTTTTTTGGCACCACAAAAGGCTCCAGGCTCATCTTGTATTTACTCTGTCCTAGACTCCTAAGAGCCCTGATTCCTTTGATTGAAGAATGGTGTTAGAAACCAAGATCTGGGTGACGGGTGTGCTCATTGCTACTGGGATGTCACTGTTTCTAGGCCCTCTAAAAAGACAGAACTAGAAAATATATGTATGTGTGCTAATACATGAATACATATATATGCATAATTCTATCTGTATTATATGTTAAACATGAGTTCACTCACATAAAAAAGATACGAGGAAATTGATGCAAGAAATTAAAATCAAGGGGTGCCTGGATGGCTCGGTCGGTTAAACATCTGCCTTTGGCTCAGGTCATGATCACAGAATCCTAGGATTGAGCCCCATGCTGGGCATCCTGCTCGGCAGGGAGCCTGCTTCTCCCTCTGTCTTTACCCCTCCCCCCATTTGTGCTCACTCTCTCTCTCAAATAAATAAAAACTTTAAAAAAATTAAAATCATGCCTTGCCATCCCAGTCTTCCACAATTTTTTCATCTATAACAAAAATAAATATGTAGTTACATACATACATTATACACACATATACATAACAAAAATGTGAGTTCATTCTGATATCTGTGACTTGAGTGCAGCACCGCAGAGTTCAATTTAGCTTTCTGCCCTCCCCCTTTGTGTATTTGTAACTACTTACTGTGGTACATGGTACCAGAGGCTCCTATTATCCACAGTTTATTTACTTATTTGTTCATTGCTATAATACATGTAAAATAGTTTCAGAATTATTATCCTATAGCACTGTGAGGAAAAAAAAACAAACCTTACAAACTAGAATACGATATTTACATATAGTTCTCTTTGTCTGTAGTCTGAGTAAAACACTGTTTTCTGAAGTTACTTTGGTCAGCTCCTTTGTTTTATTTTTCCGGTTTTATTGAGAAATAATTGACATACACCACTGTATAAGTTTAAGGTGTATAATATGATGGTTTGGTTTACATATGTTGTGAAAAGATTACTGTGAGAGGTTCCTCTTCTCATATAGATGCAATAAAAAAAAAGAAAGGAGAAGAAAACAACTTTTCTCCTCGTCACGAGAACTCTTGCTCCTTTACCCCCACCCCTCTGTGAGGTTTTGTCATACATTTGTCATACAGTTAGAGGCTCTTGTCACAGTTGGTATTCCATCCATTTGTGACTTGAATCCATCACCACAGAGCTCCCCTGACACCTTTACTGATTTCTAAAAATTTGCATAAAGTTCACTCTGTATGGGTAGAGTCATGTATCTGTCACCTTGGGACAGTTCAATCACCCTAAAATTTTTCCTTTATTTTCTCCCCACTCCCCCACTCCCCTCCCAGGCCAGGGCCATTTTGAAGGGCTGGTTTCCAAGTCTGAAGAAACCATAACGCTGAAACTGCTGAGATGAGTGACAACTGGGGTACAAGAGAACAGAAAAATATGATTTCTTCTTTCTGGCTGCCCTCTAGAGGCTGAATGAGAAGCCTGCAACAACTCCCAGAAGAAATGAATGAAGGTCCGTAACCTTCAGTTGGACCTTTGTCTTTTTCATATGCTATATTACATTTGTTTAAGTAGCAAATGGCTTGAATTACATGTTTGGTTTTTTTTTTTTTTCCTGAAAAACCGTAAAGATGAGAAGTCTACTCATGCATTCTGGTGGGGGGGGGAATCTATTATTATTATTAAAGAACATGACCTCATGACTTAATCTTCAAGCAGTCCTGTGAGAGACCAGAGAGGGCATCTGTACTTTTGCATAGAGACTTTGCAATGGGCAAATAGGTATATCGTTTTTCTTAACAAGCCACTGACTTCAACTGAAAACATTTCAGTTGGCATTTGTGCATTTCTAGATATTAGTGAGATTAGTTTATGGCTTTCTTTTGTCTTTCTGTTTTTTCTTTGCTGTCTTTGGGCAGGTTTTAGTATAAGGATTTTCTTTCTTTTGAGAAATACATGAAGTTAGAATTCTGTAAAGATGACAAACTTGATGTGCGTAGCAACCCAAATTTAGTCTGCTTCTAGAGCTGATAGTTGGGGGTAAGTGAGGTTGTAATCTTCATGGGAGTCTCAGCTATAAGAACTTGGATGTAGCTTTCTCCTAGGTGAACTGGTTAAACCTTGGAAACCAGAGTGGGAGAGCCCCAGGGAGGGGATTAGAATGAAGCAGTTACTGGAAAACATTCAGGCCCCAAGGCATGGAGTTCAAGGTTGGGGGAAGGGCGACTGATGTTGGATCCCCTCAGGTGAGTTTCATTGTCTGGGCTTCGAAGAGACCAACAGGAGCTAAAAGGGTGGACTATGACTTCTCCCATGCCTGAGTCTGAGGAGGTGTTAGGAGGCCTGAGAGCAGGAGGGTTTTCTCCTAGCCTTCAGTAGGGTACTGGTAGTCTGCCTGTTGCTATGGGGAGCTCCTGCAGGGTGAGACCACTTTGTCTTCCAACACTTTGGGGCCTACTTCCCTTGTACTTTAATAACTAGATCTCAGCTCCAAGTAGAACTAGCACACCTGAGGGGGTCCAAGAAAGTAGAGAAAGGAGATCAGTCAGAACAAGGATAACACATGTCCAACAAAACTTGTTCAAGGTAACCACTTGAGTCGAAAAGTATGAACACAGGAAGAGTCACCTGTAGTGCAAAATATTTTCTGAGTCCATGTGAGTTCCCAAGTGCTTGATTCAGAAGCCAATTAGAAGATAAGAAAGGTCATTATTGCGATACAACTTGGGGGCCTGCAAACTCAAGCAGAAGAAACACTTCAAAGCATAGAGCAAAACACAATGATGGAAACCATGAGGAACTTGTCATGAGTTGGGGTGACTATATGCATGAGTTTCTTTAGGATATACTCAAGAGTAGAACTAGTGGATCATAAGGTAGGTGTATCATCATCTTTATCAGAATATGCTAAACCATTTTCTAAAAAGTTGGTACAAGTTTGCATATCCATCATCAGTTATAAGTTACCTTTGCTGCACATCCTCCCCAATATTTGGTACTATCAGACTTAAATGTTTGCCAATATGATATGTATATAGTGGTATATCATCATGATATTCATTTGTATTCCCTCTTTAACAATGAGGTTAACAGTTTTTCTTATGTTTATTGTTTACTTAGATTTCCCATTTTTTGAAATGGCTATTTCAATGTTTTGCCCATTTTTATAATGAGTTGTCTTTTTCCCCTTCATTTGTATGTAAGTATTCTTTACATATTCTGAATGTGAGTCCTTTGTCAATGAACGTGTTGCAAATATCTTCTCCCACTCTGTGGCTCGTCTCCTTATGGAGTCCTCTGGTGAATAAAAATTCTTAATTTTAATGTAGTCAAATGAATCAATTTTTTGCTTTATGGTTACTGCTTTTTGTGTCTTGTTTAAGAAAACTTTCCTTGGTCTCATGTCATGAAGATATTCTCCTATATTATATTCTAGAGGCTTCAAACTTTTGCCCACATTCAGTTTTATAATCCACCAGAGTGTATATCTAAGGTGTGAGGTAGGGATCCAGGTTATTGGCCTCTTTCAAGTTGCCAAATGTCCTTGCATGAGCAGTGGTCTTTTATTATCTCCCCACATTCTAATCAAGGCCCTCAACTGAGCACTCTCTGGCACTTCTCCTCCTCTCCTGCATTCTCATTAAATCAACATAGTTCATATCTTCCCTTTCTCTCACTTGGAATGGAGATTTCCCTGCCTCACTCTAAGACCCCTCATACAGGATAACACCACTTACCTCTTCCTAAAATTCTGAATCTATTATAGTATCCCCCTTTCCAATTCTGCTTACATTTTCCATGGCTTTAAGAATAGAATTTTAGCACACTGGTGTGTCATCAAATATCTCGGCAGGCTGTGCTCCTTCCACATTTCTTGCCCTATCTTCCCCTCTTTCTCTTTACAAACTCTGATCTTTCTATTCTATCCAATGACTTTGACCTTGCTTCTCTACTATTCATCTTTGAATTCCTGGTGCTTAACCCTTAGTAGGTACTCAACAATTGTCTGTTAAAATACAATTTAATCCACCCCACACAAAGTATGTGTTCTGGTCAGTGGCACAATCATAAGTTACAAATAAACGTTGGCTTAATGAATGAGTGACCATCTCTGTACTTATTATTCATTTTGGTGTCTAACATACCAA
Organism: Callorhinus ursinus; assembly: GCF_003265705.2. Lineage (NCBI taxonomy): Eukaryota > Metazoa > Chordata > Mammalia > Carnivora > Otariidae > Callorhinus > Callorhinus ursinus. The sequence continues at coordinate 4,898,637 of NW_027397078.1, read as the reverse complement.
AGTAAGTCTTACCATAGTAAAGTTACTATGATTTACCTATCTCATGTAGTTGTGGGATCTGGTCCTTGGAGAGATAAAACAGTAAATTGCTAGTAGTCATATATGACATAGCATCATATATGTCATAGAGATGATGAATAAGATAGTGAACATGAGGCTGATTGAACAATCTGGATAATAAAGACAAGGAGTGCTTACTAAGAGTGGGACTACTGAAAGGCAATGTCAAAAAAAAAAAGCCTCCAGGAAGAGGTAGGCCTCAGCTGGATTTTGAAGGATGATTAGGCCTAAGGAATCCCAACCAGTGGGAAAAGCAGATGCAAGGGTGGGCTTGAGCTTAGAGTCTGGTGGGACACTCGGGTAGGTGGTTATTGCCCCTGCAATCTGACCTTATGTTGTGCCACACAGGATCTGCCTGGCCAGAGCCTATCCTGAGGGTTGTTGGCAGGACATGAGAGTGAGCAAAAGTCCTGATGTCATCAAAGAAGTAGAGCATTGTGGTTAAATGCATGGACTCTAGAGTCAGACCTAGGCTCAAATCCCAGGTTCATGCTTAACTACAGTGTGTCCATGAACAAGTTACCATGGTGCACTGAGCTGTGTCCCCCGCAAAATTCAAATGTTGGAGTCCTAACCTCTAATGTGATGTTATTTGGAGGTGGGGCCTTTGGGGGGTAATTAGATTTAGATAAGGTCAAGAGGACGGGGCATCATGATGGAATTAGTTCCCTTATAAGAAGAGACACCAGAGAGCTTGCTCCTGGCCACGGAGGACACAGCCAGAAGGTGGTTGTCTGCAAGCAAGGAAGAAAACTCTCACCAGAACCCGACCATGCTGGTGCCCTGATCTCTGACTTTCCAGACTCCAGAAGGGTGAGAAATTAATTTCTGTTGTTTAAGCCACCTGCTCTGTCATGTTTTGTTATAGCAGCTTGAGCTGACTATGACGCCTGTCTTCCTTAAGCCATGCTTTCCTCACCCATGAAAAGAATTACATCCCAGGGCTTCTGTGAGAAGTAAATGCAAGCAAAAAACAAACAAGCAAACCCCATCCCAAAAGTCAGACTGGTTCCTGGCACACAGTAAACAATAAATCTGCTATGGGAGACGAGGTGGAGTTACCCTTAGGAGATGGAAATAGGGGCAGGGCAAACACATCATAACTGCAGGGATCCTCTTTAGCATCATAGATTCTGCAAAGGAGACCAGATCAGTTTCCTTGGTCTCCATGGGGTGGAATCAGTAGTCTTTATTCTAGACCCATCACTAACAACCTCTCCTGGGGTTGGAGGACAGCTAAGGGATGAATGGATCCGACAGAGTCATTCATGACAAGGTTGGGTCAAACCACACAGATGGTGTCCAAGTCATTTACATTAGATCTGTCAGGCCAGAGTCTAAAGAAACTCAGCCAAGCACAAAATTTTAATGAAAAATAAAAACTCAAGTCCAGTCATGGCTCCCATTGCTATTGCATTTCATTGCCATCAGACACAGCCCCCTTTGGACCATTCAAAGGATTGGACAGCTTCCTCAATTGGGCAAAAATGGGGCAGCTTCTTTGATGCTTTAAATCTATCTGTGAGCCAGGCCTCTGGAGATGAGGTCATCCCTCCAAACTCCTGCTGCTTTTGATGAAGGCTTCGGACCCCATACTTAATTGTCTTGGTCTTCCCCCAGATAAATGGATTCTTCAGCAAAATAGGAGTGTAGATATGTCACATGAAGACATGTACAAGAACATTCATAACAGCTTTATTTGTAATAGCTCCAAACTAGCAACAACCCAATGTCCCTGGATGGATGAATGGATAAACCATACACAACACCACCACATGATGGAAGACTACTCAGCAATAACAAGGAACAAAGTACAGATACACACAATATGGATAAATCTCAAAAACATGTTGAGTGACAGAAGCTGTAGGCAAAGGAGTAAACACTATGTGATTCCATTTATGGAAAGTTCAAAAACAGGCAAAACAACTCCATGGTGAGTGAATCCAGCATCGTGGTTCCCTTCGTTGTGGGTGGGTGGGGGTTCAGTAATGAATGGGGAATGAAAATATTCTGTATCTTGATGCCACTCACATGAGTATATATATCTGAAAAACGCATCACACTGTACACTGAAGTTGTGTGCCTTTTTGATATCTAAGTTTTATCTCAGTTAAAATAGGAAGAAATGGGGCACCTGGCTGGCTCAGTCCATAGAGCATACGACTCTTGATCTCAGGGTTCTGAGTTCGAGCCCGTGTTGGGTGCAGAGCCTACTTAAAAAAAAAATGGGAACAAGAAAAGAAAGAACAGGGGTGAGAATCTGGAAATGAAGTCATCAATGCACCCAGCAAAGCACAAAACGGGATTAGCCGGAAGTGCCATGTCGGCGCATCCTCTGCAGAGGGGAGTTGCAGTGTGGTGGCCTGTGAATGGAGCCAGTGTTCTGGTCTGCTTCCCAAGGGGGCCTGCTGTGAAGTTGGCCCAAGGGGCCAGGCTTGATTTGACCTCGGGGCCAGGATCTTGCTCCACCAGGCCAGCGTTCCTCAGCCTCCAGAAATGGTTATCGCACACTCTTTCTGGGAAGATGGATAATTTTTGTAAAAATTACAGGGGCTTTTGCCAACTCCATTCAGCCTCTTAACCTTTTGGCAGCTGCTTCAAGGAACGTCACAGAGCCAGTTGAGACAGTTTCCAGAGTGCAACAGAGTGGGCATTAATCCCACAGTTTTGCTGCCAAACAGGAAGAGAAATGGCGACTTACAAAAAAAAAAAAAAAAAAGGCAAAGAAATAGTAGAATAGTTGGAGGCCAAGACTGCTTTTCACTGAAGGGCCAGGTTGCATCCCAAACTCAGAGCCGAGTTCTGTGTTGGGCTCAGTCTCCTCCTAATCTCAGAGGGCTGGCTCCTCTGACTTCCAACGTATAGCTTTCATGCACCAGTTCACGGAAAGCTCTATTATGGGCACTTGGATGGACAATACTCTTACTGTAACTGTAGCCAAAAATTATGCACGTGCAACCTAGACAAAAATTATCTATGTATTAATACCCTCTTTTTCTCTGAGCCCACGAAGGCCATAGGAACTATGGTTCTCCCACATCACTCAGGACACTCAGGGGCAGCACACAACTCAGATGGGACCTGAGAGAAAGTAGGCTAGGACTGTAGCAAATGAAACAAAAGGAATGATACATGTGGAAATTAGTTTTTTTCCAACTTCCATTGTTAGTCACCCAGTTCCCGGAATTCTTCTGAAACTTGGTGTTGATTTGCTTTTAATTCCTGGGACTTAACTTGAAAATACTCATCAAAACGGGTTCAGACTTTTTTAGAAATAAGTTTTTATCTCGGTTCAAGAAAATAGCAAATCTTGGTGCCTCTGATGAAGTCTGTCTCGAAGTTAAGGCCAAGACTCGGAAGCTTGGTCAGGTCCCAGTCGGCCGGGCAGACTGTGGAAGGTGAGAAAAATCCCTGCTGTTTAAAAATGTCTGCATTTTTTTCATAATAAAAGCAATACATCTAGATGATTTCTATTTTCTTCTTGATCTGTATTAATATTTTCAATTTTTCTATAATGAACACATATTTGGTATTTTCATTAGACTATTTTTTTTAAGTTCCCAAAGAATATTTGTTAAATACAGAAAAGTAGAAATGATTTTTTAAGAATTCAAAACCCCATTATCTAAATCCAACCACTGCTAATATTTCAGTATCTTTACTTCCAGTCTTATTTCTATGCAAGACTTTATTTATTAAAAAAAAAAAGAAAAACCACACAAAGCCAGAAACAGCTCAACACATACAGAACGTTTGGTGATCTGTTAGTTTCACTGAGCATTGGTTCATAAGCATTTTCTCATGGTGTTGTAACTCCTCCATAAACAGTATTTCAATTTAGTTACATATATAATTATGTGAATGCAACCCAAATTACTTAGTCATTTCTCTGCTCTCGGGAATTTAAATTATACACAACTCTTTGCTATTTAAAATAATGGTGTGAGTATAATTTCAGTGCATAAATCTTCTCTTTCTTTTATTTAACATTTTGTGGTGTTGCATTAAAAGAATTTTTTTTTGAGGGCGCTTGGGTAGCTCAGTTGGTTAAGCGTCCGACTCTTGGTTTCAGCTCAGGTCGTGATTTCAGGGTCTTGAGATCAAGCCCCGTGTTGGGCTCCGCGCTCAGCGTAGAGTCTGCGTAGAGTCTGCTTAGGATTCTCTCTCTCCTCCTCCCTCTGTCTCCCCACTCATGCTCTCTCTCTCTCTCAAATAAATAAATAAAATCTTAAAAAAAAACTTTTGAAGAAGTTATAGATTTATATAGTTTGGAGAGTCATATAGTGCTGCAGGGTTTGTTACAAAAACCAGCTGCCCCCACCCTTCCCCTCCATTTGCCTTGCCCCCAGGCAAAAACATCTTTTAGCTAATTCTTTTACCTGCTATCACTTCTCTAAATAATGGGTTTGAATGGATGCTTTTGATTTTTCTGTTGTTAGCATCATTGAATCACCACTGTGGAAGATGAAGATTTTTTTTAGTTTTACTTTTCTTCTCCCTGGCTCCCTCTTCATGCACGCTCTTCCCATACTCCCAATGTAGATATGTCATCATTCTGATTAAATCAATATTTAGTGTTGTTAAAAGAAAATTTTCCACAGACAATTTACTGATCTGATAAGCTTTTATTCAGTGATTCATGAATTAGGCTGCATCCATCTAGCAGATAGAAAGGAACTCCAAAAAGCTGTGCAAGGCAAGAGATTTTTATAGATCAAAGTGAGCAGGAGTAAGGGAGTTATACTGGGCCTTTACTGCTTGGTTATATGGTGAAAAGGGAAGTTGTTTTTTTGTTTTTGTTTTTGTTTTTTTTAGAGAGAGAGAGAGAGCACGCAAGGTGGGGTAGGGATAGAGGGAGAGAGAGAATCTTTTTTTTTTTTTAAGATTTATTTATTTATTTATTTTAGATAACGAGAGAGTACAAGCTGAGGGAGGGACAGAGGGAGAGGGAGAGAAGCAGACTCCCCGCTGAGCACAAAGCCCAACATGGGGCTCGATCCCAGGACCCCAAGATCATGACCTGAAACCAAGAGTCAGACGCTTAACCAACTGAGCCACCCAGGCACCTGGGGAGAGAGAATCTTAAGCAGGCTCCACAACCAGTGTGCAGCCCATCACAGGGCTCTATCCCATAACACTAAGATCACGACCTGAACCAAAATCAAGAGTCAGATGCTTAACCAACTGAGCCACCCAGGAGCCCCAAAAAAGGGAAGTCTTGAAGCTTGTGCTGAGCAGGCTAAGTGCTGATTTGTTGATCTAGGCCTTCCTTTTCCAGGAGAGCCGAGCATAGAAACTTGGTTAAGTTTTGGTTTGCTGCCACAGGGCTTAGCATGAGTGACTCCATCTTGGGTCTAATCTGGTGCCTTTAACAGTGTTTAGATAACTCTATCTATGTAAATGCCCTGTAGTATACAATGCTCACTTTTCCTTTCCTGGGAAACTTCTAATTTTCTCAGAAGTTCTTAATTGTGTTAATTCTTTTGCTTGTTTCTCTCTATACTTATTGTTAATTCAAATTCAAAGCCTTCACCAATGGTCTAAATCTTCTCTCAAAACATTCAGATGCTTCAGGTTTGCATGAGTTGCATCTTCCTGACAGAATGATTGAAGTCTTCTGACCTGCTTCCCTGTGCACTGGGTGGCCCCATACCTGGCACACGGCTGTCTTCTGCCACCAGGAACTCCTTTCCCCTTTGTCCCGTGCCCAAGCCCTTGTTTCCTACACCTCGGGCCTCCTTTATCTTGGTCTACTGCTCTTTTTGGTAGAACACATCCTCCCATAGCTTCCTAAGACAGGATGCTTGAGAATGGAAACTTCTAGAATTTGGATGTCTGGAATTGATAGTTTAGATATAGGACTGATTGATGGTTTATTTGGGGTAGAGAATTGAAGGGGGGAAATAATTTTCTTTCAGAATTTTGAAGTTGTTGTCTTCTGGCTTCTAGTGTTGTGAGAAGTTTGAGGCTATTCTAACTTCTGACCCTTTTTCGGTGACCATTTGCCCCACCCCAGCCTCCTGAAACTTGTAGGGTCCTTCCTTTGTCCCCAGGGCTCTCAACACTCATGCATTGTAATGGGCACTCCAAAAGTCCTTCCAATGTCAACACTAATGATGTTTCATTCTGGGAAATTTAATTTTCTTGTTGATGATCTCCCCCTGTGTGTGTGTGTCTATTTGTCTGTGTGTGTTTCTGTTTGTGTGTCTGTGTGTGCACATGTGTGTCTCCATGTCTGTGTCAGTATCTGTGTTTGGGTATGTGTGTCTGTGTTTCTGTATGTGTCTTTGTGTGTTTATGTCACTGTGTGTGTGTTCTCTTTGGAACTCCTCTTATTGGATATGGGACCTCCTGGACTAATTCTGTAATTAAGTTTTTTTTCTCATTTTTAGTCTGACTTTTGCTCTGCTTCCTAGGAATTTTTCTACTGCTCAACCCTAGGGAAATTTGGGGCACCAAAATATGTGATAATAATAAATTATAATCCATTGAATAAAATAATCTTCCCATTATTATTCTGGACATAAAAGAGATATGAAAGCAAAAAGAAAATAAGAATCCACGAGTCCATATTTACATAAATGTATTAATAAGTAAGTCAGGAGGAAGAAAAGTTCTTTTGCTGTACAGTAGAATGCCAACTAATACATGTAAAAGGAATAATAAAATTTAAAAAAATCATCATTTGGCAACCACCATAGTAATAATTTATTCAGGCAAAATCGTCAATGGATGCTAAAACAAATGGGAGGAATTTTGATAAATAAAGGATATTTACAACATCTCAAAGGATTTCTTCTCCAATTACAGATTAAATTTACAGTGCTGGGACCTGGTAGACCTCAAGTTAGCCAAGTGAACATCATGAATAATGGGACAAACTGACCTCATATGTTTTCTGATAGGGAACAACAGACAAACCCAAACTGAGGGAAATTCTACAAAATAACAAGGCTCTCCTCTTCAAAGATGTCAAGCTGATGAAACACACACACACACACACACACACACACACACACACACACACACACACACGCAGGCTGAGAAAATGCTCCAGATTAAAGGAGACATGCCAACTAAATGCAGTATATGATCCTGAATTTTATCCTGGGCCAGAAAAAAATTTCTATGAAGAATATTACTGGAGAAATTAGAAAAATTTGAATAACGGCTGTGGTCAGATAACAATGTTGCATCAATGTTAATCTCCTGATTTTGAGAATTGTGCTGTGGTTATGTAAGCCTTTATTTTATTTTTAGGACATAAACCCTGAAGTTTTTAGGAGCACATCTGCAACTTATTCTAAGATGGTTCAGAAAACGATGGCTGAGGTGGGGGGGATGTGGGAGGGGGAGAGAAAGAGAGAGAGAAAGATGGAGGAGGAGAGACAGGGAGGGAGGGAAAGAAAGAGAAATGAAGAGGGAGAAAATGAGAAAGCAAACATGGAAAGAAGTAAACAACTGAGAATACCAATACAGGGTCTATGGAAATTATGTGTACTTTTCTTTCAACTTTCCTGAAAGCCTGAAATTATTTCAAACTAATATTAGAAAAAAAAAAAAACAAACAGAAAAAGAGAAGGAAGGGTGATCTTCCCTGTAGAGACGTGAGTTGGGGTGGTTGGGGGGCTTGCGATGGCAGGAGTTTTTAGCTTTTTCCCTGGGGGCTCCTTGGCCAGTTCTCCTGCCTGGGGTGGGAGGTGGAAGGACAGAGAGCCTGCCAGCGCAGGGGAAGGCATGGAGCATCTGCTGTGCACACATGCCCTCGATCCCCCAGTTTTCAGTGTGACCTACTATTCTAATCTCTGTGCTGTCCCTAAAGACCCTTGGACTCACTCTCCCCAGGGAAGGAGTTTCTGATCTTTTGTTGGCTCTTGGAGGGCCATCACTTGGCCATTACTTAGCTGTGAAGGTTGGGGTGGGGGTCGGGGGGCAGGGGGTGGGAGATCTGGGTTCCATTTGCTACTTCTTTTTTTAAATTTAAATTCAATTTAATTAATTAACATATAGTGTATTATTCGTTTTAGAGGTAGAATTTAGTGATTCATCAGTAGCATAGAACACCCAGGGCTCATTCCTTATGCCCATCCCCCAGTCTCCCCATCCCCCCACCCCTCGCCCCTCCCACAACCCTCAGTTTGTTCCCTAGACTTAAGAGTCTCTTATGGTTTGTCTCCCTCTCTGATTTCATCTTATTTTAGTTTTCCTTCCCTTCCCCTTATGTTCATCTGTTTTGTTTCTTAAATTCCACATATGAGTGAGATCATAGGGTATTTGTCTTTCTCCGACTGACCATTTGCTTCTTAAAATAGCCTTTTAAGACTTATCCTTATTTCAGCCTTCCCCCTCACTTCTTGAAGGATCTGGTGCCACCAACTCCTCAACTTTTTGAGAGATTCTGTGGTGTAAATTGTGATGGTTCTCGATATTCTTTGCTGCCAGCTTCAGATTCCGTTCTTTTGGTCCTGCTAAGTTATTTGCTTTCCAGCGTTCAAAGTTTTGTTTCTATTTTTTTCCTCTCATTTCCTCCTGTGTGCTAGTCAATGCCTATTAAAAATTCCACTTATTCTCATTTTTGTAGAGGTTACAAATGTTCAGTCGTGATTTTTAACAGTCAGTCTGTGACTAAATCTCTCTGCATTCTTGATTACTTCCTTTGGGTAGCATCCCAGAAGTGAAATTATTGGGTAGAGTACGCAATCCTTTTTGAGGCTCTTGATGAACTTTGCCAAATTAATTTTCATTAAGATTATATTTTCACCAAATTTCCATGACTTGCCTCTTTTCCTGACTATTTTCCCTGCCTTGGGTAGAATTGTTACAAAAATAAAATACGAAAATATGCGTTATTTTAACCAGGGGAATGTGAACTCACTTTTGGCACATATTCCCCCCTCGAGAATGATTTTTGAGAGAGAAGCTCCAGGTAGGGGCTTGAGGCAGAAAGGTGGATTCGGCTAAATAGGGGGGAGTGCAAGGGTGTGAAGGGGGATTTTAACTTGTGCTATACGCTCTCTCTACACAAGGTACCATGGTTTGTGTGTAGAGGGGGAAGGAAGCAGAAGTGAGTATGTGAGCCCCAGGTCTCTGCTGCTTTCCAGTGTGGTAGGGGCGGCCCTGGCTCGAGTATGGGCACATTCACTTGAGCCAACTGAGTAAGAGAGGAGCAGAGAAAGAGCAGTAGCAATGAAAAGGCTTGTAGTCCATGAGCTTCACCCTAGAGTAAGCCCCAAATGGGAGACCTGAGCCTTCCTTTTTTTTTTTTTTTTAAAGATTTTATTTATTTATTTGGGAGAGAGAGAGAGAGACAGAGAGGGAGAGCACAGAGGGAGAATGAGAGGGAGAAGCAGATGCCCCAGTGAGCAGAGAGCCCGATGCGGGGCTTGATCCCAGGACCCTGAGATCATGACCCAAGCGGAAGGTAGACACTTAACCTACTGAGCCACCCACGCACCCCGTGAGTTGTCCTTTTAATCCAACTCAGTTTCCATGTTTTTTTTCATAGTCAGGACCATCTTATCACATGGGTAAAGCTTTCACACTTTGGGTGATGTCTTTTGTTGTATACAGCACAGCTCCAATATGCAAGCCAGCTTCCTCACCTGGTGCTCAACCCCAATTTCTGCCTCATTCCCCGAGTTGCTTTTTTTTTTTTTACTTTTTATTTTGGAATAATTTTAGACGGACCCAAACGTTCCACACCAGTATACAGAATTCCCATCCGATTTCCCCTAATGTGAACATCTTACCAACCATAGGACAATTATTAAAACTAAGAAATTAAGGGGCACCTGGGTGGCTCAGTTGGTTAAGCGACTGCCTTCGGCTCAGGTCATGATCCCAGAGTCCTGGGATCGAGTCCCGCATCGGGCTCCCTGTTTGGCGGGGAGTCTGCTTCTCCCTCTGACCCTCCCCCTCTCATGCTCTCTCTCTCATTCTCTCTCTCAAATAAATAAATAAATAAAATCTTAAAAAAAAAACCTAAGAAATTAAAATTGATGAAATCCGATGTACTAATCGAATAAACCTTAACTGGGATTTCACCCCTCATCCCACGGAGAAAAAGAGAAGCAGCCCACAATAGCTGGGAACTAGCCCCTTGGTGGAGTTCAGGGCTGGCCTGGCCCCCACCTCGGGGCCTCTGTGTTCTTCTTGAACATAAACAATCGCTCAGATCACGAACATCAAACAAGTGCACTCTGTGACCACAAAGAATCAAGACAAAACAAGGCCACGCTGTACTCATGTCTGAACACAAACAACAGCACGAACATTGTGGAACCAAAAATAACCGAACGTCCCCTTATCCTGGCTACTACGAGTGACTGCTGTTTTCCAAATGACAGCGTTAGCTTGCTTCATCCCCCCTGTCCTAGAGGTAAGATTTATGGAGGTGTACAGTCATGGAGTTACCCCCACTTCTTGACAGCATCCAATCCAGAGCAAAGCCCCACTCCCTTGAACCCTCTCCAAACTCACCTAACAAGCTCTAATCCTCTACAAAGTCCTTTCTGCCCCCCAGTCACTGAGACACCTTATGGCGCTCCGTGGTGTGCATTTCCCCTGTTGCCATGAGCAATAAACCCAACCTGTTCCACTTGGGGGTGTGTTCCTGGTAAGTTTTGGCTGGTGGGTACTGACACCACTGATGTCCCTTTTCTGGGCCAGGATCCCATCGAGGACCCCACATTGCATGTAATTCTCACGGCCCCACTCTGTGATAATTCTCTAGTCCTTCCTTGCCTTTCATGGCCAATTGTAGGATGTCCCTCGATTTGTTGGGTGTTATCTCATGATTTGATTGAGGTTTTGCATTTGGGGCAAGAAAACCTCAGAAGTGATGCTGTGCCCTTCTCAGGGCATCATCTCGGGGGCACATGATGTCTATGTCACTTATCACTGCTAAGGTGGACCCTGATGGCTTGGCTAAAGTTGTGTCTGCCAGGTTCCCTCACCATCAAGTTACTATTTTTCCCTTCGTTCTTAATGAGTAGACTCAACTCAAGACAACTTTGAGTTGATGTAAATGTCCTGTGTCTCCTACTTTCATCTGGTTTGAGCTCCCACTGAGGATTCTTGCCCGCAATAATTATTAGTGTGGTGTTTGCCAAGTGGTGACTTTTCATTCCCATCGTTTCTTCTACACTTATGAATTGGAATTCTACCATAACCAAGAGCTCTTGCCTCCCCCGCTTACTTACTTATTCAAGTATTTATTTATATCAGTATGGTCTCCTAAGAATTGACTTTAATTATGGATTATAATCTATGACTAGCACTATTTATTTTGTAGCTCAGATTGTCCCAGATTTGGCAACTGGGAGTCCCTTCAAGTTGGCTTCTGTGTCCTTTTGGCATGTCCCCAATTTTGTGAGCATTTCCTTTCTTTCTGGCAGCACAAGATTATTCCAGAATCATCTTCTGCTTTCCTAGTCTGGGAATTAGCCATTTCTCCAAAGAGCTCTGGTTTCTTTTACTGGAGAAACCAAGACCTGGACACCAGGTAGTGGGGTGTCGCTGCTTATAGGCCTTCTCAGAGACAGAGCTGGGAAATAGAGTTTTAACACTCACATCTGTATTTCTGTATCTATCCATCCGTGTATCTACAGCAAAAATCCTGTGTTTTTAGTGATACTTCCAATTCCAGTCCAACCTTAGAGGGTTGACGTTTGCCTTCCCTCCTTCCTTGCTTGTAACTCCTTTCTCCAATGGTAAGAAGCCCATCTCTCATTACCCACAATATATTTACTTACCTGCTCAACACTTAAAATAATTTTGGAACAGGTAACCCACATCCCCATGGGAAAAATTTTACTAACTAGAGCACAATTTTTTGTGCATGGTTCTTTGTCTCCTTTCTCTTTCTAAATCGAGGTGAAATTCACATAGCACAAAATGAACCATTTTAAATTGTGTGCACAGTTGTTTTTGTCTTTAGCCTTATACTGTTGTAGTTGAAATGCTTACTTTTCAAGTTACTTAGGCTAGTTCTTCGGTGTGGTTATCCTAGTCATGTGTAACACAGTTAGGTCCACTCGTTATGGTTTGTATTACATCTTAGTGCAACCCACATCCTGGGGGATCTTAATTATTTATTTGTGGGTTGGTTGAGGCATTCCTGTGGTTCTAAGAGTCACATTTATACAAAAAGGTATACCCTGAGAAGGTTGACTCCCTCTTCGTCCCTACCTCCATTCCCATTCCTCCCTTCTTTCCACCCCATTCCCACCACCCCCTTTAGGTAACCAATCTCATTAGCTTCTGGTTTATTCTCTCTCTCTCTCTCTATATATATATATATGTATATGTATTATATAATATCTTATATATAATATATATTTGTATCACAAGTGAGCAGATACATAAATATTTACTTATACTCTTTTTTTCTTACATGAAAGGTCGCATCCTCTAAATACTCCTGGTGCTTTGCTTTTATGTTGTTCTCGTTTAGCTGTGTATCTTGCAGATCTTTCCTTATCAGTTCATAGAGATCATCCGCATTCATTTTCAAAGCTGCATGGCACTCTACTGTGTGGAGGTATCATGGTTTATTCAACCACTCTCCCATGTACGGTCACTTAGGTTGTTTCCAGTATTTTCAATTATAAGCAACACCGCAATAAATAACTTTGACGTGCTGACTTTTGCAAGAGGGGCTGGTGCAGGATCTGACACCCTAGTGGGATGGGGGTGCTCCCTCTCCTTGTCTGCTCCTACAAAGAGCTACACGGGGTGGGCCACTTGAACTCGTTGCCCAGCTCCCCTTTGAGGGCCTGTTCCTCTCAGTTGCCTTTTGGAGGGTCATTATATCTGCAAATTCACCGCCCCCTGCCTGGGCGTTGACCCTCCCACATGTCTTGCAACTGCAACTGTTCTTAAACAGTGCCCTGAAGAGCTGCAGACAGACCAAGAGTATACCTGTGCGCACGTGAGCCCAGCTGTGCCAGAATACGTGGGCAACAGGCCTGGAGTGGGCAGAAAAGCCACGTCTCCACACACAGGCTTTCAATGGGCCAAGGTGGCTTCCGCATTTCTCTTCAGTACTGAGCGCGGATGGACTTCCCAAGGCCCCCAACATTACCTGCTTGAGGAGGATTCCCTTCTGAGCCTGGGGGAGGGCTGGGCTGAGGAGGTGTGGACAGTGGCTGCCCAGCTGTCATTCATGATCAAGCCAGAGTCTGGTTAGCAGGAGGCCATAACAATGGCCCCAGTCAGACTGTCAGCCTGCGGCATCCTGGCTTCCTTACGGGTCCTCTGGGCTGGAGCAGAGCCTTGGGGCCGGGATCAGGGGGCCTCCCAGAGCCTGCCGCACTCACCTTGGCTCTGTGAGGAGCCCTTTTGGGCTGGGAGACCCTCTGTTCTTGCCCTACATCTGCCTTCAAATACAGAATGCCTATATGTGCCAGGCTCTTGAGAGACACTGTATTATTGAAACAGGACAGTAACCCTGCGAGGGCAGAGCCTTTCCTCCCCATCTTATGCAGGCTCAGAGAGGTTAAGCAACTTGCCCAAGGTTACACAGGAATCAGCCGAATCATTACATGAAACCAGGTCTGGCTGTAGATCTTTCCCAAAAGAAGACAAGTCCAGCAAAGTATTGATTTATTTAGCAAACGATTTATCTTCTAACCCTAGAGGAAACTTTCAGGCTCACGGAATCACTGGCGGGCAGAAGACAGATGCTACAGGAGAGGCCTGGAAAAATGGTCACTTTGAACGAATTGCTTGAACCCGTTTCCTCCTTCGAAGAGTCGGACTTGCCCGCCAGGCTGTGGTTCTGCCCACGTCAGGCTGCGGCAGGTGGAATGTGTTCTCGTAGCTCAGTTCCTTTGCCATGGTGGTTGTTCCGTATTTTGTATATGGCCTCTGGTCCCGCACCTCGTCCCCTTGGTGGTGGAGGTCAAAGGAGATGCCAGCGAACCCCAGGGACATTCTCTGCCGAGGTGAACAGTTCATATTCTCCGGCACCCAGGGCCAGCTTCACGGGCACGCAAGCTCTGCAGTCTCACAGGGCCTGCGCTTGGTTTCATGCTCTGTTGTCTGGCCAGTCTTAATAACAGGAGGCCCCACTTTCTCATTTTTTGCATGAGGCCCCGCAAATTAGGGAGCTGGTCCTGCGGGCCAAAAAGGCAGTAGCTAGCAAAACTCTCAGGGAAGCCGCTCTGTCCTGCATATGGCCGGCAACGTGTCTTCGTCTGTTTGGGTGGCTATAACAAAATACCATAGACCCGGGGGCAGGGGCGCTGACAAGCAACAGACATTTATTTCTCACAGTTCTGGGGGGCTGGGAAGTCTGCGATCAAGGCACTGGCAGGTTCTGTGTCTGGAGAGAGACTTCTTGCTGGTGCATAGATGGCCATCTCCTTCCTGCGTCCTCATGTGGCAGGAGGGGCAAGGGGGCTCCCCGGGATCTGTTTCAGAAGGGCACTGATCCCATCCATGAGGGCTCCACCCTCATGAGCCGATCACCCTCCCAAGGCCCCAGCACCTAATACCATCACACTGGGGTTTAGGATTTCTAGAGAGGAATTCTGGGGAGACACATGAGTCTAGAGCACATAGTATGTGACAAACGCCAAGCAAAAGGGCCTAAAGAGTGTACTGTTTTTCGAGCACCTGCTCTGTGCCCGGCCGGGTTGCTGCGAAGAACACAAAGTGCCCTCACCACCGCCATCCGCCATCCGCCATCTGGAGGCTGCTTTCAGCCGGATGGGAGGGTGGGACACAGATCTCTCTGGAATACCCTTCGGATTAGCTTCACATGGGCACAGACCTATGGTTAGGGGTACAGAGAGGGGATTCAGAAAGGGCTCCCTGGGGGCCAGGCTGTCAGGAAAAGCTCTGGGTCAAGGTAGGACTCAGACAGGATCTTATATGATGCATGGAACTTGGTAAGTGGAGAAATGGAACCGTCTGAACCTCAGCCCTGGGTACAGATGCATACAACACACTCCCTCATGGTTGGGCCTGGCCTTTGAACCCACCCCTATAGACTGGACTTGGGGAATATTGCAGGTTGGGTCAATCCTCACCCCTCCCGACCAAGCCAGAAGGCCACCGTCTCCAAGACTCTCAGGCAGCCCAGGCCTGCCCTTCCAGAAGCTTGGCCTGCCATCCTTGCTATCATGGTTGCCCCGGGGGTTAGTGCCTGGAGCCATCAAAAGGCAACCCCCCCCCCAAGGCAAGCAATCTGGTAGACAATGAAATAAGACGTTTCTTGGCCCATCTGTAAATGTGAGTGAAGGGGCCCAAACTGGGTAGGACAGGGTGTGAATCAGCAGCCGAAGGGGAAGGCCAGAGGAGCATGGACCATCTCAGCAAGTTGCTCTTCCTCCTGGGCCTCAGTTTCCCTGTCTGTAGTATGAGACTTATTAAGTCAGGCATTCTGACCTAAAGGTGGTGATTCAGAGGGAGACGAGAGGACGACTGGGAGGTCCCTAAGGGTCGAGGGCTGACGGGGAGGCTGGACAAAGGGCCAAAGAGCCCCCCACTAAGGCTTGAGGGGTCAGGGCAAGAATCCACATGGAGGCCCACATACCATGTGACTAAATATTTCAAAGGTATAAAGCAAACTAACACATTGTTGAATAGAATACGTTCTGTTGGCTGACCTTGAAAAAATACTGTTGCAACGACCCGTAAGGCTGAGTTCAAGGGAAATTCTCAGACTCCTTCGGCTGCTACACTGGAGGCCACGGTGAGGACAGAGCTGGCCTGGGGCCCCGGCTGTGGCTGGCGTGTCCTGTTCAGGCCTCCTGCTCCAGGGAGCAGAGCTGGCTGCCGGCCCTGCGCCTCGCTCTCAACGCCGTTTCTGCGGGGAGGGCAAGGTCACACTTCCCACGGGCTCTTCCCTGCCAACAACTGAGGGCAGCAGGGCCCTGTGGAACCTTCCTTTAGATATAGCGCCGATGCCACTCTTAGAATGCCCCCACTGACCTTCTCTCCCTCACTTGGGCTCAGACTGGCAACACCGCCTTCTTCCCTCCTACACAGCGATCTTCTTTAATACGATCCTTGCCCGAATCACCCTCGTCCTGACACCTGCTTCTCAGAGGTCCCGGACAAACACATTGCCCAACCCCCCCTCCCCCCCACCGCTCATCTGTTCTCAGCCGGGGCTCCTTCTCACGCCACGAGGTGCCTCACAGGAGCACCCGGGACCCCAGGCACCCAGACTGTGCACCTGTCCTCGCGTTTCCTTGGCCTGTGGTCTCCTCACTCCGTGGCAGTGTGGGCAGCACGGTGGAAGGGCTAGTGCGAGGGCCCAGGGAGCAAGAAGGGGGCCCCTCATGTTTGAGCCTGACACGGTCCTGGCCAGTGGCCTCACCTTCCCCCTGCCTTCCCTCCATGTCAGCCTCCACCTCCACGCTCTGTCCCATGTGTCCTGCCTGCGCACGCTTCCGGAACACTCTCTGTAACCACCTGCCCGTGTCCCTGGCCCTTCACATCCCTGTCTTCTTTCAGTAACTCAAGAGTCTGGTGGAGAACAGAGGACACTGAAGCTCAGCGAGATCCAGTGAGTGTCTGCGGTCGGTCTTCTGCCGCCCAGCCCCGGGCTTCTCTGTGATGCTGTAGCCAGCAGGGGCAACCGTGCTGTGCGGCACGACTCCCCTCTGGTGTCAGAGTGTTCCTTCGTTCCCGGGAAATGAAGGTGCCTCTCTCCGAATGTCCCAGGACGGAGCTGCTTCTTTCAACCTTGCAGCGACCAGCCTGGGCAAGGGAGGGCCAGGGACGTTGTCCCCGGAGGCCGGCAAGGCTCCAGCCGCTCAGAACTTATCATTATACTTGCAGTCTGGGTAGCGGTAGGCGAATCTGGGGTCACAGGTTCTCAGGGGTCTCAAGATGTCCTTCAGCCGGCTGGCGGCCCTGAGCACTTCGGGGTCGGGGTGGGCGCCCTCCCCACACTGGGCAAGTGCCGTGTCTATCTCCTCCTGCACCGGAGAGGGGAACTTCCCCTGGAGGAGTCGAGGTAGCAGCTGCCGACACACGAGCACCAGGCTCTGCTTCTCCGGGATGGTGTAGCAGGAGGGCAGCTCGGCCTGGCAGCCCGAAAGCAGGCAGCTGAAGATGTCTTTACTCTCTCCTGCTCCGGCAGCTGCCGGGCTGCCTAGAAGAGAGATGCACAATATTACACACCCTACGACCTGCGCTCCTTGCAGGGGAGTGGAGCGGGGGGCGGGGCGCCACTAATTAGAATTGCTGGATGAATGTTCAGTGTCCTAGCATCTCCTGTCACCAGGAGATTTAGAGCTTGGGGACACAGTGGTCCCTGCTGAGGACAACACGGGAGGGACTCTCTGTGCTATGGCGGGAGGAGGCCACGGCACGGAAAATGCGCTGATCCCCGCCAGAGGTTGGGCTTCTAATTGTAGGGCTCACCCCCACACCGTGATTCTCCCGTTATTATTGTGGAAGGAGTGAATGCAGGAAATGCCTAGGACCGACCCGTCTCATCCGCCCGGGTGAAGTACAACGTTGGGAGAAAGAGCAGGTGATGCAGAATATGCATGCAGGGGGACCAGTGGGACTGCCCAGCGCAGTGGTTTCCGTCGCCCCAATATTCTGCCAACAGCCTCGTTTCTTCTGACTCGATTCTTCTTAAGAAAGGCAACTCAGGAAATGAGTCAGTGCGGTTTCACTGGTAGTCTTCAGAGGCCTTCTCATATCAGCAAAATCAGAGATCAGAGAAGAAAAGAATCCGTCCTGTGCCTGGGCTCAGAAAATGTGGTCACCGCTCGGGACTGGGATGTTCAAAGAGTTCTAGAACGCTGGCTGAGCCTGTGTGGGCAGGGAGAAACCCGATTCTCTCATATACCACATTCGATGCCATGCTCTTTTGTTTGGAAAGTTTAGAAAAAGCAAAGGTGCCCAGACGGATGGCACCGTGGACCAGGGCATCAGCCAGATAGGGACGTTTCAGATAAAGGCTGGAAGCATCAGAGAGAGAGGCTCTGAGGGGGCGGATCCGGAGGTGGGGCGTGTGTGAAGGCGGGCAGGGCAGGCGCCCCGTGCCACACAGACGGCCTGGGACACCGGCAGCGCCCTGAGGGTGTAGGCGGGGCCGCGTGGCAGAAGGCCGCCATGCACAAGGTCAAGTCCGGTTCCCCTTCGAGAGGGAGTTGGAGCCCAGACTCAAAAGGGGAAGAGGGACATTTTACGAACTGGGACTGCTCTTACGGTGACACACGGAGACCGGAACAGCCCGGGGTGCGCCCCCCCCCTCCACCCCAGTCACCCCCTCCCTGGCCCCTGTCACCCTGACTTCCCCTCTACCAGCTGTTCAGCCAGGCCCATGCTGGGTACCTTCCTGCTTGTCGATGACGCCCAAGGCGCTGGCATCCCGGATGAACAGATGCCCATTGTTAAAGATGCCAAATGTGCCCGCGTCGACGTGGGTGAAGTAGAAGAAGTAGTTCAGGTCATTGCTCCTCAGGGACTCGAGGACACCGAGGAGCTGGTAGGCCAGGTCGGCCGCCTGGTCCGGGGCCGCGCCGTAGAAGTCCCGCAGCGGGCTGGTGCTGGTGCTGACCGCCAGTCGGCCGCAGGAGCCCAGGTACTTGGGCAGCGGCCAGCCCTCGGCGCCCGGGAAGATCTGCCGAGCAGGAAGGGGGAGGCATTCGAGGATGAGAGACAACAACTCGCCCCTGCCTCTCGCCAGGAGCCCTCAGAGGGATGAGCCTCACCAAGCCCCCTCCGTCTCCGGACGCCTCGGCCACGTGTCCCTCAGCCTATTCTGACCTCTTGGACCAGGGACCCCCCCAGCTTTCGTCCCATGGTCGATGGATGAAGGCATTCAGAAAAGGCAGTCCCTATGTCCATGCAGCGGTTGCATTTCAACAGGTTCCCCAAGCGAGAGCCGATTTTCCGTGGGCTTCCAGATTCAGGGGACTGTGTTTATTTTAAAGAGCTGAAGAGTCGAAAAAAATGTGACTCGTTTTTGGGATTTCATGGGCAGCCCTGCCTAGGAAGAGGCCATGGGGTGAAACAAGAGGGTCAAATTCAGGCCGATGTAAAGGAAAATATTTTCAAAAATAACAGTGCAGGCACAGGTTCTGGGAAAGAGCAAAAATCACGACAGTGGCCCTTGGTGGCTTGAGTTTTGGGAAGCACGGCGCTGGCTCTGGGTGAATCTGCCTGACAGGGGTAACTACCTACTCACAGATGCTGCACCTGCTCCCACCCCCCGACTGACTGGAACCTTCTGACTGCCTAACACTGGTCTCCGGAAGCACACAGCCCTGGTGGGTCTCCTGGGTGTCCTGGTAAGGGCACCACACTCGTGGATTTCTGAGATGAAAAAGGAAGGAAGGAATCCTGGCTGCTCTTTTCTTGACTATTTATTGAAGCAGCTGTGTCTGGAATGGTGTTTCTTTGAACGAGGGAGAAATGACAGAAACTATAAATAACCACTTTTTTTTTCTTCTTTTCTTTCTTTAAAAAAAAAAAGAAATTATCCCCCTCTCGGACAATTTTCTGGGGTCTTCTGTCCATTTTAACCCACCCGGCGGTTGTGAAGAACCTTTTCTTGCTTCCCCTGCCCACCCGGGACCTCTCCCACTAAGTGCTGTGGAGGGAGGTCCCGGCCCCCCCCCCCCCCCGAGGTCTAACTGCGCAGCCGCGGGGTCATCTCGGGGTTGGACAAGGGTGACAAGATCCAGGCTCTTCCCGGGTGGGGCCCAGGGTGGATGGAGGGACCTAGCCCAGGCCTCTCAGGAGTCTGCTGCCACCACTGAGGTTAGGATGCTGGGAAAAGCAGACCCCTGAGAGGGACAGCCAGCAGTTCCTTCTTCTCCAGGATTTAAAATGCCAATGTTACTAGGCAGGCTTTAACGAATGGACCTTGCAGTCAGACAGCTCTGGGTTTGGGTCGCATTGCTGACATTAGCTAAGTGACTGTGGTCAAGTCACCTCACATCTCTGAGCACCCCCTACCTCATCTGGAAAAGGGGACAATAATAATATTTCGGTGGGGTTGTGGAGTCGTGATGTAAAACATTCGACACAAAACCCGGTACACAGTAGGTGCTTAATAAGTCAGAGCACCTCATTGATTATATATCAATATATATTAATTATTCATATATTAATAAATATGCATTAGACAGGAAGTTATATGTTAATAATTATATATCACATTATATTATGATTATTAATATATTATATTGTCCATTATTATAATATATAATCATATATAATTATATAAACTATATATAATATATTAATAATCATATAGATTATTAATAACCATATAGATTATTAATATATTATCATATATGTTATATATGATAATATATTACATAATTGTTATATATTATATAGTCTATATTATAACATTATATATTATATAATTATATTAATCATATATAATCTATATGATCATTATGGAATATGCATCATATATATTATAACCTATATGATTATTATATATCATTTTATATATCATATAATATATTACATATTGTGTTACATATAATAATTATTATATATTAGTTATATATTATGTAATTATATATAACAAATAATATCTAATAATTAAACATCATATAATTAGATGTATCATAAATAACAAATGGGAAATAATTATATATAAATATATTTATATCAGTTACTATAGACTAAAATGTGTAATATAACAATATAACAATGATTACTGATTATGTATCATTAATAATTATATACAATTATATTTAAAATCAAATTGAAAGGATGAAATTAATAATTAGGTAGAATTGTGTGATACGAAACATTGTTTTTGTTGCGGCGTCTTCCTCCTCTACTTGCACCTTTCCTTCTCTCTTCTTTCCCCTCCGTCTCCTATCTCTCCTCCTTCCCTCATTCCTCCTCCTCCTCCTGCTCCTCCTCTCCCTCCTCTTTTTCCCCCCCCTCTCTAGCCCTCCTCCTTTTTCCGTTCCTTCTTCCCGCTTCCCAGTTTCCTTTGTGCCCACACCGTGAGCGTCCTGACCCTCGGGATTTGGGGAAGACCGGTGTGATCGGGCTCCACACGCTCTGCGGATGCTCGCTGACTTGCTAAGTGTCTGTCTCCACCTCTGGACTGGAAGCTGCAGGGAAATCGGGGCCACCACGACTGCCTCGTTGACCAGGGTCTCCCCGGGTTCTAGTGCACCCTCATTTACTTGACCATTCCCCTAGTGATGGGCATCTACCCTACTTCCATTTTTCTCTCCTTTCCAGGCATGGCTGCAGGGCACATCTCCCAGGGGTGGCCCCAAGGCTCTGGGTAAAGGGGAAGAGAGCTCAGCCCAGGGCTGGCCCCCTTGGAGCCCGACATGAAGCCCCTCCCTGGGCGGGGGTCACTGCATACCTGCAGGAGGATGGGATGAGCATTGACAGCCAGGGTGTAGAGCAGACGCAGCTTGTCTCGGTCTGTGAAGTGGTCCATGAAGATGCTGCCGGCGTCGGCCACCTCAGCATAGCGCCGGACCACACGGTCCAGGAGTCGCTGCGACGGGCAGCGCAGGAAGGGGCTGGGCAGGCCCTGCAGGGGGTGGGTGGGAGAGACCCCAGGAGGGGAGGGAAGAGGTGCTGAGCTTTCATGGGGAGCCATCAGGATGGGACACAAGCAGGCTCTGCTGGTGGGGGAGACGCCAGGGTTGGGGGACAAGATGGACCTTGTCGGGGAGAGACCCCAGGTCAGGAAGGGGGCGTCTGAGCACTATTGGAGGGTGGAGTGTAAGGGGCTGTGCAGGCGCGGGCTGGGGGGCCTGGGGAGAGACCCCGAGGGCCAAGGAGAACGGACTGAGCCATCCTAGAGGCAGGGCAGGTGGGCACTGGGCAGGTGGCGCACCCCAGCGTGCACTCAACACGTTGGAGCACTTGCATCTCCACCACCATCGCACCCCCACTCCGCCTCTCCACAGAGAGCCAGTCTCAGGCTGGATGAATCAGATCAGCCCTCTGCCAATGACCTTTAGATTCCTTCGACCATTTCATGACAATGTCACCACAGTTGTGGCACTAACACACCTGAGCGTCTTCCCATGTGCGACTTTGTTCTTTTTTTTTTTTTTTTTGTGGTGGTAGAGGTCATACTTGCGTCATTCCAGATTTTTTTTTTAAAGATTTTATTTACCCACCTGAGAGGGAGAGAGAGAGCGAGAGAGCAAGAGAGCGAGAGAGAGAGCACGACCAGTGGGAAGAAGGGCAGAGGGAGAGGGAGAAGCAGATTCTCCGCTGAGCAGGGAGCCCGACGTGGGGCTCGATCCCAGGACGCTGAGATCATGACCTGAGCCGAAGGCAGCCTCTCCACAGACTGAGCCACCCAAGTGCCCCTACTTTGTTCTTCTTGGGATAAAATTGGGAGGCGTGGACCTCTGTTTATTTTCCACGACCTTCCACCCCACCCCTGTACCTTTCTTTTCACATTGAACAAGCACAACAAACCCAACCTATGAATAAAAGGAAAGAAACAGTTAAAAATAGGGGCCTGGGGGCCAGTTGGCCAGAATTCAGCTCCGGGGCCACACCAACCAGCTAGCTGTGTGACCTTGGACAAGTTCCTTACGCGTCTCTCTGTACTATGGGTTACAGTTTAAGGAGAGGGTGCCAGTAAGAGCACACTAAGAGATCATGAGGATCAAAAAAAAGCTAACAGGTGTAAAATACTAGAACAGTGCCTGGCCAGCAGGAAGCACTCAATAAATGCTATCTGCTCTTATTAAATGAAAAAAGTTTAAACTCGGGGCGCCTGGGTGGCTCAGTCGGTTAAGCGTCTGCCTTCGGCTCAGGTCATGATCCCAGGGTCCTGGGATCTAGCCCCACATCGGGCTCCCTGCTCCGCGGGAAGCCTGCTTCTCCCTCTCCCACTCCCCCTGCTTGTGTTCCCTCTCTTCGCTGTGTGTCTCTCTGTCAAATAAATAAATAAATCTTAAAAAAAGTTTAAATCATCGAACATTATATCAAAAACTAATGTACTATACCTTGGCTAATTGAATTAAAAAAAAAAAGTTTAAACTCTCAGCACAAAGAATAGCGGTGATAGCCAATGATAAGCAGTGATAGCAAGAGTCCGGCTTTGCCGGTAACAGGATTTTCAAGTTCTAAGAGCCTGGCTTCCAAGATGAAAGATCGAGGGCAGAAAGTGTGCCCCCAGGTGTCTGTAGATGGTGTTTGCAGGCTGCCTGCCTAGTGGAGGTGCTGACCGAGTGAGCCGTGGGGGTAGGTGGCAAGAGGCAGTCTCCAGAACCCCGGACACCCGGGCACGGGGCAGGGCCAGCAGCCTGGAGCCCTCCCTCTCCCCAGCCAGAACCCAGGAGGGTTGGAAGCACCACTGGGAGCCGGGAGAAGTCTTGAGAGTCTTGGACGTTGATGAGGGCATGGACAGGCTCACAGGGTAGGATGCTCAGCCATCCCTCTCTGCTTGGGACTGAGGGTTTCCTGGAACGTGGAGCTTTCAGAGCTAAAACTGGGAACCTGAGACAGTTGCTCGCTCACTCTACCACAGGGTCCCAGCTGGACTGTGGCTTCTGCTCCCAGACAAGGACTGGCAGAAGCCAGCGTGGATGCTTGTTGAACTACCATGATCCGGGTACCCAGTGAACCCCTGGGCTCCCCAGGGACAGAGGGGGCTGGTCCAAATCCTGAAGTGACTGGGCATGATGAAGTGTGACTGGGGTTACCCGACAGTTGTTTAGATGCCACTTCCTATGCCCAGGGCGGTGAGAACACAGGAGTTGAGCTCAGGGAGAGAAAATTAAAGAACATTCCATGTTGGCACCTCTGAGTCTGTGAGTGTCCAATTCATGTGCACTCCAGCCTTCGGGAACGTGTATAGATGGGAGGAGAGGGTACAAACCCACCACGTGCCAGGCAGTGGGCTGCTGATTTCCCATGTGATTGCTCATTTAATCCTCCCAGGCACCCAGGAGGCAGGTGCCGTTATGAGGCTCCTTTTGCAACCGAGGAATTGGAAATCTGCCGAGTGTAGGTAAGGGGCTGATTCAGGATTTGAACCTAGTATGGACTGCATGTTTGTTCCCCTGCCCCTCTTCCACACCTCCCCCCCCGGCCCTGACCGCAATTCATATATTGAAACCCTAATCCCCAGTGCGATGGCATCAGGAGGTGGGACCTTTGGGAATTAACTAGGCCAGGAGGGCAGAGCCCTCATGATGGGATTGTGCCCTTTTAAGAGGAGCCGTGAGAGCACCACGTGAGGATACAATGAGAAGGCAGTTGTCTGCAAACCCGGGAGAGAGCTTCTCCTGGGAGCCAACTGGCTGGCACCTTGATCTTGAACTTCCCAGCCTCCAGAAGTGTGAGAAATAGTCTTCTGTTCTTTAAACCACCTAGTCTATGGTACTCTGTTATAGTAGCCCGAGCTAAGATAGGACCCAGTCTGTTCGACTCCAATGTCCATGCAGTTTCCCCTGTAATAGGACCTGCACCCACCCCCCGGGCCCCATAAGCTACCCAGGTGGAGACCAGAGAAGATGATTTGAAGCTAGGAGAACATCTCTTTGCTTTTCTTTTTTCTTTTTAAAGATTTTATTTATTTATTTGACATAGAGAGAGAGCGAGAGACAGCACAAGCAGGGGGAGCAGCAGAGGGAGAGAGACTCCCCTCTGGCAGGGAGCCCCAAGCGGGCTTGATCGGAGGACCCCGGGTTCATGAGCCAAGCTGAAGGCAGACGCTTAACCGACTGAGCCACCCAGGCACCCCCATCTCTTTGCTTCTGATAGTCTTTCCAAGGCAGCCTGAAATTCCACCATTCCAGATAATCCCTGGGGACTGGGGGAGGTAAGTAATCTCTTCTCTCCTGTGAGAGCCAACTCTCAAGTGAAAAAACCTCTGGGAGAGGTAGGACACTAATTGGCCATAATGACAGCAATAATAATAGGTGATCATTATTGAGAGCTTACTATACGACAGGAAGTGTTCTAAGCCCCTCACATGTAATGTATTCTTTCATTCATCCTTACAAGACCCTAGTGAGGGAGGTACTATTAATATCGATGAATTCAAACATTTTCTTGGACCTAGGAGTTCATTTTTTCCTTCTGATTCTAAAAGAAATGAAAACATGTCCATGGGCCCCTCCGAATCTTCTTGGAGGACAGTGATGTCCAGGCTGAGGCCTGAAGTGTGGGTAGAGTGAACCTGTAGAGAGGGTGGGAGAGGATTCTATGCAGAGGGAACACCTTGCATTAACCTTGAGATGAGAAAGAATATGCTGGACTGCAAGTAGGTTAGTATCCTTGAAGGTGAAGTATTGCTAGTAACAGTTGACAGAGAAGAAGCCCAGATAGCAGGAACATTGGAGTCATTTTAAGGAATTTTAATTTTATCCAGAAGGGGTGGGGAGCCACTGAAGGCCTTGAGCAGGGGAGGGATATACTCAGATATGCATTTTAGGGAAAAGATTCTGGGTGTAGCGTGAAGTGTGGATTCAGAGGAGTGTGTCCAAGACTGCTATTTATGGACTCCTGGATGTTAGTGAGGCATATGGCTGCCCAGAATAAAGATTACATTCTCAGCTTCTTTTGCAGCTAGGTGTGGTAGTGTGACTAGGTACTGGTCAATGAAATATAAGTAGAAATTTCTGGGAAGGATCTTTTAAGGGAGAGGGTGTATCCTTCTCCATCCTTTTTTTTTTTTTTTTTTCCCCTGGCTGGAATGTGGAAGTGATGGCTGGTGCTTAGGCAGCCATATTGGATCAGGGCTTTGTAGAGGAGCAAAATGAAAGTAGCCCAGACCCCTGAGAATCACAGAGCCACTACATCAGCCCTGGATAGCTATGTATTAGTTTCTTTTATGTAAAAGAGAAGAATATTTTGATCTTGTTTAAGCCACTGTTATTTGGATTTTTTGTCATATGCAAATGAACCTAATCCTAAATATCACAGGAAGAAAGAGTGGAGGTGGGAAAGTCAGGAAGATGCAGGGCTCCAGGTGTGAGATGAAAGAATGAAAAGATTTGAAGATATTTGTTGGTGGTAGAATTTATAAGCCTTGGTGACTGGCTGGATGGGGGAGGAGGGGCAAGAAAGAGGGAGGTGTCAGAGGAAGTACCACCAGAGGTATCATTTGCTGAGGTGGTTTTATTTTTTAAAAACTTTTTTAAAGATTTTATTTATTTATTTGAGAGAGAGAGAGCAAGCACCAGCAAGGTGGGGAGGGGGTGGAAGGGCAGAGGGAGAGGGAGAAGCAGACTCCCTGCTGAGCAGGAAGCCCGACTCAGGGTTTGATCCCAAGACCCCGGGATCATGACCTGAGCCGAAGGCAGACGCTTAACCGACTGAGCCACCCACACGCCCCATAAGGTGGTTTTAAAACATGTTCACAAACTCTTTGACACTCCTCCCATCAAGGGGTGAAGTCTAATTCCCCTACCTGCAATCTGGACTGGCCTTGGTGACTCAAGTCTAGTGACTGGCACACTTATAGGAGTGATGCTACATGACTTCTGAGCCTCGGCCATGAAAGGTGACTCAGCTTCTCCTTGGCTCTCTCCTGTGTCCAGCCACCATGCTGTAAGGAAGCCCAGGCCACATGGAGAGAAAACAAGATCCCCAGCCTTCACCCCAGCGGAGTGCCTAGCTGACAGCCAGCCCCAACTTGCCAGCCACGTGACTGAGCTATCTTGGAAATGTCTCCTCTTGTGCTGCATTGAGCCACGTCAGCGGATGCCACGTGGAGCTTGGTGAGCCTTCCCCTCTAAGCCCTGCCCAAATTGCATATTTATGAGCAAAACTGATGATTGTTGTTGTTTTAAGCCACCAAGTTTTGAAGTGGTTTGTTACACAGCAATGAGTAACTGATATATTTGCAGAGAAGGTTCTGGGCCACCTCTTGAACTATAGCCAGAAAAGCTTGAAAACTGTCTTGTACTCCAACTCCCTTTACAGGGGCAGCAGCTGCTGCTCAGGATCCCCCTCAGAGAGCGGGGCTCCATCTGGTTCTGTTTAGTGTGTGCTGGCCACGTGCAAGCCCACAATTATATTGACTAATGGCAAACAGAATTGGGAAATTAAACATTTTTCAATAAAATCAAGACTCATTCCAAAGCAAAATACAGCCTTTTTGGGGATGCCCCACTGCTCTGGAGTTTCCAAATCACTCCTCCCTTCCACATACATGGGCCACAAGGCTAAATCAGCACCTTCAATGAGAGGCAAAAGGACAACCAAACCCTGGTCCTCTGTTTCCCTTCCCCTCCCATGCCTGGATTCCTCATCCTTCTCTTTCTGGTCTGGTGCCATCCCTTAGGGAACCAGCCAGCCCGTCAAAGTCTTCACAGTGTGGGGCTAGTGACTGGGCTTTTGCTCTGCTCTACGGTCACCTAACAGGGGCCTTCTGTGCAGCGGGGTACAGAGAGCGATAGTCACACTTCTCCCCCACAATCCCTAACGTCTACATCAGTCAATAAAATTTATTGGGTATGTCCCTGTGATGGTGTTTCATGAGTTAACTTGGCTAAGCTATGGTGCCCAGTTATTCCATCAAACACCAATCCAGGGGTTGCCGTGACAATATTATGTAGATGTGGTTAACATCTACAGTCAGTTGACTTAAAGGAAGGGAGCTCGTCCTCGATAAAGTGGGTGGGCCTGATCCAACCAGTTGAAGGGCCTTAAGAGCAAAACGAAGGTTTCCCTGAGGAAGAAATTCTGCCTGTGGATTGTAGCATCTGTTCCTGCCCAGGGGACTCGACTTACTGGCATGCCCTGTGGATATGGGACTTGCCAGCCCCCATAATGGCATCAGCCAATTCCTTGACATAAATCTGCTTATATGTATGTATATATATATACACACACATATAAAATATTATGTTATATATAATTATAGATTATACAAAATATTTATATTATATTAGTTAATAAATCACATCACATTAATATTAATA
The DNA here is from genome assembly GCF_003265705.2 of Callorhinus ursinus. Lineage (NCBI taxonomy): Eukaryota > Metazoa > Chordata > Mammalia > Carnivora > Otariidae > Callorhinus > Callorhinus ursinus. The sequence goes on along the minus strand of NW_027397078.1, from coordinate 4,870,705 downwards.
AGTTATTAATATTGTGTTTAATATATTAATATAATATATAAGATATGTTACACACAGATTATACACTGGCGCTAAAGGAAAAGCACTTGTTCATTGTGGAAATGACAGCAACCGAGATCAAAATCTAGGTTTGCTTTCACTTTTGAAGCTTCTAGTGAAATCGGACTATGCAAGATGTAACTTCCCTGATGAGTTGTTTGACCTTCGGTTGGCTTTTACCCACATTTTCGAGTGTGTTGGCTCAAAAAAACATCATCAACCACCAAGAGTGTCCTCATGTAAAGGGTTCTTACCAGAACAGAAGCATCAGGGGTAAATTGTCTAGACAAACGATTTCGTGACTCTGTTGGAGGTACTTAAGAAGTAAAAGAGCTATGCTTGTTATTCCTTTCTGGAAGCTAGAGATAAGAGAGTTCATCCATAGGTGGAGCGAAAAGGGGGTACCCCGCCCCCCCCAGCAGACCACAACTGAAAGTTATATGGATCTCCAGGCACCATGCCAGAAGTGCCCCAGCTCCTTCTCAAGTTCTATCCCATGGGTGAGATCTGCCCAGCCTGAGGGTGCCCACCGGAAGTGAAAGATGGCAGCAGGGGGACCATGCCTCAGTTGGGGTTTGACCGCCAACCATGAGAGAATGTCGTGCACCTGCTGCCCATTCCCGCTGAATTCAGGACAACGGCATGGGGAGCTGCTTGCTGCAGAAGCCTCTGTAGTGATTGCTATCAGAAAACATGGTTGGCATGACAGGGGAAAGGAGAGTAACACTTGCTAGAAGTTTTAACTGGGGGCAACTGAGTGGCTCAGTCGGTTAGGCGTCTGCCTTCCGCTTAGGTCGTGATCCCGGAGTCCCAGGATTGAGCCCCACATCGGGTTCCCTGCTCAGCGGGGAGCCTGCTTCTTTCTCTGTACCTCACCTCGCTCGTGCTCTCTCTCTCAAATAAATAAATAAAATCTAAAAAAATAAATAAACAAAAATTAAAAAAAAATAAAAATTTTAAGTGTCAGGCCCTATGGCAAGCCTTTTCATGGACATTATCTTGACATACACAGGGACTCTGACTGAGCCTTTACTTCTCTCTTGGCCTGGTGACTATCCTAGAAATTTAGTGATTGCCTAAAAAAGGGCTTCAAAAATTTGTGGAAAATTGGGGCTCCTTGGTGGCTCAGTCAGTTAAGCATCTGCCTTCAGCTCAGGCTCAGGTCATGATCTCAGGATCCTGGGATCCAACCCCACGTTGGGCTCCCCGCTCAGCGGGGAGTCTGCTTCTCCCTCTCCTTCCGCCCTTGCCCCTCCCTGCTTGTGCTCTTTCTTTCTTAAATAAATAAATAAAATCTTTTTAAAAATTTGTGGAAAATGCAATGACATTAATTTTCATAGCCCATGCTGGCTAATGCAAATGGTAGACTGTACCATCACGCCATCTAGCAAAATGCTCCCATTTTCCAGATAAGCCATACTAAGGTAAGAACTAGGAAAGGGAAGTGACTCGTTAAAGATTATGATGCTTATTGGTACCCAAGCCTGCTTTCATACCCAAATCTCAGTAGGGCATCAAAAATGACATTGGTGATTTCAGAGTAGGGTAGCATGTCCTAAACTTGACCAACAAGCAAAGGCTTCAGAGTGCTATAAAAATACAGAGCCCTAGGACCCATCTAGAAATTCTGAATAGATAGGTCCAGTGAGGACCTAGGGCTCTGCATTTCTGACAAGTGTCGTGGGTCATTCTTGTTATCAGGTAGGTGGGAGTGTGGGATGAGGGGACCAACTGTGTTTCAGTGTTCCTATCTTGGGAGCTTTGGAAGAAGTTCCAAGGCAGAGTTCTTTCTTTATTTGGGATACAGATAAAAACGATCCCGCACTCTTGATGGCAGAATGTGGACATCCGGTAGACAAGCACTTCCCTGTCACTCCTCAGTCAGTTGGGAACTTTGCCCAGAAGGTTTTGGCTGATAAAAGCCCAAAGAGCTACCCTTCAAAGGGGGCTGTGCGTGCTGTAACAAGGGTGCTCTGGAAGCTCAAACAACTTTCAAAACCCAACTGAATCAATCTCTCAGGAGGGAATCAGATGTTTGGAGGAGGGATGGGTTGCTGAGCCCTATAGTCCCATCTCTGACCTGCTCTGCTTTCCTCTTCCCGAGAACCAGGAGAGCCTGAGCTGGAGGAGGAACGGGAGTGCCAGGGTGCCAAGTTGCAGCTGGAAAGGCATCGCGTGTCCAAGGGCTGTATCCTGACTCAGACTTGCCATTAGCTTCAAGCTGTAACCCAGGGTGACAGGACCAGAAGGAGAATTGGACTCCTAGATGCCTCCATTTTTTAAAAAAAGATTTTGTTTATTTATTTGAGAGAGAGAGAGACAGAGAGAGAAAGACAGAGCACAAGCGGGAGGAACAGCAGGCAGAGGGAGAGGGAGAAGCAGATTCTCCACTTAGCAGGGAACCCGATGTGGGACTGGATCCCAGGACACCGGGATCATGACCTGAGCCAAAGGCAGACACTTAACCCACTGAGCCATCCAGGTGCCCCTAGATGCCTCTATTTTTATACTTCTTATGATGATGGGTCAGGAATGGGTGAAGATACTAGGATTGCCCCTTTGGTTATTTTGGCCAGGAAATAGTGCCAGAAGTCACGCTGCTGAGTTGTCCATTTTCACACAGCAGGAAGACTAGAGAAGTTGTTTAGATTCCGTACTACTGCCTGTCCCACTATGTCTCTGAGAACTGAGCGCCAAGCCAGTTTACAAGCCTCACAGAACACGCATGCAAAAGGCTTGGCATGGCGAGAGGCGCGTGTTTTGCATTCGGTAAATGGCACAAATCATTGTCACCCTCATTGTGCTCAGTATAAGCGTCATCACTGCCACGTTATAGATGCATCTTCTAAACAGCCATGGTACTCTCCAGGCCCTATGTCCCTGTCTAGCTGAAGCCTCCCCTTCCATGGCCGTATGCTTAGGCAAACAGGGTGAGGCCATCTTTGATGGGATTGGGGGTGCCTGGTGCGAATGGGGTATCAGTGAAGAGTTAAGCCAGTTTTTCTGACTTCCTTTTGGAATTTAAATTTGGGATTCATCTGAGAAAGGGGGGAATGGGGCAGAGCTGTGGAAAGAAGCATGGGTGCCATGAGCCAGGGTGACTGGGAGCCCACGAGACACTGGCTGAAGTGTTAGATGCACAGCTGCTGGATGTGAGTTGCCTCAGGTCCCATGAGCTTCCAGACCCAGTTTTAGGCCAGGGATGGCCTTACCACAAACTCCTTTTCCAGAGAGTGGGTTCGCTGAATCTTTGCTTCTTGCCCCCAGGGAAGCCAAGCAGCCCACCAACCCACAGAAAGGTGGCCTCATTGAGGCACGAGGGAAGGACAATGGGTTGGGATTGGAATCGTGACCCGACTGAGACTCAGTTCCCTTCTCTGTAAGAGGAGATTATGGCGCCTCTTATACCTCACAGGAATGGCAGGAGGACTCAGGAAGACGGTGTGTGCCTTACAGCCACCCTAGCCTCAAGCTCATTTCCCATATTAATCATCCCACCTGGGTCTGGACGACTTTGGGCTGTTTCCCAAAAGCAAATATGACTCGGAAGACAAAGATTTACCATGACTGAACATATCTGAACACTTGCTCCGATGGAAATAAATGTGTAGAAGAAAGAATATTAACTGCTATCAGGAAGAAAATCTAAGGCAAGAAGGATGGCTTTCCTTTTCAAAGATTGGAAGTCAGCAATCGGAGGTCATAAAGATGGCTAAAGGCACAGCTGGATTCAGGACTCTGACCTCTCTTTCCAAGGACATGGTCAACTGACCAGTGGAGAGCTTCACGTTGAAATGAGAACTAGTTTTCACTTCTCAGAATCTGTTCTTCTAAGGCTTTACACAACATAAAAATAAGGCAAACAGATATTATTTCATGTTCACAAATTATGACACACATGCTAGACAGCAGATGTGCTAACTCAGGTCACTTTATGCCCTTTTTAAAAATTAATTAATTAATTTATTCCTCACCCCACCTTTTAAGATTTTATTTATTCGTGAGTGAGAGAGAGAGCACGAGGGAGGGGTGGGAGGGCAGAGGGAGAGGGAGAAGCAGACTCCCCGCTGAGCAGGGAGCCCAATGTGGGGCTCGATCCCAGGACCCTGAGATCACGACCTGAGTCGAAGGCACATGCTTCACCGACTGAGCCACCCAGGTGCCCCCATTTATTTCCCCTTTTAACCTTTTCCAGGGTCACCACCATCTTCCCCATCAATGGATTAAGCCACAGACAGTGCCCGCACTGTCTATACAGAATGGCTAACCGGGGCACTTTTTTCCATGCACTGGGAGGAAGGAGGCTTCCAAAGTTGGCCATCCATGCACGTTCATTGTCAGACATTCAAACGATATGGAACTGTACGGCGTGAAAGTGACTAAGAGCTCCTGTTACCGCCCCCAGAGGCTACCATCGTTATATGTGGGGATGTAGTGATACCAGGAAAAAAAAAAAAAAAGATGGGAAGTCAGCTTTTCCAGCGAGAAGATTGCCCTGACCGGCTCAATTTGGAGGGCTGAGGGAAATCTCCAACAAATGAGTTTTTACTCTTAATGAATTTACTGTTACCAAGCTCTCCTAGCACCCAGGGAGAAAAAGAGAAAGTTCGAGTGCTAATAAACCTCTAAGTTGACTTTATGGTTACACACCCGAACACCTTTTACATGATTTGGTTGTTAAATATGCTTGCGACTCAGGGTTTAGGTTAATTATGTATCAGAGTTAATCAGTGTGTCGTAATTAAAGCAATGATGATTCACTGACTGTACCGGTTGTTCTGGGTAATGAAGCCGAAAGTTACAGAATGTTTCCTCAAGCTGCATTGTATTCAAAACCAGGAAAACCTATTTGGTTTTCGTTATTATGAGAAAGAGCTCACAGTTCTTTCCTACTCCAGTAGGCGGAATCCCCGCCCCCCACAACTTTTACTGAGATGCTTTCTGATTGTTTTTCTCATCTGGAGCCCAGACACCACGCGAAGGTTCTTGGTTTGTTAACTTTTCATTCTGAAAGTGCTGGCCACCACAGTGACTATTTGAGAGAAACCGTTTGGATGATTCAAAAAGTTTAGACATGTAGGGGCGCCTGGGTGGTTCAAGTCAGTTAAGCGTCCAACTCTTGATCTCAGCTCAGGTCTTGATCTCAGGGGCGGGAGTTCAAGCCCCGTGCTGGGCTCCTTGCTGGGCATGGAATCTACTTTAAAAATAAATAAATAAAAAATAAAAAGTTTCGACATCTAAAAATGTCCTCATCATTCTCAGTCACGTCCCTTTACAGGCACGGTGCATCCTCAGCCACTGTCACTGGCACTGGAGAAGGGAGGGAACTTGGTACAGTAGCTGATGCCCCCATCATCCATGATACGGTGGATTTGTCATCGGCCCCTTCCCCCATTAGGAAGTTTCTCTCTGCTACTGTTTGCCTGGGCTTATCACTTCTGGTTCCTTACAGGTCAGTCACTGATGGCGAGTTGGGCTTGGAAGAGTAGAAGCAAAGACCGGAAATGAGCTGAGAGCAGGTGCAGAATTTGGAGTTTGCTTTGGATCCCCTCCGAGTGGATAACCTCCCCAGGAAGGTTGTGTCGACGTGAACGCAACATTCAATTAAAAAAATGAAATAGGTTTGGTGGCGCGGGGCAGGGCGCGGGCTGCAGAATGTTTCCCTGGCACAGGACGCCCCGGCTCTGACAGAGCTCTGGTCTCCATGTAAAACAGGGCCTCCGACATGGGTGACATCCCGTCCTCGGGCAGGGATTCTGTTGGTTTTCTCTCCCCCATAGTCCCAGGCCTCAAGGGCAGGACCTGGATGCCAGGCGTCCTCGCTTCCCCAGGAACCCTGGGCATCATCTGGCTGGTAGTGGTTGCTGTGCCTCTTGGATGTGCCCTACCCTGCCCCCCTCCTGGCTACTTTCTTCACCAGTTGCTATTGTGTGTATATGGCCCTGCCTTACTTTTGCTACCCAGCCTCCCCGATTCCACTGTGGACCCTTGTCCATGCACCCTGCCTACTACTTTTTGACCCATTTGTGGAAAGATCCCCTGTCCTCAAGTCACTTGTCTTTTAGAAATGCCAGTTCTTGGTCCCTGCCCCAGACCTGCTGCATCAGAACCTCCGGAGTCGGGGCCCAGCGATGCCTGTGTTAACGAGCCCTCCAGAAGATTCTGATGCAGACTCAAGGTTGAGAACCGCTGTCCTATAGAATGAACGTCAACACTCGCTGCCTCCCAGTCCTGCTGTTGCAATGCCACCCACTGCTGTGGACGCACACTGTGATCAGGGACTTGACACTTAACTACTTTCCACATTCACACCTTATTCTGCATCTTTGCCCGGCACACGTTTCTTTTATTCTCTGGAAGATCTGCCAGGGACATTTCCCCCAGCCCATCCTTCCCCTCCCAGGTCAGATCACACGTCCTCTAAGCAGCTTTCCTGACCTAACAAGCCTTCATTTTCTTCCTTCTCCTGGAGTCTGGTCCTCAGGCCCCATCGTGCCTCAGTTCTCACGTGCTCGTGGACAGGGATGTTGAACACCAACACTTCTGTAACCTCCTCAGCTCCCAGTCCGGGGCGGGCACCCAGGAGGTCCTTAGCAAGCACATCCTTGGTCACGGACAGATGGATGTGCCAGAGCGCACTTACTCGGGGCGTCTGCTCCAACCCCCAGCTCCTGGGAGACTGAGCCAGGCGGCCGGTGGTGGGTCTGGGAACGGTAATGTCCTGTCACGTTGGGGAGGAGCGGGGAACATGACCACACAGTTTGCCGAGAAGGTGATGGAGCAGACAACCCAAAGAAAACAGATGAAAAACAATGTGGCTCTGGAGGCAGAGATGGGCTGAGTAGGCGCCTTGGAACGTCCTAGTTTCCATGAGGCCCCGATGGATGTATTTCCGGCACAACGAACCCCCCTTTTCACTTTAATTGTTCCGAGGCGGTCTCTGATCCCTGCAACTTCTGATCCCTGAATAAGTTACAAGCAATTGTTTCCTTTTAGAAGACATGCGTCATTTGTGGTGCTGTAGGTGACCACTGTCGCTGAATTCCCCACAGCGTCCCTCATGGTATCTGTGGTGCAGAGGCTGTGGTCGGGTCTCCTCCTTTCCTTGCCTCCCTATGCTCCTTGCTGTCAAACCTTCGGCAGCCAGAGGCTCGCTCGGTGGCAGTCGTGGCCCCCTCTTCCATGGGGTAGCCAATATCTTGGATGACCCTGCCTATGGGAGTGGTGGCTAGTTTCGTCCTCCCATTGGAGTCTCCTCTTCTCTCTTCCTTCTCATCCTCCATCTTCCCCCACTCTGGGGCCCCAGGCTTTGCCACTGTGGAATTTGTGAGCTGCTCAACGATTTTCTACTGTGGCAGATGAAGTAATCTTTGTGGCAGGCAATTCAGCCGATAGTTGGGACGGACGGGGCAGCTGATGCAGACGAAAACACATTATTTCATGGTCTGTCATTTTGATTCAGGTACGCCAAGGCTGGTCATAATTCTCCACTGGGCCATTTCCTTTTATGGGCTGCTGGGTTCCCCACCCCCACCTTTCTTTTTAAATCAGAAGACAGGATGCCAAGTGCTTCTGACAACTCACTTGTGCATGCAAGCTTGCAGAAACTTCTGCAGGAGCTCAGTGGCTTCTGCTGTGCAAAGGTCCTGTGGTCCAGGAAGCTCAGACAGAACCCCGATTGTCAGGAAAATCTTCCAACTAGCCTTGTGCTTGCTTGGGGAGGGGCTGCCAGGCTTCTGCTTCTGTCGAGGTTGTACCACCCTTATCCCTCAGGGTTCAATCAGAGAAGCAGAAACACTAGGTTGTTTTCTCTTCTTTTTTAAAAAACAGGGATTTGACCTCACACAACTGACCTCACCCCAGCAAGGCGAGCCAGTAGAGGGGACACTGTGTGTGAGCTACAAAGTGGCCACGGTTTCCCTTCTGCCTTCCAAAACTCCCAGTGAAATCTTTCTGTAGCCCACTGGAAATGGAAACTAACAGGGAGGGGAATTCTGAGAAATTCGAGTCAGCCAGGCCAAGGTGACACGTTACAAAGCCACCCCAACATCTTGGTCTTTCTTTGTATGTCTCATGGCGACTTTTCTCTTCATTAATGATACCGGCGAGAGTATATGATACCATATTAAGTTACAGAGGAACGTGCAATATTCCATATATTGCATTTTCCATATATTTAAAGATTATTCTTATTATTTTTCAACTTATTCAACTTCTTCGACTTCTTTGTAATTAAGTTAATATGACTAGAAAAAAGACGAGAAGGAAGAACTCCAATGTGTTCACAGTGGTTGCCTCTGGGGGGTGGATTCTAAGTGATTCCCCCACCCACTTCCTTATGGATTTTAAAATATATATACTTTAAATATTTTTATAATGAATATATGTTACCTTGATGATTAAAAATAAAATTTAGGGGTGCCTGGGTGGCTCAGTCGGTGAGGTGTCTGCCTTCGGCTCAGGTCATCATCCCGGGGTCCTGGGATCGAGTCCCGCATCAGGTTCCCTGTTCAGTGGGGAGTCTGTTTCTCCCTCTGCCTCTCCCTTCACTCATGCATGGTCTCTCTCTCTCTCTTTCAAATAAATAAATAAAAATCTTAAAAAAATAAAAAAAAATAAAATTTAAAAATTGAACGGGAAAGGAAAGACCTGGTTTTGGGGGGTGAGGAGGGTGGTGGTGGCAGGTGGCCGGGCTGAGGATGTGTCTAGGAAAGCAGAGGTGGGGCCAAGGGATACAGGTGACAGGGCTCTCTGAAGCAGGCCAGAAGTGGTGCCTTGCCACCTTCCAGTGGGTGGGGAAGTGCTGAGGGTGCTGTGTAGAAGGACTTGGTTGGAAGAGTTCCCTGTGCAGGAGGTGTAGGCAGAGGGAAGGGGATCTGTCACGGGGACCTCCTGTGGGAAAATATGCTCAGGCAATCTGATGGCCTCCAGGGCTGCGAGCACGTGAGGTATTAAGTTTAAACAGATACTAAAAGGGGAGGCCATAGATGATTGGCCACTGGGCCAAGGGCAGGACTTCAGGGAGGATAGAGAGATCAGATGGACCCAAGAACAATGAGTGTTAAGAACAGGATGAGCCCCGTGACTGTTCACACATCACTGTAGCCATCTGGCCATATAAAAATCAGGTAGCTTCACATACAGAGTCCCTTAGACCCAGAACCCTAGGAAAGGACAGTCATTTTAGGCTGAAAAGAAGACACCAATCTCAAAATACTAGAAGGTAGCTATATCTGTTGGTTAATGCAAAAAAGTCACTTATGTTTTCAGAACTCCCTTCCCTGCCAAAAGCATACATGTTGTCCGCTGTCTTGTCCCCAGAACTGGAAAGTGCCACGTGTAAACGAGCACCTGCTGAATCTCAAGGACGGTGTGCAGAAGGTCTCCACCACATCCAGTGCCATTTTGGGGGCCCTAGATGCATGGTCACTCCAGACCACTGACCTTCCTGGAACCTCTTGGTAAGGAGGCACTGTGGACCCTAGGACAAACAGTGATGGAAGGGCAATTGGTCTTTCAGTGTTTCATGTTCCCTTTGAAGTACAGTCCTCAAAAGTGTTTGGCCCAACTTATCAAGGGACCCCCTGGAAGAACCACTCTTTATTCTCCTGAGCAAGAGGCTCCCCATCAACTTCTTCCTTGCTGCCCTGGGTCAAAATGCCTTAGCTGTCTCTTTTCCAAGATAACTGTGTTGAGATCAAGCCCTGGAGAGTCACCATCCCACCTCACTTGAATCCGTCAGACATTTCTGGTATCAAGAGTCCTATTCCAAGGAGTAGGAACCATGATACTGGGTCAAGCCAGTAAAGATGTTCTCTTGGGGAAAGTCAGGACTTTCGGAGACTCTGAAATCCCATGGCCTCTGGAGTTAGCCCAGGGAGTCAGCCCTGGTGGGGATTGAGAGTCTCCCGGAAGCCATGAACAGTGAGTGGTGAATGATGTCCCATCCATTCGCTCATTCTATCACTCCTTCATCTCCCAAACATTTGTGAGGTGTCTACTCCATGGCAGACATGGGTGAGGGAAGACATGGATGACTAAGAAGCAGTCCCTGCCCTCAAGCAGCACCCTGTCTGCTTTGGCAAAAGCCAAAAGAACGAAAACCAATGCCATGTATTCTATAGAAAGTGCCTTTCTGGTCTGCTGTGTGTTATTAAGTCGGATTCTTCTCCGACTCCCATGCTAAGTTTGGTTCCTTTTTTTAAAAAAATATTTTATTTATTTTTGTGTGTGTGAGAGAGAGAGAGAGAGAGAGTGAGCACATGAGCAGAGGGGAGGGACAGACGGAGAAGCAGACTCCCCGCTGAGCAGGGAGCCCGATGTGGGACTCGATCGCAGGACCCCAGGATCATGACCCGAGCAGAAGGCAGACGCTTCACCGACTGAGCCACCCACGCGCCCCAGGTCCATGGTTCTTGAGAAAAAGAATACACATGAACCAAGCTCCATAGTCACACTATCTTTTGCCCTGAGGGCATTTTCCAAGCTGCCGCGCAGAGTCTTGCTGGGTAAAGGAAACAGTTTGGGCTACCAGAGTCGCTGGGATTTGGGGGCAGGGTCCTATCAATGAGAAAGCCATAGAGAAGGAACCCCCTAAATACGTGTAAAAGTTCCTGCCAGGTCTCTGGCCAACTCCTAAGCTGCATATGAGCGGGTGGGAGTCCAGGCGTAGCACAAAACCACAGAAGAAGGCTGTATGCCTGAACAGAGATTTCAGAGGCTGTATAACTTCTGACAAGATGGAGGCTGGAGTTTGAGCCAGACATCTTAGCACCCTGGGCTTTGAATTGGACCTCAGGAAGTCCACACTCCAGTAGTAAGGATCATGTCTTACCAGCAAGGACCATGTCCCAGAAGCAAGAGCAATACTGAAGAAGATCTACACGAACAAAGTCTAACCCCAGCCTCAACAGGATTAAGGCAGTGATTCTCAACTGGAGGGGGGCAATTTTGCTCCCTCCGAGTTGTTTTGCAACATCTGGAAACATTTTGGACTGTCCCGATTGGATGTTGTGATGCTACTGGCATCTAGTGTGTGTGGGCCAAGGATGCTGCTAAACATCTTATGATGCACAGTACAGTGTCGCCTTCATCCTCCCAACAAAGGATAATTCGGCTCCAAATGTCCATAGCTCCGGGATTGAGAAACCCTGGATTTTGGTGATCTGGGAGCAATGTAATTGGCTGCTAGAACAAAAGTCAACAATCTTTAAAGGAAGATAACATAAATCAGAACCTCTACAATGTATTATCCTTAAAATCCAGCATACAATAAAAAAATTACCGAAAAATGTGAAGAAGCAAGAAAAACCAATTGGCAATCAAGAAAAAGGAAAACAACCAGCAGAAGCAGAAGGAGAAGCTGAGATAACCCAGAGTTAGCAAGTATGGAATTCAAAGCAACTATGATTAAGATTTTAAGAGAAAAGAGGAAAAGACAGACAAAATTGATAAAAAGGAGAGAATTCAACAGAGAATTAGAATTTATTAAAAAAACCCCACATGACATAAGAAATACAAAATGCAATATCTGAAATTAAGAATTTATTGACTGGATTTGATACCAAACTGGGCACAGCAGAACATATGATTAGTGAGCTATATATGAGAGATAACTCATGGAAGCTTCTAAAAGTAAACAGGGGAATACTTTTATGACCATGGGATAATCAGGATGCTAAAAGCATTAACCTTAAAATAAGCAGTGAATAAATTGGACTACCTTGAAATGAAGAATTTCAATTCATCAAAAGATACTTATTAAGAGAGTGGAAAGGCCAGCTGTGGACTGGGAGAAGATATTTGTAATACGTATATCCAACAAAGCGCTCGTATCTTAGAACAAATGTAACTTTCAGGAATGAGTAAGAAAGGCAGATGACCCAATAAAAAAGGGACACCTTAACCCCAGGGTTTTACAAAAGACGAAATCAAAGCAGTCAAAAAATATGCAAAAAGGGTCTCTATATTATTAGTTACGAGAAAAATACAACTTCAAACCACACAATGAGATACTGCTAGACACCCACCAAGATGACAAAAACGAAAAACTAACAATATCAAGTGTCGATGGAGATGTGGAACAATGGAACACTCTCTTCCATTGCTTATAGGGAATTGCTTATAGAGAAAATCAGTACAACCATTTGGAAAACTGGTAGCATCTACTAAATGAGTCCCTAGGTACATGCCATCATCCAGCAGTTTTACTTCCATAAGTATACTCATGTTCACCAACTGATGTATATAAGAATGTTTGTAGATAATGTTTTAAAATTCCAAACTTGGTAGGGTTCTTTTTTCTCCCCCTTTTTATTATTGTTAATGTCTGATGCTATTGCTTTTTATTTATTTTATTATTTTTTTAAAGATTTTATTTATTCATTTGAGAGACAGAGACAGAGAGAGCACAAGCACGGGGAGAGGCAGAGGAAGAAGCAGACTCAATCCCAGGACCCTGAGATCATGCCCTGAGCTGAAGGCAGACACTTAACCATCTGAGCCACCTAGGTGCCCCTGCTCTTGCCTTTTAATCAGAGAAAGTGGTCCATGTTATTTCTACTTTTTTAAAATTTATTGGGTGACTGGGTGGCTCAGTTGGTTAAGCGACTGCCTTCGGCTCAGGTCATGATCCTGGAGTCCCGGGATCGAGTCCCACATCGGGCTCCCCACTCAGTGGGGAGTCTGCTTCTCCCTCTGACCCTCCCCCCTCTCATGCTCTCTATCTCATTCTCTCTCTCAAATAAATAAATAAAATCTTTAAAAAAATAGAAAATAAAAAAATAAATAAAATTTATTGAGAGGTTTTGTGGCCGAATAAACTGTTTTTAGAACACAACCAACTTATCAATTAGTTTCATCATTAATTTTTTCGAGTGAATGTCTTTATAGATATCTATTATATGTGATATAGTTTCACCTCTGTTTACTTCATTATTATGTGGACATATGTAGAGGCACAGCCAATTCTCAGGCCTCTGAGCCAAGCAAAAGAATTTGTTCCAGCATATATCAAAATAGGGGTATTGAGATAGCAAAGGAAGAAATCGTAGCAAGAACAAAGGACGGCTTGATTTATTTAAGAACAGGTTTGGTTGGCTAACACCCAAGTTCAAGGAAAGCTGAGAGCCCTGTGAAGGCAGAGCCTGCAAACATCTTGATGTTTGTCCAGCCTTCAGTTATGCCTTGGCTGTGGGCTGCCTCTATTCTGCTTTTGAGCTCTTTGGGAAAGGAACCCCTCGTGACTCATCTCACGTCTACCTTCCCTGAGTCTTCTCTTGCCTCTCTTCAATTTCCCAACTTGTTTGTGTCAAGGTGGGGAACACCTTTCACTATCTTATTTTCACTCAAGAGGTCCATCAGGAGTAATTTAGGACTCAATTGAGCAGACAGGCTGAGTGATCTGTTAGTCCCTTTTCTATGAGCCTATGGTAAAATGGAGGCCTGGAAATGAATAGATTAGTCTCTTTCCCATTCCAAATAACGTGGTGGCCACAAATGCCAAGGTGATAAACTCTCGGGGCTTGTAACCCTCGACAAATCCCATGACCCAAAGCCTTAGTTGTTTCAACTGTCAACAGTTCCATGATTGGAAGGAAAAGTGGGCTGGGCGGGGCTCAGATCCATACCGTAATCTCTCCCCAGTTGGCTCCCGGAACTCCGGTGGACGACAAAAAAACACCATTGACTACTTCCCAAGGGTCATGGGGAGCAGGGTCTCATGACCACAGTGTACCTCGGAAGGGCCTCTGCTCTCCATAGACGGGTCAGCCAGAGGGTGTGTGCTGATGTTCTGGGAATATTGACCTATGGTGGGACTGGCCAGGCACTTTTAGTAGCTTATATTTCCTTTTCCATTAATACTCATCATCTTTGACTCCCATATTAGATCAATACGAAAATGGTATGGCCACCGATCAGCTGTTTTTCTTTTTCTAGCATCAATCTGGCCATGTTATTTAAAAAAACAAAAACAAAAACAACAGCAAATGTAACTTTTTGGAAGGGTCCTTGACCTGGTAGCCTGTGAGAGATTAAAATCTTTATGGTCTGAAAACTAGCTGCAACTCGTATAAGATTTTCATCTTCATTCAAACACGTTATCATAACCTGTCTGGTATCACAGTGGGTCCCCGCCCCTTGCATAGGTCCAGCAAAGCCCTCTTAACTGTTTTTGAATTAACATTAAGCACAGATGAATTTTATTGTAGTATTTACCTCTAAAACCATATTCTGATTAAATGGTTAAGATGCATTTTGCTGAATTTGCTTACTGCCGTTAATTCTATCTCTTTAAACAAATAACCAAGACCGAGGAAGTAAAATCGCTCGCCATCCTTGCGTTGAACGAAGCTGCCTGAACACTATACTGCCATCTAGTGGGAGAAAAGGCTCGGCGGCCACGGAATCCGTTCCCACTCGGAGGGGAAAACAGGGTCTGTGTTTAGAACAATGTCAGAAGCAGCCGGTAGTTGAGGGGATGGGAGGGGGACACAACGGGGGATATGTGTTTTCCTCTGATTAGCCACGCACTGCTGAGGGTGGTTGCCTCTTTGCACTTGGCATAATAGCAGAGGAAGCCTTCTTTGTGGTTTTTCGAACAGGCACATCATGATAAACTGGGTGGTGTTCTTGGCTGTGGTTCTATCTGTGGGCTAGTAATTTAGGCTGTGGGATAGTCCCATCAGAACAATGCAGTTTTTAGAAGGAGAAAAGTCACGGTTTTATTGGCATAAGTCACACACACACACACACACACACACACACACACACACACACACACGCACACTCTGCATTGTTTCACCCTCTGGCTGATTTTTCTGGTCCCTTGCTGCCTCATTGGCAGCACCTCGCTGCAGTATACCGCCTGTGGCTCAAGAGAGTGTCCTTAATACAAAGCAGTGCTTGGCCCTGCAGGAGTGGGGAGCCACGGACTCCCTGGCTCAGCCTCTGATGGTGACTACTGGGGCTTTTCATCCAAGTTGACTTTATTTATTCGTAAGCAGAACTCACAATCGAGGTTTGGAGGGCCCTGCACCTGTCACATCCCCCCTGCCTTCAATTTCCTTTTATTTCTTTGACTGTTTCTCTTCTCTCCCTTGTCAGTTCTCTGAGCAAACCTGTGGGCTCCCTGCGGCCCCTTTTCCTTTCCCAAGCACGCACTGGCATACACACACACAGATACACACTCTGGAGGGCCCTGGCCTAGATCCCGGTTGGAAAGTGGCTTTTGAGAAAATCAGGGAACACCCACTCAAGTCATGGTTGAGAGAATTCCTGGGACCGGCAGAGCTGTTCGGCCAAATCTGGGATGAATGGTCACTCTGAAACAGGCTGCTTGCTCAGATCATCGGGAAGGATTCTGGGGGCACATCTGGATTTTGTGCGCAGGGGGAAGGATGCAGGGATGTTTTAGGAAGGTGTGAGATAGTCATGGGATGGACAAGTACGAGTATTGCCATATCGGTTTTACACACAAATGGTTTCTTGGAGAGCTAACAGTGAAATGCTATTAGCTGTTAACATCCTGGCATGAATTAAATTATTGGATTAGCTGCCCATCACCTCTTGGGACTCCAAGGGAATGAAGTCACAGGATTGGTGAAGTTTCTATGGGGCTTATTCTTCCTTTTTGTTTTTAGTTGAGGTGAAATTTGCATAACATAAAGTGTGCCATTCTCACCATTTTAAGGTGTATAATTCAATGGCTTTTAGTGTACTCACAAGGTTGTACAAATATCATCACTCTAACTCCAGAATTTTCCCATCACCCTCAAAAGACACCCTGTGCCCATGAAACATTCACTCCTAATTCTCCCCCTCAGCTCCTGGCAACTGCTAATCTGCTTTCTGTCTCTATGGATCTGCCCATTCTGGAAATTTCCTATACATGGAATCCTCCAATATTTGTCCTTTTGCATCTGGCTTCTTTCTCTTAGTGTAATGTTTTGAAGGTTCATCCATGTTGCAGCAGGTATCAGTCCTTGATTCTTTTTTATGGTCAAATAATATTCCATTGTGTGGCTATGACATGTTTCGTTTATTCATTCCTCAGTTGATGGATGTGTGGGTTGCTTCCACCTTTTGGCTCTTGTGATTAGTCCTGCTGTGAGCATTCACATACGAGTTTTTGTCTGAACACTCATTTTCAACTGTCTTGGGCAGATAAGTGAGTTTCCCTCACCCCCACCTTTGGTGATGATGGATCCATTTTAAACTGTCTGGGAGGTGAGTTTTGCTAAGAAGAAAAGTGTGGCAGTTTGAGTGCTGCCTGGATGGGGCCTGGGAGGGAAAGGGTGCAGAACACCTTGAGCTTTGGTGGATGGAGGGAAAATGGGGTTTGTTCAGCATTTATAAAATGGCTGCTATTTTTCTGTTTTTTTTTTTAATGAGGAAAGGAAAATAATCATGTAATATACATTGGTTAATCGAATTTAAATTTAAAAAAAAAAGGAAAGGAAAAATCTCTGGTGGGTGGGGATGAAAAGATGAGTTAGCAGAGAAGTGAAAATGGTTGTGGCTTTGGTTGTGTCTTAACGGGGTGCTGTTAATGGATGTGTTTTTGGCAGAAAGAAGGAAAGCCTGTTTGGCCACACGTTAAAGCGAGAGGACAAATTTGGTCGAGTAAATTTTAGCACAGCACACTGAAGAAAGGGAATCCTCTCAGTACAATAATGTTGCCATGTATTTCTAAGGTGATGGACTTTTTCTAAAGCATCTTCATATGTAAAGCTCATTAAGATGAATGAATCGGATAGAAAAGGCACTATTTGCTGCCCTTTGAGAAGGAAGAAATCAAGGGGCGCCTGGGTGGCTCAGTCGGTTAAGCATCTGCTTTCGGCTCAGGTCATGATCTCCGGATCCTGAGATGGAGTCCCGCATCGTCGGGCTCCCTGTTCAGTGGGGAGTCTGCTTCTGCCTCTCCCCTCTGTTCGTGCTCTCTCTCTCAAATGAATAAATAAAATAATAAAAAAAAAAAGAAGTAGGAAGTCAAGGCATGCAGCAGAGTACCTGCTGATAATAGTCATTCATCAGGATTGTTAAATAATAAGTGAAGCAGAGTCATCTCAAGTCAAAGAATGTCAGAGCTAGGAGGCTCTTTGAGATCATCCACCAGGCCTCCCCTCAACCCTCTTTGGGAGGAGGGATGTGGGGGCAGAGTGGGGAAGTCCTGCGCTTAAATGCCACGTCACCTGGTTGGTGAGTGAAGGACCCAAGTCAATAGTTTGTCCTCTGTTCCCTTACCGAGTGTCCTCATGTCATCCACTATATTGCTTTGTGGTGGTTTGTGTTCTTACCTGTCCTCGCTGGGGGGCCACCCACTCCTGGAGGTGGGGCTTGTGTCAGATTCATTTTCGTGTCCCCAAGATAAAGCACAGCGTTGAAGCTTGTTGACCAGAGGCACAGGAAGCGGCAGCTGTTTGCTCTTCCTGGGTCTCTGCTCCTTCTCGTTTGGCCCCAGGTTTGAGTGGCAAAGCCAGGGCTCAGACAGTTTCCAGACTCCAGAGATCTTTTGTCTACACCACAGTGTCTACACTCATCATGGTAGGTGACACTAGATGTCCTGGGCAGGGTGCTTTGGACTTGCCGGGGTCGGGGTGGGGGCATGGGATAATCCCCACTGGATTGTTATTATGGAAATCTCTAGAAGCTGAGGGAAAGAGGGAGCTTTCCTTAGTTCATCGGTCTGGCCACTTTCCGTGGGATCTCAAGTGTATCCTGAGCACCTGGCTGTCCTTTGGTGTATTGTGCAAGTCCCAAGTGGAGGTAAGTCTGGAGCCAGTGCCTTAGGAGAACTGTGTCCTTCGGCATGGGACCCGTCAATGATGGGGGCCGGAAGAGGTGACGGGATTTTCAAGGGGGTTCTGAAATGATTCCCTGTGTATCTTGTTTTGCTTTTCCTGGGGGACTTCCTCTTGTTCCTGAGCACATAGTTGAGGCAAAGCGGGAAAGGTCTCACATTGGTCCTTCCTGTAGTTCAGTGCTTGCTGTGGCCAGCCTGCAATTGGCAAGTGGCAGGTACCCAGGCCAGGGCATGGAGGGTCTGTCTGCGGGTGCGGAAAGAGAGGCGCAGGGGGATTATACCGACGGTGTGGGCCACGGTGGGGGCTTTGTTATCTGTCCTCTGTTGTCAGGTTCTGCTCAGTGTTGAGCAGCCCCGCACCGGGTTCTTCCCACCTGAGCCTCTGCTTGCTGTCTCCTGCACAAACTCCAAGACCCGGATGTTGGATCCCACCACCTCCCTGGCCTGAGAATGGCTTGACTTCCTCTGGCTCCTTCTCTTCGCACCCCCACGGCAGTGAGATTCATGAAGTGTAGAGTGCAAAAGGCTCCCATTGGGAAGTGCGATGTCAGATGGCAGCCATGTTTCCCACAGCTTGATTGCTCCTGATTGCAAAGCAGTGTCCACACAACCCAAGAGCAAAGCCACATGGTCTTGTGACACGGATGAGATATCCAGGGACCAGTGGTTCTTCTTTGCTTGGTGCCCCTCATCTTGAAGAGGCCAAGGGAAGGTCTGAGTGCTTCAGAAGTCCCTCGGGCAGCCTCAGGTGTCCACGTGAAGGGTGCTTGTGGCCCGGGAAGTGCAAGAGGTGGTCTCAGCATCCGCCCAAGGAGGCCAGTTCGAGCCCTTCAGGCTTGTCATGGCAGGGAGGTTGGGGTCAGCCTCTTCTTTCCCATCGTGGCTGAAGGTGAGACACTCCTCAGTCCTCTGTGGGGGCATCTTCTGCCATCAGGGGCCCAGCAGGGTGTGTGGGGAGGGACAAGGTTGTGCTGGTTTGGGCGAGGAAGCAGGATCCTGGGGATGATAGTGCAGGAGCGGGGACCAAGGGCACCAGCAGTGTGCTGAAGTCTTGGAGGCAGCCTACTTGGGGGAGTGAGTGGGAGCTCTCAGATAGGAAGAGGGAGCTGTATTATCAGAGCCTACTTCTGTCATGACTCAGGTTTGTTCTTCTTTCTGGTGGGAAATGGACGAGGAAGCTGATGTCCAAAGTGGGCTCTCTGGATGGTGAAACAGGGTGTCTAGGAGAGCTTTCAAGAGAGGGCACAGTCTGGAAGTCGGCAAAGGTCCCCTGAGAAGCTTGTAGGTGAGCTAAACCCTGGCCGGGGGGAGGGTTTAGCTCATCCCATCAGTTCTTCAGGCCAGAGGTAGCAGCCAGAAACTGTTTCCCAAATAGTTGCGGAGGGTCACATCAGCGAGAGTGGAGGATGACAATGGGAAGGGTCCCTATAACTAACCCTGTCTAGTTACCGTCTTGTCACAAACCACTCTGCTTCGTGACATGGTTTGGTCAGTTCAGACAGACCATGACTCCTTTTCCCCACATGGAGATGTGAGATGAGAGTAGATGCCTCCCCCCCCTCACCCCCTTGTCTCCTGCCCCACGACCAGCACACTCACCTGCACCAGGTCTGGTGTGAGGCGCTTGGCCTGCAGCCATTTCTGGAACCTCCTGGTTTTCCTCAGGATGCGCTCGATGCTGCAGGTCTTTGGGGCTGCTGCAGAGGCGCAGATTCTCCTGTCTGAGATGTCACTTTGCTGTTTGCTGACCAGCCTGGAGACCTCCACAGGGCGCCAGGTTTTGGAATCATCTGAGTAATTTGCAGGGTAAGAAGGCAAGTAGTCGGGAGGCAGTCCGAGGGGGGAAGCCAGCCAGCTGTCAAACCTGGAAGAAGAGCCCTTTTATTTTATTTATTTTATTTTTTAATATATTTTTCTAAAAATTTTAAAAATTTATTAGAGAGAGAGAGAGAGAGAGAGAGCACAAGCTGGGGGAGCTGCAGACAGTGGGAGAGGGAGAAACAAACTCCCCGCTGAGCAGGGAGCCCGACGCAGGGCTCCATCCCAGGACCCTGGGATCATGACCTGAGCCGAAGGCAGATGCTTCACCGACTGAGCCACCCAGGCGCCCCCAGAAGAGCCCTTTTAGGATCTGCCTGGAACTGGAGGGATGAAGCAGGGGCCAAGGAGGGACTAGCTATATTGTCAGAGCCAGCAGAACCTGGGGCCAGGGAGACAGGCGACAACATCCCGTCTGATCCATTTCTCCTCCTTCGACTGGGGCGCTCCACTCTTTCTGTGAGAACACTACTTTTGTTTCCTCAAACTCAGGGATGTAAATATGTGATGTCAGAAAAGGTGAGGGAGATACACTCCAGACACATGCTTTATCTTCTTCAGGCAGCTGACGCAGAAGGACTAGCCATGGCTTTCTGAACTTCTCCATATAAAGATGGCAGCTTTACACATGCTGGTGCCTTAGATTCTCCTGATACCCCATCCCCACTTTACAGATGGGGAAACTGAGGCTTATAGAGCTTAAGGACCTCTCCCAAGTTCAGACAGTACATTGCTGAGCAGACGTGCAGACCCAGGGCCATCTGTCAGCAGAGCCCATGATCTTTCCCCTTCCCAACACTGGT
Organism: Callorhinus ursinus; assembly: GCF_003265705.2. Taxonomy (NCBI): domain Eukaryota; kingdom Metazoa; phylum Chordata; class Mammalia; order Carnivora; family Otariidae; genus Callorhinus; species Callorhinus ursinus. The sequence goes on along the minus strand of NW_027397078.1, from coordinate 4,850,242 downwards.
TCTAGAAGCAGCCCACCCTCTGACTAATGGCTGGGTCTTGGAACCATAGTTGGTGAAGAGGCTTCTGGACCTGCACTCGGAGGAGCACTACCTCGGCATATCCCACCCTTGGTGGCCCCATCAATTTTGCCTTCAGTCCAAAGATTTAAGCCATCCATACCAAGCAAGTCACAGGGAACAGTGGCTGGAAAATGGTCACCAAATTCAAAGCCCTCTGGGATCCAAGACGTGTGTAATGCCACACAAAGGCCTGGTTGGTCCTTAATCCTCCCCTAGGACCCCTTTGCTAGTTTCCTAGGCCCCACCTTGACCTTTTTTTCTCTGGCCATTCTTCTGGCCACATGCCAACATTCCCATTAGGGGAGAATGTGAAATCTTCTGATTTATGTAGGAAAAATTAGGAAGGTAACGTTTACTTTCATGATTAATAAAATTAAGCTTCTGAGATGTGTTCTATATTTAATTCAAGTAAGAATCTGGAACTTATTTTTGGGCATTATTGGACAGCCTCATGATCATGACTTTTGGGGGAGTTAGCATTTTGATTGGCTCCAAAATCTACACTGCTTTGTTTTCTCATTCACATGATGCAGCTTCATCTTAAGAGACTGCAAGCTTCTCAAAGAAGGTGCTCCAGCAGAACCTGTCACTTAGCACCTTCCATAATGTAGTAGTGCCGTTCAAACTGCAGTGGAGGTAGGCCCAAAGAATTCCGTTCAAGAACATTGCCACAGATCTATTCAAAAAGGTAAAACATTGTGGGGCGCCAGTGTGGTTCAGTCGGTTAAACGTCTGCCTTCGGCTCAGGTCATGATCCCGGGGTCCTGGGATTGAGTCCCGAGTCGGGCTCCCTGCTCAGTGGGGAACCTGCTTCTCCCTCTCCCTCTGCCTCTCCTCAGCTTATGCTCTCTCCCTCAAATAAATAAATAAAATCTTGGGGCACCAAGATTTTGGGGTGCTCAGTTGGTTGAGCGTCTGCCTTTGACTCAGGTCATGATCCCGGGGTCCCAGGATCGAGCCCCACATTGGGCTCCATGCTCAGTGGGGAGCCTGCTTCTCCCTCTCCCCCACTTGTGTTCCCTCTCTCACTGTGTCTCTCTCTGTCAAATAAATAAATAAAATCTAAAAAAATAAAAAATGAAAAATAAAATAAAATCTTGAAAAAGAAATGAAATAAAAAAATGAAACGTCATAAACGAGCAGTGAATCAAATTCACCGGCATTTTCAGGACAACCATTGGAAATGGTCCTCCCCTCTGAGAGGATAAGGAGGGGCAGAGGGCTCCGAGGCAGGCCTGTCTGCTTGTTCCCTGCAGCTGCTCTTGCTCCTGGGGGTTCAACCCCCTGAAATGCCTGTGACTGAGGATTTATGATAGGTGGTTCTCTTAGACATTGATCGTAGCAACACGCATGTATAAAACACATAAGCATGCCAGTCACTGTGCTAAATGCTTCGTGAGTAGTAATTCAGTTAAACCTGGCCACAAACCTGCGAAGTCAGTACTGTTCTTAACCATACAGATGAGGAAACTGAGGCACAGGGAAGTTAAGTAATTTGTCCAAAGTCGTACAACCAGAAATTGGAGGAGGCGGCATTCAAGGCCCCGGAACTTGCAATCTCAAGCGCTTTGCCTTGGCCTGGTCCCCTGTCATCCTTTGTATGACCTCGCTTGTGGGAACAGATTGGTAGGTAACATTATTAGGGGTTGTATCTAGCAGTATCATGGTTTCCAGAGCTGGAAGCAAGCAACAAGGTCATGTGATCCAATCCACCCCGAGCCCCTCAACATGGAGGACAGCGTGGTGGCGTGGCACAGAGCGCCGGTGTTGCAATAACAATAAAACACTTTCCTCTTGCATGCTCCTCATGCTGACATCCCGTCAAACACTAAATCTGTAGACATGCCTTCCTAAATATTTCTTGCCTCCCTTTCCTCTTCTCCATCCCTCAGCTTTGCCCAGAACCCTTAAAACATCCAGTGTCTTCCCAAAAGCTCTTAGGACACAGCTCACACTACTTAGAGCACTTCACAGCTTTCTTTCTGGGCCCATCTCTTTCTACTCGCCCTACAACCTTGCTTTGTTCTCACCAAACCACTGATCATCCTTGGCTAAGCCACATCGTTTTGGGCCCCTGAGCCTCCACTCACCTGGTCATGTGCCCATCCCTTTGTCTGAGATACTTTCTTCCATTTTCCTAGTGCCACCACTGTCTTCTCAATGGAGAGTAAACTCCTGCAGGGCTAGGACTGGGCTTCCCTCAACTTGGTCGCTCAGTGCCTAGCAGATGGCTGGGCGCCAAGTTAGTGCCCAGTGCATTTTAGTTGGATGGATGGATGGATGGATGGATGGGTATTTGGATGTACAGATGGATGATAAATGAGTGGAGGGATACATGGAGAGCTGGCTGGCTGGCTGGCTGCAGAGGGATGGTTGGGTGGAACGATGCACAGACGGGCACCTGAATGAATGGGTAAATGGACAGATGGGCGCATGTGTGGATGACGGAATGTGTACACGGATGCTTTTACCATAAGCTCTGGGGCCCTGCAGCTCCCGAGACCTCTGAATTGATTCGAGGAAGTGAGTTAAAGCAATAATTACTATCATCTTCCGAGATGAAAGAGACAGACGAGGGTAAGGGAAAAGAGAAGGCAAAAGCAAGCCTAATGATTTACCTATTTTAAAAATACTGCGAGCCCTCCACTACTCAGAAGTTTTTAAACTTCCTTTAAGACTCTGGGAGAGGGAGGTAGGGATGCAAGGCCAAGTGAGTACAGTAAGGAAGGGGAGGGAAAGCAGGGAAAGCACCTGCCTTGGTGAGAGCCCAGGAATCCCTAGGAGCAATTCTGATCAGAAATACTGCTGCTAAGTCCTCCATCTCCACCTTTCTCCCCAACTTATGAGCTGCACATACATGAATCCTGATCAGCTAGTTCCTGCTAGATCTCACCAGCTGGCGTGATTGCTTAGGATTTCACAGATAGGTATGTGTTCAGCGGGAAGACTATGTCAATCAGGTTTCCTCTTGTTTTTTGGCTTCCCTTAAGTTTTTTTTCATTCAGGATTTGAAAGTCCAAATGGAACGCATGGGAAAACTGGTACTGAAAACATTGAAATGTTCAAAGGTTAACAGTTGGGTATGCGAAGCATTAGGTTTATCATCAGCATTCTTGCCAGAGAGAAGATAAAAGATGACAGTCATCTACCAATGATGTATCTTCAGCTTCCCAGGCTCACTCTCTGTTGCCAAACAAAAAAGCTTTTGTCCAGTTCTTACTGAGGCCCTGGCCTGGAATGCTAACGCTTGCCTGGTTATAGCATGTCAGCCAAACAGCTGAGAGTTCGAGGTGAGCTTTTTCCTAAGGTATTATCATAGTCATTTGCAAAAGTGAGAAAATATTTGGAGATGAGCAAGACGAACAAACACTCTTAGAAAGAGAGGCAAAGGATATGAACTTGTAGACAATTTAGCAAACAAAAAAGGAATAGAAATGGTCAGTACTATATGTTGGCTAATTGAATTTAAATAAAAAAGAAATAAATTAAAAAACAAAGAAAAGAATTATACAAAGCCCCCCCCCCAAAGAAAGAAAGAAAGGAATGGCCAGTAAGCCTGAAAAAAAGGCTCAACTCAGAAGACATACAAACTAAAAATAGTAGTAATATTAAATATTTGTGATCATGCAAGAAGTGAGCTCTATAGGTAGAAGTCTCCATTTGGAGATATATATAAAGTCTCCTAAAAATGCGCTATATTTCGTGACCCAGAAATTTCCACTTCTGGGAATTTGTCATAGGAATTTATGATTGATGTGCACAAAAATCTAGCAGCAGGGATGTTCAACATAACACTGTTTATAATATTGAAAAGAGAAAAAAAAACTAGTTGTCTCACAGCAGTGGATTAGTTAAATAAATTATGGTTGCCTGATGCGATTGAATACCACAAAGCCATTAAAAATCAAATTCTGGATGTGTCATTTGCAAATATCTTCTCCCATTTGGTGGGTTTTTTTGTTTGTTTGTTTGTTTTGTTGATGGTTTCCTTTGTTGTGCAAAGACTCTTGGCAGTCCCAAGAGTCTAATTTTACTTTTGTTTTCCTTGCCAAAGGAGACATATCTAGAAAAATGTTTCTATGGCTGACGTTGAAGAACAGTTAATAATGTGGAAAGGTGTTCCTGACATACTGTTAAATAAAATTTTACAGAAAAGTGTACATAGTCTGATCACATTTTTGCTGAAAAAAAAATTTTAAATCCATACTTAGAGAAAAGGTGGCAAGGATAGGTTAACTAAGGGGTGATTCCTCCGTGGAGGCATTATACATGATTTTCATTTTGTGCTTTCTTCAGTATTTTTTGAAAATTCTAAAATAAACAGATATTACTTTTAAAATAAGGAAACAGTTGCTTACGCTGTAAAGAACTATCAACAAGTCTGCGTCCCCAGACCCACTCATTGCCTCTCTCTGGGGTTTTGCGCTTGAAGAATGTGTATTCTCAACATGGAGAGCCCTAAACTCCAACCCACCCCACCTGGTGCTTTCCTGCTTGTCTCTGCAGACATCCCTTTCGGGCGCACATGGAACATAAATTCTGAGGGAGCTGAGGTAATATCCTGAACTTGAATGGAACACAAACCTATTTGGGGAAATGCTTCCTGAATTTGGCCAATACCTGCCTGGTGAGAAAAACTTCATTTATTGCCACTTGGCGAAGAGTCAACTGTACGATTCATATACTCTTGTTTAGTTACCTCGAGGAAGATGTGAATCTGGGACTCTCCTTCAGTAGAATCCCATAAAGGCCCTCCCTCCTGTCAGAAAATCTGTCCGTATTCTCTCCTCCTTTCTCCGAGGAATCAGCCCCACTTCACTCATGTTCTCGGTCCTCTCCACCCCATTTCTTAGATGGGATGGAAATCTTGTGTTTGCTTTCAACATTTCCATCTTTACTTCCTGTCACATTGAGTTGGTCAACAAAATGACTTCTCTAGCTGAACCTACCCACTGGCATCCTTCCTGCCCTGCTTTTTTCCCACTGACTTTTCTCCTGGACTAGGAGAACTGGTCTGGCTGCCCCTGCCAGCGTCATCCTGTACACTGCTTTCTTTTTTTTTAATTATTATTTTTAAAAAAATTATTTATTTGAGAGAGAGAGAGAGAGAGCACGAGCAGGGTGGCAGGGGAAGGGGCAGAGGGAGAAGAAGGCTCCTGCTGAGCAGGGAGCCCGACGTGGGGCCCGATCTCAGGACCCTGGGATCATGACCTGAGCCGAAGGCAGACGCACATTGCTTTCCAGGAGATCCTTCCAAAACACAAGTCTCATCTTGTCTCTACCCCACTAAACTCCTTCACCATTGCCTGCAACAGAGCTTCCCCGGTTGGGAAGGTCTTTCAACTTTTCACCATTTGAAATGCCTTAAAAAAAGTCCTAAGGGGGAAAGTCCACATCAATATGATACCTATCATCTCTCAAAAGTTCCACATTTTTGACTGATATTTTCTATTCATTATATTTGTTTAGTAACTTAGTTGAATAATCAAATATGTCTTCAGTTAATACAAATTGGAAATCAAATTATTGTAAATTAATGTTGTTTTTTGGTCACCAAATTTTACATGCCTCAGATAGGTCCCTGGGGGAGGGCTGCTGAGAAAGGCCTATTACAAAGGGTCTTCAGTATCAAAGAGGTGGGGAACCGCTGGCCCACAGGCGAAGGTCCCAATTCCTTGGCATGGCATTCAAGGCCCCTGCCCCATCTGCCTCTTCCAATGGCCTCCTTCTGCCACGCCTCCACATAGGCCCCATGCTCCAGCCCCTAAGTGCTTCTTGCCTCTCCGGAGCCACACTCCGGGCCATTGCTTTAACTGTTCCTTCTACCTTAAGCCCTTCTCCTAAATTTCAGCTCATCCTTTAAAGGCCTTGTTCTGAATGCCTTCTCCAGCCCCCATTTGGAATTAGTATTCCCCTCCTTGGAGCTCCTGGAGGTCCTGTACATTTCAGGCCACGTCTTATCATTGTTATTTGTAACATGGCTCCCTCCTCCTGAGCACCTCGAGGGCAATGACCAAGAGTTACAGCGATGTCATTAGCCCCCCTGCTGGGTCTTGGCTGTGGTCAAGACTCATTGACTATGTGCTGACAGGCTTGAACTCCAGAGTGTGATACCGTCCTTGGTGAGATCCAAACGCATTACCATTTACTAAACTTGGGTTTTCCTCTGCATTGGAAAATTGGTTCCGAAACTTTGGAGCAAAGTGCCCTGGTTTAAATCCTAGATCTGCCACTTACTAGGGGGTGACCTTGGGCAAGTCACTTAATCTTGCTATGGTCACTCTCTGAGTAATGAGTGCAAAACATTAACGTTCTGGGATGGTGATGCAGAGCGAATAAAAATAAGCTTTAAAAGGTCTGTCACATAGTAGGCTTCCTATTAATTTTATTTCCCTCTTTTTATGAGAAATGAACTTGGCAAACTCAATAATCCCGGGCTACTCCATTCATAGAAAAGAACACTTTAAGCTCCCACTTCAAAAGAAAACTTTGGCTTTAGCATTTAGGGCTAGAATTCAGCTTCATACCTTATCCCCCTCCCCAGCCCAACGTCAACCCATCACCGCCATGATGACTTGACTTTGCTTCAGCTCCCACCCAGAAATTGCATCCTGACTCATTTTCAACAAACTCCTGGACATCATCACATGAAGGGAACAGGAGTTTGCCCCTCCGAGTTATCTAATGGAGATTCTGACCTTATTTCTTCTTTAAAGAACTTCTTGCAAATTGATGTCCCGATGCAGGCATTGCATTTATCAAGACCGAGGAAAGTCCTTCCAAAATTATAGCTGGTTCTGCTTCGGGGCACCAGAGAAGGAGAGGGAGAAGCCAGCGAAGAAAGAGAACAGCTCAGGGCTGAGACCCACAGCAGCAGCACGGGCCAGCCTGGGCCGAGGCCGGCAGCCTTAGGCCCCAGCTGGGGCTCCATCTCCTGCTCAGGATTCCCCGCTGCAGGCTTCAGCTGCCCACTCAGGGCTGCGCAGAGGTGGGTCTTGGCAAAAGAGAGGGGGCTGGCTTCAGGGCGCTGACCCCATCCCAGCTTCCCCAAATTCTGTTTGAGGATGCTAAGGAGCTTAGGGCTAACGGGGCAGGGGAGGAGGTGAGGAAGTCCATGGAGGATGCAGATAACACCGTTTCCAGAGTTACTCTTCCTCTGTCTGGGGCGGCTGCCTCGGGCTGGGGAAGGGCTGACTGGCAGATTTCGGGAAGGACAATGGTCAGGGCTTCCCTGTGCGGTCCTTTCGACAAACACAGGATATCCTGGCTGGGCAGGAAAGGTCCATTCAGGATGTGTGTCCGACCTGGATTCCACCTGGGAGTTTCAAAGGATCCTGAAGGCCTCCACCCTCCACTGTTTGAGCTCTGGGCACATCTGTCCCTATGGATCGTGTGCGCGCACCCACACACACACACACACACACACACACACACACACACACACACACACGCCCCAATTTCCCCCCTCTGCAGTGGATACTTAGGCCCGCCCCTTGACTAGCCATCCCAGCCCCACTTCGATTCTATTTGACTATGAAATAACTCGAAGTCAGTCGGCTGACCATTAAGTGGTGCATTTAACACTGATTCGAATGGCGAAAACTTTTGGCCATTTTGGGAATAGAAAAACTCAAGTTAGTCCGTGTTTCAGCTCCTCTCGCAGATCTGAGCAGGCTGGGGAAAGAGTCTGGTGGCCTCTGATGTGACGAGGGAGTGCCAGAAAGATTCTTCTGCCTGTACCCAGCTCTGTCTGTTCCTCTATCCCCTTCCCACCACCTGCCAGTTCCCCTTCCCTTTAGCACCCTGCCTCCTTTCTCCATGGCCAGCCTGACTTGGTGGCATTTACTGTCCCACAGCTGAATCCTCCTGACAGCAAGATAAGGCCCACAGCGTGGAGTGGAAGGAAGTGCTAATTTAGGGATGGAGAGGGTATATGAGGACCAAACCAGGGAAGGCGGACTTGGGATAGGAGAGGGGGGAGAAGGCAGATCAGAGGGGGCCAGGGATGGTCTCAGGAGAATCGGGGAGTTTTGTTAACGATTGTCAGGAAGAGCAGGCTAATGGCAGTTTTCCGATGGTTAAACATATGCTTATAAGCTCACAGTCTGTCCTCCTCAGGGAAATGTTCAGTTGTGTTTGTTTGGAATTCTGGAGTTGTAAGAGTTCTTTATATATTCTCGATACTGGTTCTGTGTTGGATATGTGGCTTGCAAATATTTTCTCCCAGGTGGTAACTTGTCTTTCATCTTCTGAACAGGGTCTTTTGCAGAGTCAACGTTTTTAATTTTGATGAAGTCCATGCAGTCAATTTTTCCTTTTATGGTTAATACTTTTAGTGTCAAGTATAAGAACTCTTCACCTAGCCCTAGACCCCAAAGGCTTTTCTCCTATGACTTCTTATAAAAGTTTTATAGTTTTAGACTTTCCACTTAAATCTATGACCCAGTTTGAATTAATTTTTGTGTAAGATGTGGTTAGGTCAAGCAAAGTTCATAGTTTTGCCAATGGATATCCAATTGCTGCAGCACCATTTATTAAAAAGACTACCCTTTTACCATCGAATTGCTCTTGCACCTTTGTCAAAAATCAGTTGTCTAGGGGCACCTGGGTGGCTCAGTCATTAAGCATCTGCCTTTGGCTCAGGTCATGGTCCCAGGGTCCTGGGATCGAGCCCCGCATCGGGTTCCCTGCTCCGCAGGAGGCCTGCTTCTCCCTCTCCCCCTCCCCCTGCTTGTGTTCCCTCTCTCGCTGTGTCTCTCTGTCAAATAAATAAAATCTTTAAAAAAAAATCAGTTGTCTGTAATTGTAGGCGTCTATGTCTGGATTCTCAGTTCCATTCCATTGACCTATGTGTCTGTTCCTTTGTCAATGTCACACAATTTTGATTATTGTAGCTATAGACTGTCTTGAAATTGGGTAGACTGATAACTCCAACTTTCTTCTTCTTTTTCAAAATTATTCTAGCTATTCTAGTTCACTTGCTTTTCTATGTAAATTTTAAAATAATCTTGTCTATATGTACAAAAAATCTTGCTGAAATTTTGATGGGGTTGCATTAAATCTGTATATCAATTTGGGGAGAATTGACATCTTTATTAGGTTGAGTCTTCAATTGCATAAACATGTTAGGTCTCTTTATTTATTTGGATCTTTTATTTCTTTTGTCAGCATTTGGTAGTTTTCAGCATCTAAGTTCCGTACATTTTTTTAGACTTACACTTAAGTATTTTATTTTTGAAGGAGCATTTGTAAATGGGAGAAGGACAAGCAGACTTCCGCTAAGCAGGGAGCCCCACTCGGGGCTCGTGTCCAGGACCCTGAGATCATGACCTGAGCCGAAGTCAGATGCTTAACCAACTGATCCACCCATGAAGTGGGCATGAAACCAGGCATCCCTGGTTTCAATTTTTTATTTCAAATTTGTACAGGTTTGTTTATGGTCCAGGATATAGTCTGTCTTGGTGTATGTTTCAGTGAGCTCTTGGCAAAGAATGTGCATTTTCCTCTTGCTGGGCAGAGTGTTGTATAAATGTTGACTAGGTCTGGCTGGTTGACAGTGTTGTTGGTTCTATATCTTTGCTGATTTTCTATCTAGTTGCTTATCAGTTGTGGATTGACTATAATTGTGGATTTTAAGAATTTTCTCTTTCGATTTTATCAGTTTTTGCTTCACATATTTTATAGCTGTCTTGTTTGGTGTACACATTTAAGATTACTATGTCTTTATGATGGATTGACCTTTTTATCACTATGGAATGTCCCTCTCTGTCCTTGATAATTTTCCTTGCCCTCAAGTCTACTTTATATGATTTTAATACAGCTATTCCCACTTTCTTTTGATTAATGTTTGTATGGTGTCTCTTTTTCCATCTTTTACTTCCAACCTAATTATACTGTTATATTGGAAATGTGTTTCTTGTAGACAGTATTGTTGGGCCAAGTTTTGTTTGTTTTATTTTTAATCCACACTGCCAATCCCTGTCTTTTAATTGGTATGTTTAGATCATTAACATTTAATGCAAATATTGAAAAGTTAGGGCTTAAGTATGCCATTTAATGTTACTTTTATTTGTTCTCTCTGTTTTCTTTGTCCTACCACTTGAACATTTTAGAATTCCATTTGAGTTATCTATAGTGTTTTTAAGTGTATCTCTTTGCATAGCTTTATTAGTGGTTGTTGCAGGTATTACATTATATATACACCACTTATCACAGTCTAGTGGTGTCAACAGCTTACCAGTTTAAGTGAAGTGTAGAAATCTTAACTCCCCCACTTATAATATAATTGTCTTAAATATTCCCTCTATATACGTTTAGGGCCACACTAGATGGTGTTATAAATTTTGTTTAAAAAATCAAGCATATTTTAGTCAACTCAAGGGGAAAAGGAAAGTATACTGTATTCACCCATATTGTTACTCTTTCCATTGCTCTTTCTTCCTTCTTGATGATACAAGATTTCTTCTTCTGTCATTTCCTTTCTGCTTAGAAAATTTCCTTCAGTTATTCTTTTAGAGTAAGTCTGCTAGTGACAAATTTCTTCGTTTTCCTTCATCTGAAAATATTTTATTTGCCTTCTGTTCTTGAAGGATATTTTCTGTGGATATAGAATTCTGAGCTGATGATTCTTTTCTTTTAGCACTTTAAACATGTTCCATTTCCTTTTGGCTCATATGGTTTCTAATAGAGAAATCCATTGTTCTTTGCCTATAGGTTAGTCTCTGGCTGCTTTCAATGTTTTTTCTTTGTGTTTAGTTTTGAGAACTTTTGTCTACTAGAGTGGATTTCTTTGAGTTTATTCTGTTTGCAATTTACTCAACTTCTTGAATGTGTAGGTTTATGTCTTTGGTGAAATTTCAAAACTTTTCAGCCATTATTTATTCAAATACTTTTTCAACCCCTCCTTCTTTCTATTCTTCTACTGACAATCTGATGACATGTATGTTAGATCTTTTGTTGTATTTCCATAAGTCACTGAGGCCATGCTTATTATTTTTTTCCAGCATATTTTCCCTGTCGTCAGATTGGGTCATTTTTATTGATGTATCTTCAAGGTTACCAATTATTTTCTTTGTTCCCTCCATTCCATTAAGTCTTAATTTCCGTTAGTATATTTTTCAGTTCTAAAGTTTCCATCTTGTTCTTTGTATCTTATTTCTTTTCTGGGACTTTCTATTTCTTTACTCAGTCTTTCTATTTTTTGAAATTGTTTCAGATGTTTTAGTAGTGATCACCGAAGTATTTTTATGATGGCTGCTTTAAAATCTTTGTTAGATAATTTCAACATCTTTGTCATATTGGTGTTGGCATCTACTGATTGTCTTTTTTTTCATTCAAGTTGAGCTTTTCCTAGTTTTTGGTATGACGAGTCGTTTTCAATTGAAATCTGGACATTTTTGATATTATGTTGGGAGATTCAAGATCTTATTTAAATATTCTGTTTTAGCTGACTTTCTGACATAGCATTGGAAAGGGACTAGTGGGGAGAGAGCCACCTCATTACTTCCAGAGGGAAGTTCAGGATCCCACTCAGCTATTGTTACCCCCAGGAAAGGAGGATCTCCTTTTTACTTCTGAGGAGCTCCTGATCTCCACTAGGCCTCTGCTGAGTTCACCCTGGCTGGGACATCATGAGTGCCCCATTATTACTCCCCACTGTGATCTCCAGTGATACTGCAGGGATGATGGCCTTGTTACCACTGGACAGTGGTAAAAGTCTTGACTCTCTACTAGGCCCTCTGATACAGCCCTGTCAGGGAGACAAAGTGGGCACTTCATTACCACTGGGTGGGGATTGAAGTCCAGATTCCCCACATGGTCTCCACTCATGGTGGGGAGAGAGTGGGTATGCCTTGTTACTGCCTGGTGGGCATGAAAGTCTTGACTCCCCACTTGGCCTTCTCTACATCACCCCAATGGAGGAGGGAATTTAGGGTGCCTTGTTATAGACTGGTGAGGGTGGAAATGTAGGTTCTCCTCTTGGCCTTGCTGGTGGGGGTAAGGTCAGAGTTTTTTCTGTCTTTCTAGGCTGCCCTTTCCTAGCCCTTTGGCTAGAGAGATATGGTTTTTGTTTGGACTTTAAAAAAATCTCTGTCAGTTGGCCTTTCCAAGTTGCTGGCTTTTCTAGTACCAAGTCTTGAATGTATGAGGCAATAAGAAAACATGGGGAGCTCACAACCATGTCATTCCTCAGGTCTCAACTTCCCTAGCTCGTGGGTCTTCTACTTTCCATTTTTCAGTTTGATTTTCTTATGATACTTAGAGTTTTTAGTTGTACTTAGTAGGAGTGATAGGGAAATGTACTTCTGTACATCTTTCTGGAAGCAGAAGTCCCTTACAGTCTTTTATAGCCTAATCTCAGTAGTGATGTTCCATCACTGTTTTACATTGTCTTTGTTAGAAGCAAGTCATTAGGTCCAGCCGACAAATAAGAGGATTATTTGAGGGCATAGATATCAGGAGATGGAATCATTGGGAGCCATTTTAGAAGGATGCCTACCACACCAGAGCTACTCAAATTATGGCCTCCAGACCAGCAGCAAAACATGACCGAAAACTTGTTAGAAATGCAAATTATCTGGCTCAAACCCAGACCCACTGAATCAGAAACTCTGAGAGTGGGACCTAGCACTCTGTATTTTAACAAGCCCTACAGGAGCTTCTGATGTATTCTAAAGTTTGAGAACCATTTCTCTAAGTAATTTACTAAGATTTTTCACTGGTTTCTGCTTGATCACTTTAGGTAACAGAGAGCCACCTATCTATCCTGCAAAACAACCCATTTTATTTTTTGGCTCCTAGTATTTTATTACATAAATAATCCATATTCGTTGTGTTCAAATTAGATAATAGAAATAACCAAAAGGAAAAAAATCTGTCTTACCCTTACCAAAAGATAAGCACTGCTAAACTTGGTATATATTAATATTCCAGATTTTTTAAAAAGATACATATAGTCACAAAAAAAGACATCCATCCATCCATCCATAAATCTAGAACCTGATTTTTTGAAACTTAACCAATTCTATTTTTGAATGACTCTAACAGTAATTATGTCCTCGTGTTGAGCTCAAATTTGCCTCTTTGTAATTTCCAATTAGTTTTTGCTTCAGTTTTGCCTCTCGAACTTCAACTGACAATTCCACTTGTTCTGCCACATAAGCTTTCAAAAATGGGTAGCAAGTTACCATGTAACTCCTATCAAGCTAAATATATCCAGTTCTTTGCACATTTTCTCCTATCATAATGCTCCTAGACCATTTGCCATTGTGTGGTGTACCCTCTGACAATGTTCTTGCTCAGTGGCTCTCAAAGTGTGGCCCTAAAACAAGCTTTATCTGGGAACTTACTAGACATGCAAATTCTTGGGCCTCACCCCAGACCTACTGAGCAGAAACTCTGTGGTAGGGCCTGTAATCTGTGCTTTAACAAGTCTTCTGGGTGATTCTGATGCATGCTGAGAACCAATGATATACTTAATTGATCTCCATATTAAGGAGTAGATGTGATCTGGATTTCATTCATGCTGGGCATGATATATCTATTGATATATCAGAAATTATATTTTCTTTTTTTGGCAGCTGCATTTAATCCTCTTGGCTCATACAAACTTTCAGCACACTAAAATACTCAAGTTATTTTTCATATGAACTGTTTTGTCAGGTGCCCTGAGTCTATACTAGCATATGAATTAAAAAAAAAAAAGCTTTAACTTGGGCTCTTGATAGTTTTACCTGTTTAATTGCATCTTGAGTTTTTCTTCCCCAGCTTTATTGAGATATAATTGATATATAGCACTGCATAAATTTAAGGTGTACAACACGTTGATTTTGATACACATACATTGAAAAAAGATCACCACAGTAGCATTAGTTAACATCTCCAAAACATCACAAAATTATCTTTTCTTTTTTTGTGGTGAGGACATGTAAGATCTACTTTCTTAGCAACTTTAAAATATATAATACAGTATTGTTAACTATAAGCACCATGCTGTACATTAAATCCCAAGAACTCATCCATCTTATAACTGAAAGTTTGAACTCTTTAACCAACATCTCCCCATTTTCCCCACCCCCCAGTCCCTGGTAACTACCATTCTACTCTCTGTTTCTGAGTTTGGCTTTTTAGATTCCACGTATAGGTGATGTCATAGTGTTTGTCTTTATCTTTCTAACTAATTTCACTTAGCATAATGCACTCAAGTTTCTTCCATGTTGTCATAAATGGCAAGACTTCCTTCTTCCTCATGGCTGAGTAATATTCCATTGTATACACCACATCTTCTTCATCCATTCATCTGTTGATAGACACTTAGGTTGTTTCCATATCTTGGTTATAGTGAATAATCCTGCAATGACCATGGAAGTGTAGCTATTTCTTTGAGATACTGATTTCATTTCCTTTGGAAACAGGCCCAGAAAGTGGAATTTCTGAATCATAGGGTAGTTTTATTTTTAATTTTTTGAGGAACTCCCAACACTGTTTTTCACAGTGGCTGTACCAGTTTACACCCCCACCAGCAAGGGTTCCCTTTTTCCCACATCCTCACCAACACTTGTTGTCTCTTATCTTTTTGGTGATGGCCATTCTAACAGATGTGTGATGATATCTCATTGTGGTTTTGATTTGCATTTTCCTGATGATGAGTGATGTCGAGCACCTTTTTGTGCAGCTGCTTGCCATCTTTATGGCTTTTTGGAAAAGTGTCTATTCAGATACTCTGCCCATTTTTTTAATCAGATTTTGTTTTTTTGCTACTGAGTTGTATGAGTTCTTTGTATATTTTGGATATTGACCCTTTATCAGATATAGGATTTGCAAATATTTTCTCCCATTCCATAGGCTGTCTTTTTATTTTATTAGTGGTTTCCTATGCTGTGCTGAAGCTTTTTAGTTTGATGTAGTTCCACTTGTTTATTTTTGCTTTTGCTGCCTTGGCTTTTGGTGTCAATCCAACAAATCACTGCCAGCTGATCTAAAGGAGCTTACCACCTATGTTTTCTTCTAGGAGTTTTATGGTTTCAGTCTTATGCTCACGTCTTTAATCCATTTTGAGTTGATTTTTGTGTATGGTGTAAGAGAGTGGTCCATCTTCTTGCTTTTGCATGTGACTGTCCAGTTTTCTCAACACCATATATTGAAGAGACTGTCCTTTCCTCATTGCATATTCTTGGCTCTTTGCTGTAAATTAATTGACCTTATATGCATGGGGTTTATTTCTGGGCTCTTAATCCTGTTCTATTGGTCCATATGTCTACCTTTATGCCAGAACCATACTGTTTTGATGACCATAGCTTTGCAGTATAGTTTGAAATCAGGACGTGTGATGCCTCCAGCTCTGTTCTTTCTCAGGATTGCTTTAGGCTATTTGTTTTTGTTTTTGTTTTTTTTTTTGGTTCCATACTAATACTAAGATTTTCTTTTAATGTTTGATGAAAATTGTCATGAGAATTTTGATAGGGATTACACTGAATCTATAGATGGCTTTGAGTAGCCCGGATATTTGAACAATATTAATTCTTCCAGTCCTGAAACATGGGATATCTTCCATTTATTTGTGTATCCTTTGGTATTTTTCAGAGAAAGTCTTACAGTTTTCAGGATACAGATCTTTCATTTCCTCGGTTAAATTTATTCTTTTAAAAAATTTTTTATTTAGATTCAATTTAATTAACATATACTGTATTAATTTCATTTTTTATACCACTGTGAATGGGATTGTTTTCTTTATTTTTTTCAGATATTTCATTATTAGTGTATAGAAATACAACTGGTTTTTTATGTATGTTGATTTTGAATCTTGTAACTACTGAGTTTGTTGATTAGTTCTAATGGTTTTTTTGTTGGAGTCTTTAGAATTTTCTATACATAAGATCATATCATCTGCAAACAAAGATAATTTTACTTTTTTTTCCACTTAGGATACTTTTATTTCTTTTTCTTGCCTGATTGCTCTGGCTAGGACTTCCAGTATTATGTTGAATAAGAGTCATGAGAGTGAGTACCCTTGTGCTCTTCTTGATCTTAGAGGAAAAGCTTTCAAACTTTCACACTTATTGAGTACGATGTTAGCTTGTCATATATGACCTTTATTATATTGAAGTATGTTCCTTCTATATCCAATTTGTTGAGCATTTTTATCATGAAAAGATGCTGTATTTTGTCAAATACTGGTTTTCTGCATCTATGGAGATGATCATGATTCTTATCTTTCATCTTTTAATGTTGTGTATGACATTTATTGATCTGTGTATGTTGAAACATGCTTGCATCCCATGTTTTGCAGGGATATGACCCCTTCAATGTGTTGTTAAATTTGGTTTGCTAATATTTTGCTGAGAGTTTTTGCATCCATGTTCATCAGGGATATTGGCCTGTAGTTTTCTTTTCTTGTAGTGTCCTTATCTGACTTTGGATCAATCATGAGGACCTCATGAAATTAGTTTGGGAACATTTCTTTCTCTTTGATTTTTTGGAAGAGTATGAGAAGGATTGGTATTAATTCTTCTTGAAATGTTTGACAGAATTCACCAGCAAAACCATCTGCTCCTGAGTTTTCCTGTGTTGGGAGGTTATTGATTACTGATTCAATATCCTTACTTGTTATCGGTCTGTTCAGATTTTCTATTTCTTCCTGATCCAGTTTTGGTAGGTTGTACATTTCTAGGAATTTTTTTCTTTTCAGATTTTTATTGAAATTTTAGTTAGTTAACATACAGTGCAATATTGGTTTCAGGAGTAGAATTCAGTGATTCATCGCTTACATACAACACCCAGTGCTCATCACAAGTGCCCTCTTTAATACCCATCAGCCATCTGGCCCATCCCCCACCCACCTCCCTCCATCAACCCTTAGTTTGTTCTCTCTCTTTAAGAGTCTCTTATGTTTTTGTTTTGTTTTGTTTTTTAAAGGTTTTATTTATTTATTCAACAGAGAGAAAGATAGCGAGAGCAGGAACACAAGCAGGGGGACTGGGAGAGGGAGAAGCAAGCTTCCCATTGAGCAGGGAGCCTGATGTGGGGCTTGATCCTAGGACCCCGGGATCATGACCTGAGCTGAAGGCAAACATTTAACAACTGAGCCACCCAGGCGCCCCCATCTCTTATGTTTTTCTTTTAAGATTTTTTTTTTTTTGAGAGAGAGAAAACAAATAAGAGCATGCGTGCATGTGAGAGAGAGCACGAGCAGGGGGTGGGGACAGAGAGAGACGGAGAAGCAGGCTCCCCACTGAGCAGGGAGCCTGACACGGGGCTCAATCCCAGGACCCCAGGATTATGGCCTGAGCTGAAGGCAAATGCTTAACTGACTGAGCCACCCATGCTCCCCAGGAATCTCTTATGGTTTGTTTCCCTCTCTTTCTCTCTCTCTCTTTTTTCTTTTTGTTTCTAGGAATTTATCCATTTCTTCTAGGTTGTCCAAATTCTTCTGGGTTGGTGTGTAATTGTTCAAGGTAGTCTCATGATCCTCTGTATATCTGTGGTATCAATGAAATGTCTCTTTTGTTTCTGATTTTATTTTTCTCTCTTTTTTCTTACTCTAGCTAAAGGTTTGTAAATTTTGTTTATCTTTTTAAAAACTCAGCTCTTAGTTTTACTGATCTTGGTTATTGTCTAGTGTCTATTTCATTTATTTCTGCTCTGATATTTGTTGTTTCCTTCCTTTGCTAAATTGGAACTTAGTTTGTTCTTCTTTTTTCTAGTTCTTTGAGGTGCAAAGTTAGGTTACTTATTTGAGATCTTTGTTTTCTTAATATATGCATTTATTGCTATAAAATTCCCCCTCATAATTGCTTTTGCAGTATCCCATAGGTTTTGGGGTGTTGTATTTCCATTTTTATTTATTTTGAAATATTTTTTTGATTTCCCTTTTGATTTCTTCTTGAACCCATTGGTTTTTCAGAAGTGTGTTGTTTAGTTTCTACATGCTTGTATATTTTCCAGCTTTCCTTTTGTTGTTGATTTATAGTTTTATACCATGTGCTTAAAGAAGATACTTGGTATGATTTCAACCTTCTTAAATTTGCCAAGACTTGTTTTATGTCCTATTATGTGATTTATCTTAGAGAATGTTCCATGTGCAATTGAGAATAATGTGTATTCTGCTGCTGTTGAATGGAATGTTCTATAAATGTCTGTTAGGTCCATTTGGTCTGATGCATGGTTCAAGTCCAACATTTTCTTGTTGATTTTCTGTCTGTATAATCTAGCATTGCTAAAAGTGGGGCATTGAAGTCCCCTACAATTATTGTATTGTTGTCTATTTCTCCCTTCAGATCTGTTAGTATTTGCTTAATATATTTAGGTACTCGGATGTTGGGTGCATATATATTTATGATCATTATATCTTCTTGATGAATTAATCCCCCTATCATTATATAATAACTTTCTTTAGTTTCGTTACCATTTTCAACTTACAGTCTTTTGTCTGATGTAGGTAGAGATACCTTGCTGTCTTTTCCTCATGCATGGAATTTCTTTTTCCATCCCTTCACTTTGTACCCGTGTGTGTCCTTAAAGCTAAAGAGTCTCCTGTTGGCATCATATAGTTGATTCTTGTTGTTTTTTTCCCCCATCCAGCCATTCTATTTCTTTTGATTAGAGAATTTAATCCCTTTATATTTAGAGTAATTATTTATAGGTTAGGAGTTACTAATTCTGTTTTATTCATGGTTTTTTGGATGCTTTGAAGTTTCCTTGTTCCTTTCTTCCCTTCTTGCTGCCATCCTTTGTGAATTTATGATTTTCCATAGTGGTATGCTTTGATTCTCCTCTCTTTATCTTTTGTGAATCTACTGTGTGTAGGTTTTTGCTTTGTGGTTATCATGAGGCTTGCATAAAACATCTTATTGATATAACAGTCTATTTTATGCCAATAACAATTTGCCTTTGATCACATTCAAAAACTACACTTTTACTCCTTCCTTTTATGTTTTTTAAAAAGATTTATTTATTTATTTGAAAGAGGGTGAGAGTGGGGGAGGGGCAGAAGGAGAGGGAAAGAGAATCCTCAAACGGACTCCCTGCTGAGTGTGGAAACCTACGCAGGGCTTGATCTCGAGACTCTGAGATCACAAGATGAGCCAAAGTCAAGAGTGTGGCACTTAACCAACTGAACCACCCTGGCGCCCCTTCTTTTATGTTTTTGATGTCATAACTTATCTCTTTTTATGTTATATATCCATTAACAATTATTATGGCTTTATTTTATTTATTTATTTATTTATTTATTTATTTATTTATTTATTTATTTTAAATTTTAGCCTGGTCTATCCCTACATGGCCCTGACTCAGGGACTGATCCAAAGGAGTCTGGATGTCAAGTCACACGGCACTCACTTGCACAGCTCACTCCTACCCTCAGGCATCAAGCCCTCCCAGCCTGCCAAACAGGACCTGTCCTCACCCACCAGGCCATCATCCTGAGGCCTACAACTTTCTGCATGCTGCCACTGGCCAGAAAGCCTGAATGATGGTCACCATGAGACCCCACATAGTCCTGAGGTCCTGGGGCCCACTTTGCCTTAGCTACAGTTATTTTTAGTACTCTGTCCTTCAACTTTTATACTCAAGTTAAGTGGCTAATACACCATCATATTACAGCACTGGAGTATTCTGAATTTGACTGCATATTTACCTTTACCAGTGTTTGTATATTTTCATAGCTGCAAAACCCACTAATAGCCTTTTGGGAGTTTCCTTTTAGGTTACAAGCTTATTTTCTCTTTCTGGTTTTAAAATTCTTTTTCTTTGATTTTTCAAAATTTTGTTATAATATGTCTTGTAGAGGATTTTTTTGAATTTGTTTGGTGACATATGAGCTTCATTTACTTCCCCAGATTTGGGAAGTTCTTGGCCATTATTTCTTTAAATAAGCTTTTGGCCCCCACTCCCTTTCTTTTTCTCTGGAACTGCAATCATTTGCAAATTGCTTCTTTTGATGGTATCCCATAGATCTTGTTTTTCATTCTTTTTTCTTTGTTCTTCTCTGACTGGATAATTTCAAGGTTCCTGTCTCCCCCCGCCTTTTTTTAAGACTCATTTATTTATTTTAGAGAAAGAGAGAGAGAGAATGGGCAGAGGGGCATAAGGAGAGGGAGAGAATCTCAAGCAGACTCCTCGCTGAGCACAGAATCTGATGCAGGGCTCGATCCCACAACCCTGAGATCATGACCCGAGCCGAAATCAAGAGTCAGGTGCTTAACTGACTGAGCCACCCAGGTGCCCCTAAATGTTCCTGTATTCTAACTTAAAGATTTTTTTCTTCTGCTTGATTCACTCTGTTGTTGATGCTCTCTAATGCATTCCCCTCCATTTCATTTATTACGTTCTTCAGCTCTAGAATTTTTTTTAATGATTTCTATCATTTTGTTAAACTTCTTGTTTTGTTCGTGTATTATTTTTCTTATTTGTTTGAGTTGTCATTCTGTGTTTTCTTGTACCTTAGTGAGTTTCCTTCATACAGCTATTTTGAATTCTTTACTGGGTAAATTGCAGAGCTCCATGTCCTTGGGATGAATTACTGGAAGATTTTGTGATCCTTTGTTGGTGTAATTCTTCCTTGATTTTTGATGTTCCCTGAAGTTTTGCATCACTGTCTTCACATTTGGAGTAGCAGTCATCTTCTCCAGTCTTTAATAACTGCTTTTGGGAGAGAAATATCTTCTGTCAGTCTTGCTAGGGATTCTGAAGCTTGTACAGATACACCTTCTCCACACTCCTTGCTCCCTCTTGTGGCAGAATTCTTAAACTGGTATGCCTTCTCTCCATCTTGCAAAGCACCAAAGAGAGTGTTAACAGCCTCACTTTTTTCCCCCAAAGGTAATACTAAAGCTCAAGTTTGTGGTCTCTTCCTGGTCCACAGATTTGGGTCAGCTCTCTAGTCACCTGACAAACCTTGCTCTTGTCACTATCAGGAGCATGCACAGGCAGCCTGCCACAGGGTGAAGGTGTGTGGGGGTGAGGTTCAAGGAGTGCTGGTGGCCAGTTGGAAAGATTTGAGATTGAGGTGCCCTTAGTGGCTTATGGGCAGGCTTCTTGATGGAGTCCATCATGCAGTTAGTAGGATTTGCATCCTTTTAATACTCCCCAAGAGTCCTATCTGTTGCCTTCCCAGTCTCTTCCCACCCCTCAATAATTACAGCGCACTATTCAGTACTCTGGATGGGGTAAGAGTTAAAAGAGCCTCTTTGACATTGTCTCACACAACTGGGCAATCTGGATGTTCACTCGCATGCTCTTACTTTCCCCTGTGGGAAAAATCATGGGCTGAGATCTTTCTTGGCCCTTGTTGTTTTGCCTCAGAAGAGGGATGATGCAGGTTAAGTCAAACTGTTCCTCTTACTCTCTTCAGTGCATCCAAACTTGTATTTTTTTTGCTCCAGCAGTATGCTGGAACTTCTCAGCTAGAAACCTGGAGTTCCACAAAAGCTCTGTCATCTGTGGGTGATTGTCTAAGACAGTATTTTCTAGGGGATCTTGGAATGTGGCTAAGAGGACCTGGAGCTAGTCCAGAGCTCACTGAAGGGTCCACAACCAGGACTGAGGTCTGTATGCCTCTTGCCCATTCTGTGGGTGGGTGACACTTCTCCTGAGTCTGTTGGTGTATGGTGCTGGAATCCATAGCTCCCACAAAGGCACTTTCATCTGTGAATGAATACCAAATTGTTGTTGAGGAGGGGGACATGAACAAGAAACTTCTTATTCAGGCATGGTGCTGATGTCACTCACTGTGTCTTGGGCTTGGCTTCAGTTTCAGTCTTAGAGATATTTGGGATTTGAGAGTTTGTTAATACCAGTTTCTGTATCTGCAATATTTGCAAGCATGTCTTTATCCACTGTGTTAATAAAAAGTATAAAAATGCTGAAGAGGGTACAGAACTAACAACAGAGCCCTGGGCAAAGTGTTGGGAATGGTGTTCCCGGTTCAATGTGATTTAGCAAAATATTTATGGTACTTACCATTACCTTAAGGCCTTATTTTAGGTCCTGCAAGTGGGCTCTGCAGTGGTGGAGCCAAGAGCCCGGGGAAATTGCTCATGGCCAGTACAGCAGAGGGTTGTTGCAGAGAGGACTTGACTCAGCTCCTGACACATTGGGAAGAGCACTGATTAGGGATACCAACTGTCTCGGTATGCCTAGGATTTGGTTTAGCCCTGGCATACAAGGAAACCCCTTAATCTTGGGAAAACTTGGACGGTTGATCACTAGCACTTGGTAGACCTACCATATGAGGTATATGACATGGGATCTCAGGTGTGCCATTTGGTTATTGGATTAGAGCACAACCTTTGGAGTTAGTGCACATGAGAGACACCTTAAGGCAGACCTGTAGATTACGCACACACACACCCACACACCCACACACCCACACACAGTTTTCTTTTTTTTTAAAACTTAACTTTAACATTTTCTCCTGTCATTAAATATTCTTCTATGAGACCATTTATAAGTATTACATTCCACTATATAGATGTAGCATAATTTATTTAACAAAACCCTTATTTTTGACATTTTGGTTGCTGATGGATACGATTTTGACAGCTGAAAATCCTGAAAATGATGAAAAACAATTTTTTTCTCATTTCCAAAATGCCGTGAATTTTAAGAGCCACTATCAATTTAAATAGCAGCTTTTAAAGGAAAAAAATAAGAAACATCACATCAAGTATTCATTAAAAAGTGATCTAAATTATCTCTGTAATTTTTAATAAATGCTACTTTCCTTTTTAGAATCATTACCAAATTCTGAATGTGTTTTTCACATTCAGAGTCTGAAGATTTTCCTGAATTGTTCTTCTCCTCAAACATTCCAAGTGGTCTGCTACTTTTCATAATGTTCTCATGATTCTTGGTCTCCTTGGCACCTTTAATTTCATGACATGGCAAGTATAGTAGGTAAGATTTTCAGTCTGTACATTTAGATGTGTAAGACATGTAACTTCACATTTTATGACTTAACTTGATTTCTGTTTTGAGGCCTCCATCCTGGATTAGTGGGAAACCTTAGCATGATTATTTCTTGAGTTCTTCTTTTCTCTTCTGGAATTTCGTTCTGGGAGATTTGTTTAACATGCAGCCACTGGGTGGGAATATTTGGTGCCAGTGTTTCCTTTCCATGTGGCCTGTCGTGTCCAGTTCCAGTTGCCTCTCAATGCCTTCAAGCTTCACTTGGGACACATGCTTCAGCCTGCAAGGCTACCCACCATGTACCTTTAGATGTACCTTGAGTGCCATTTCCTTTTTGGGGTTTTGCTGCTCCCTTTCTCCTGGATTCCTTGTACTACCCAGAGGAGGAGCCTAGATCCCTTCCCTCTTAGGCCTTGTTTATTTTCTAACCTGCCATATGCTCCTCCTGAGGTAATAATAAAGGGACTAACTCTTTGCTTGAATTGAGGGGCAAGGGGCAGAAAGGGGAAAATACAGGGGTAAAAAAGCACGGGTTACTGTCTCCAAATGTTTTTTTTCTGTCACGTGAAGTATAGCAGGTTTGGTCTCCATGTACTATTTGGTTGGAACCTTAGTTTCATTTTTTTCCCCCTAATTGAGTTATTTGTCACTAGAAGTTAAAGAGCTTCTCTTAAAACTCAAACAGACCCAGTGACAGATTTTCCAGAATCTGGCAGCAGCTCTTCATGATGTATGCTCCACCAGGGTAGAGATTTTTATCTGTTTTGCCTCAAGCATCCAGAGCAGTTTCTAGCATAGGCTACCTCATTTTGAGTAAAAATTAGGGATCCAAAGCTAATGTGCAGTTGCAATAACAATTAGATGAATTGATCCCTTCTACACGTTGCAAAATTCTCAGTTGCTCTTTCGTAACTTCTTTTTCAGTTCTGAGGCTGACAATTTCTTCTCATCTTGAATATAAGGTGCTTCCTAATTTCAGAAACACTGGACAATTTTAAAAAATGCATAGCTCAGCACTGAAGAAATCTGCAAGGCAGCAGACAACCAGGAAGAGGCACAGTAAGGGCAGTACTTTGATTTGTCTGATCTTAGGGGTGGGACACATGGGCAAATGGTAGGAGGAGGGGCATAGATGAAGCAGCCTTGGCTAGCAGGTGAATGAATGGTTTGGAGTGTCAGGGAAGGTCAAGGTAGGTGGTATGGGATGGATTAATATATGGAGAACACTTAGCAGGCCACGACATGGGGTTGGTTTGAAGAAATGGTGCCCAGGGCCAGGGACATGGCAGTAGGAATGAAAACAAAAGGATGAATGTAAGAGATAATAAGAAGCATAGTCTGCCTGACTTGGAAACTGAGTCAGTGAAAAGAATGAGGGAGCAGCAAGAATCCATGGACACTCAGAGCTTTCAAATCTGGATATCTAAGAAAATAGACTTCTATTGACAGAAACTGGGAATGAGCAAGAAGAGTTACTGTGGGAAGAAGACAAAAAATCTTGGTTTTGGACCTTTGTATTTAAAATATTAGCTGCTAACATAGGTCTTATTAATTGATCTGGGTGGATATGATTGCTTTAAAATATCAGAATTTGCCCAACTAAACTATTGCTCATACTTCTATCTCAAAGATAAGGCTATAAGAATGATTTTGATAAATATCTTACTGAAATCCAGTTATACTAGATCATCAGCATTCTGCTGGTGTGCCAGACTAGTAATGCTAAAAATAGGAAGTGAGGTGAGCTATCATTGCATTTTCTTGGCGAACCCCTACTAGCCCCTAATGATCTCCATTGCCTCGATCCATAGTCCAGTCTAGACTTTGCAGAGGCCACCTTAAGAATCCACAGTGTCCAGGGACACCTGGGTGGCTCAGTCGGTTAAGCGTCTGCCTTTGGCTCAGGTCATGATCCCAGCGTCCTGGAATCGAGTCCCACCTCGGGCTCCTTGCTCGGCGGGGAGCCTGCTTCTCCCTCTCCCTCTGCCTGCTCTGCCTACCACTCCCCCTGCTTGTGCTCTCTCTCTGACAAATAAATAAATAAAATCTTAAAAAAAAAAAAAAAGAATCCACAGTGTCTGAACATCTTCAGTCTCCTGGCAGCTCCATGATCCAAGAGGCTACTCCATATGTGGATCAACCATGAAGAGCACAGTTAGTTAATGTTTTCCAAATGTGTGCATTTCAAGATCCATCTCAGGATTCATCTTTTGAGCTGAGGCCACGCTCTTCCTGGGCAGCCCCAGCCAACAGCTGGAGCCAATGGCAGAGGCAGTAAGGTCTGGGCATCTCTGCCCACTGAGGGATACCTTTAATGGGGAATCTTCATTCCAGAGCTCCCTGTTGCATTGGCTGAGGTTTTGTCAGGTCTGCTTCATGGTTTGAGGCTCTCCCTGCCCCAAACTGCTTCCTTTCCCCTTATCTTTCCCAAGCATCTTCTACCAATAAATCTCTTGTGCTCCTAACTGCACCTCTGAGTCTGTCTCCTGGAGGACTCCACTGATAGAAACATGACTTTTCTATGCTCTCCCGACATTGGTGCTGGGATGGAACATCTAAGTTTTGGGGGCAGGGGGTCAGAAATAATTTGTTTAACATGAAGTCTCAAGGAAAAGATCTCCAAATTCCTTTAGATTGCTTGAGCTTTAGTTCTTTCTCAACAATATTAACCCTACTCTCTAATATTTGAAAATAGTTCCCCTTGATATAAAAGATGGCAACCCCATAGGGTTCAGCTTTCTTTCTGTCAGGGGTAGATCTGTTCTCTTGTGGTTCTTCTTTAGAAGAACATGGTTAAAAAATTGCCTCTGAGCATATTTATATTCCCTGGTTCTCTACTTTTTAATTTTCTTAACCAGGACTTCAAAATCACTAATAATACTTTACACTGTAGAGATGTCTGTATTTTTATAAAGCACGTTCACATTTATTATTCCACTAGATTCTTACAACAAACTTGTGAAGTAGGCTGCAAAGTTGTTAATAATAATTATAGATGGAGGAAACTGGGGTTTAGAGATATTTAATGGGCAGCCAGTCACCCAGCTGGTACTACCAGAACTGAGGCTTGGACTCAGCTCTTCTGAAGCATAACACAGTGCCGCATCCACTCTACCACACCACCTCTCAAGATGTGGTTTGAGCTTGTACTGGTGTTTTCAGTGAGTCTAACTTGTATCCCCAGATGCGCATAAGAGGTGTTGGGTTTTCAGAAGGTTTTCCATATGTTTTGGCAACACACACATGGCAGGATGGTATACTTCTGAATCGGCCATGTGGGACTAGTCTGTGTCCTGTCCACTCTACACAGCAGGGAGTGCTGCGTGACCTATGGATACCTTTGAAGACCTGTATGTTGACATGAAATGTCAGCAGCTTCAGATGTCCAGGACTCACCCGAAGAGAGCTTCCCAGCAACCAGGCTTCTTGGTACTATTTCTCTTGCCTCTTAATTTTGTGTTATTTATCTCCTCATGATGCTGGTTTTGGTTTCTTTCTGCTTTCTTATTCTGGCTTCCCTTTCGGATTTTTTTCCCCATCCTACAAAAAACCCCTACTTCCTCTCCAGTAAGTTAGCTTCTAGAAGATGTTCCTCAAACCCTGCCAGCTCTTCTGAAGTCAGGAGACCAGTTTGTACCTGCCTCATTCCCAATGGTGAGTGACTGATGCAGGAAGGCAAACCTGGATATGCCCATCGGGCTGGGGGAAGCCTTCTCACATTGCCCATAACCTTTGTGTAGCAAGAGAAATGGTTACCTTTCATGGCTTCCTTGACAACTCTGCTCCAAACAGCTCATGAAGCTTCCTCTTTGAAACATAGGTTGCTGCAGAGTCCTGGCCGCCTTCTGCCCCTATGTATGTCCGTTGATGCTGGACATGTGGTCCTTTCCCTGAGAGGAAGAAAGAGAAAAAGAACACTGGAAGGACCATAGGTTATTTTTTTTTTTCAAATACCATATTTAAAAAAAACAAATATGGGGGCACCTGGGCGGCTCAGTCGGGTAAGCATCTGCCTTCAGCTCAGGGCATGATCTCAGGGTCCTAGGATTGAGCCCCGCATTGGGCTCCTTGCTCAGTGGGGAGTCTGCTTTTCCCTCTCCCTCTCCCTCTGCCCCTCTCCCCATTCGTACTCTCTCTCTCTCTCAAATAAATAAATAAAATCTTTATTAAAAAAAGAAATCAAGGGGGGTCGCCTGGGTGGCTCAGTCGGGTAAGCATCTGCCTTCAGCTCAGGTCATGATCCCAGGGTCCTGGGATCGAGCCCTGCATTGGGCTCCCGGCTCAGCAGGAAGCCTGTTTCTCCCTCTCCCACTCCTCCTGTTTGTGTTCCCTCTCTTGCTGTCTCTCTCTCTCTGTCA
Source organism: Callorhinus ursinus (assembly GCF_003265705.2). Lineage (NCBI taxonomy): Eukaryota > Metazoa > Chordata > Mammalia > Carnivora > Otariidae > Callorhinus > Callorhinus ursinus. Next base: position 4,822,916 of record NW_027397078.1, on the reverse strand, counting down.
AATAAATAAATAAAATCTTAAAAAATATTTAAAAAAGAAATATAAAAGCCATTCACCTTCTTTTATTTATTTGTTTGTTTTAGAAAAGAGCAGGGTGGGGAGGGATTGGGAAGTGCAGAGGGGGAGAGAGGATCCCAAGCAGGCTCCAAACCCAGCGTGGAGCTCGACACGGAACTTGACTTCACGACCCTGAGATCATGATCTGAGCCAAAATCAAGAGTCCGAGCCACCCAGGCACCCCACAATGTGTCTTCTTCTTCTTTTTTTTTAAAGAATTTTTTAATTTATTTACTTGACAGAGAGATAGACAGCACAAATAGGCAGAGTGGCAGGCAAAGGGAGAGGGAGAAGCAGGCTCTCCACTGAGCAGGGAGCCGGACGTGGGTGAGCAGGGAGCCAGACGTGGGTCTCGATCCCAGGACCCTGGGATCATGACCTGAGCCGAAGGCAGCTGCTTAACCGACTGAACCCAGACGCCACACACAATGTATCTTCTTAATAGAAAACTTGGAAGATGCAAAAAAATAAATAAATAAATGTTAACAGTTCTGAGCAGTAACATTAATATTTTTCAGTGCATTTATACCATACTTGCTTTTTCACTTAAAAATACACTGAAATAATTTTCTGTGTCATTACACAATTTTCTTAAAGGAGGATTTTCCATGGATATATAGTATGTGCCATAATTTATTGAACCAGTCCCTATTATTAAGATATCTGCTAAAAATTATCCACTATTTAATTTTTCAAGGGGCAAGGTTTCAAAATGAAACATTTTATTTTGGTTCCTCAGAGCTCTGGGAAGGTATATCAGATAGGATTATCTTTAACTGCAAGTGACAAGAATATTCCTACTGAAATTGGTCTAAATATTACAAAATCTATTATCTCATGTAAGAAGTCCAGAGATTCAGTGGGCTCCGGCTGCTCAAATATGTCATTAAGGAGACAGGATCTTGCCATCTCTCCGCTTTGCATATTAGGTGAGTCAGTTTTCCCTTCAGGCTGGCTTTCTGGTCCTACACTGGTGGCTGCAATTCTGGGCATCACATTCTGACATGTCAACTTCTGGTGGAAGAATCGGGAATGTCTCTCTTTTTGGAGCAAAGAACTATTTCCCAGAATTCTCCCTTCAGATCTCATTGGCTAGAATTGGATCAAATCCTACCTCATCACTGGGAAGAGGACCGAGATTACCATGATTGGTTTGGCTCTATTTTTAGAACTGTGTCTAGGAATACATTTTCTTGCGGGGTAGACAGTAAACAAAAGAAGGTGTGATTGAGGAGGAAGAACGTGGTGCCAATAAATGCTGACTAGTGTCTTTGAACTAGTCTGGTTTGGGTTCTCCAGAAACTAGTCTGGTTTGTGTTCCCCAGAAACAAACTCTGAAACAAGGATTTGAGTGCAAGTAGATTATTTGGGAGGTGATCCCACGAAATACTGATAGGGGAGGAAGGAGCAGGAAAAATAGGGAGATGAAAGAAGTCAATAAAGAGTGCCTTATCAAGCCAGCTACTACTGTGGACAACTGAGGTTCAATCCACTGGGGAATTCTGAAAGACAGTGGACTGCACACACTTCAAAGTTATTCCGCCTGAAGGGCAAGGGGCTGGGGGTATTTCCAGACACATGGCACATATGGCATACTCTTATCAGCAATTGATGAAGGGCGGCTCTGGGGAATATGAGCTCCGTGGTACTTCCAGCCTGCCCCACACAGGTTGCGTGAACTGTGATCATCAAAGGAAGGCCACAGGCAAAGCATTGCAGTGTTTGAAGTTGGAAGCCATCAGTTAAATAGCAAATATGGGAATGAAGGATGGGCCAAGGGTGGACGGGCTGCACCTAAGGAATTGCTGCAGGAAAGGTTTTAAGGCTCCAGTGTCAGACTGAAGACCAAGACTAGTCAATACAGCAGAAGGAATCACAGAACTATGGAGCTGGAAGCAATCTTAGCAATTATCTAGACTAGTTTAATCTCTTATGCCATTTTAACTGAGGCCAAAAGAGGTGAATCGATGAGCATCAAGAATTGCACTGTTGAGTAGGAAGATACATATGGATGTGATTCAGTGTTTCTTGAAGTGTGTTTTTTGGAAAAACAAATCGGCAAGAATGCTCATAGATTTTACAAGCATAACATATATAGTATTGCATGGTGACAGATGCTACACTTGTGGTTAGCATAGCATGACATATAGAGATGTTGAACTGCTATGTCATACACCTGAAATGCATGTAGCATTGTGTGTCAACTCTACTCAAATAAAAAAAAAATTTAAAAACAGAATGAAGGCTTTTATGGTTGCATAAGGGTGGTTTTTGTTTCTGTTGTGTTTAACTGCAAGGCTTTTTAGAGCTCTTGAGATGTCAAACCGTTCTATGAAATTCCAAGAGAAGAAAAGAGTATGAAGTGTTTCCTATAATTTAAAAAGTTTCAAAAATTTTTAGTTTATTTAAACTAAAAAAAACCCCAGTTTATCCACTTCTCCCACTCCCCACCTCTACCCCTTGCAACCACCAATCTGTTCTTTGTACCTATTAGCTTGGTTTCTTGTTGTTTTGTTTGTTCATTTTTAAAGATTCCATATGTAAGAGCAATCATACAGTATTTGTCTTTCTTTGTCTGACTTATTTTACTTACCATAATGTCCTTGAGGTCCATGCATGTTGTTGCCACTGGCAAAATCTCATTCTTTATTGTGGCTGAATAATATTCGTATATATATATAGATAGATATAGATATTGTGATATATATATATATATATCACAATTTCTTAATCCGTTCATCCATCAGTGGACAGACACTTGGGTTGTTTCCATATCTTGGCTATTGTAAATAATGCTGCAATGAACATGAGGGTGCAGATATCATTTCACATTAGGGTTTTTGTTTTCTTCACATAAATGCCCAGAAGTGGAATTGCTGAATCATATGGTAGTTCTATTTTTAATTTTTTGAGGAATCACCATACTGTTTTTCTTATTGACTGCACCAATTTACGTCCCCACCAACAGTGCATAAGGGTTCCCTTTTCTCCACATTCTTGCCAACACTTGTTATTTCTTGTCTTTTTGATACAGTCATTCTGATGGGTGTGAGGTAGTGTCTCGTTGGGGTTTTGATTTGCATTTCCCTGATGATTAATGATGTTGAGCATCCTTTCATGTACGTGTTGGCCATCAGGATGTCTTCTTTGGAAAAATGTCTATTCAGATCCTCTGCCCATTTTTAATTGAATTGTTTGATTTTTTGCTATTGAGTTGTATGAGTTCTTTACATATTTTGGATATTGGCCCTTTATTAGATGTATGATTTGCAATTCTCTTCTCCCAGTCAGTAGGTTGCCTTTTCATTCTGTTGTTGTTTTTTTTTTTTTTCTGCACAGAAGTTGTTTAGTGTGATATAGTCCCATTTGTTTATTTTTGCTTTTGGTGTCAGATTAAAAAAAATCATCTCCAAGACCTATGTCACAGGGCTTACCATTTATGTTTTCTTCTAGGAGTTTTATGGTTTCAGGTCTTACATTTAAGTCTTTAATCCAATTTGAGTTTATTTTTGTGCCCGATGTAAGAGAGTGGTCCAGTTCCATTCTTTTACATGTGCCTGTCCAGTTGTCCCAGCACCATTTATTGAAGAGACTGTCCTTTCCCTATTGTATATTCTTGGCTCCTTTGTTGTAAATTAATTGACAATATATGGGTGGGTTTGTTTGTGGTGCTCTCATTTCTGTTCCATTGTTCCCTACAATTTTTTGAACAAGGGACACTTTGTAGCAGAAACTTTCACAGGCTAGTGTTCCTCACCCACCCTCCCCTTGGAAATGCTAATATGGTCTCTGCCTACCCAGTCTTCCTGTGAACCTCTTAGGTTGCCTGATTCACCTTGTAATAAGAAAAGCTCTGAATGGGGGAATTGAGGCCTGAGCTCTGTTTTCTTTCCCAGTGAGATGTGGTAATTACTGATGTTGTCATAGAGTATGATTTTGCTTAGTTTTCCAGGAGTGGTTGAGGGTTTGTGTCAATCCAGCTATAGCTGCTTACCCTGCTTGTCTTGTGATCAAAACCAGATGACCTGCACCAGGCAAAATGTGAAATCAGATGAGCCACAGAGGTTATGTTCCAACCAGTGAAACAAATGTCAACAGCCCCTGAGAGCCTGGAAATGGGGACAATCCTTCCGGTTTCTTTTAAATTGTGTTTCCTAACTGTCTTCTCTTGGAAAAGGCTTCAGTGGTCTGCATTAGATCAATCAGTGTCATCTATTTGCAAGGCCCTTTGCTTGGCAAAGAGAGGAGTGCCAACAGGCCAACTCCTTGCAAAGTTGCTAAGGTTGGTGGCAATGTGATCCTTAGCAGCAGACTGTCAGGCTCAGATAGGCCCTTGGTACTTTTTTTTTTTCCCAGAAATTTTCTCATTCCCCAAACATTTTCAAACTGCTGTTTCCTTTCCTTTCTTGTGACACAGTCAAAAGAGGCAGCTTCCGCTGTGGAGGAGCAAAGCTGGGTTCTGTGCCTTCACTCTATGTTGGAAGAGAAAGTGTTGGAGTGAGGTAGGCTGCCTCAGCCAGCTCTTCACAGGCCTGAACTACCAGATACACAAACTATGTGGGGATCCCCTGGCTAACAGTTACACATATGTGCTCCCAACATGGCTTATTATCACCTGTAGGTTTGGCCCAACTACAGTTTGTCATTGCAAAGAATTTTGCACCCTGTGGCCCTTCCATTAGCCATGGGCCATAAACTTGGCAAAAATATTCCACAACATGACAGAGGGAGATGTGGCATTTCATAAGGCAGCTGTAGCTTCATGTAAACCATCGGATCCTGTTGGTAATAAGGCCAAGTTCAGACATCCTTAGCTTGTTAAATCAGTGAGGGATGGAGAAGGAGAACTAAGTGGTTGTCTGGAAAGGGTGCTGCTTTCTGAGCCAAGAATGAATAGGCTTTTAAAGCATTTCCCAAAGCAGCTGTGGTCAGAGAGAGGGGAATATGTGTCTTTGAGAAGAAATGAGATGCTCTTCACCCTTCTTCAAACCCCCAGCTGTGATAAAACATGCAGGTAAGTTTAATCGAGGCATAACAAGTTTTCAGAGTTACACTTGTCCAGAGATTTGCCGACTCCACCAATGAGGCTTTGGGTTTGGGAAGATGGAAAGCAGTGATGTCAATGGTGTCTGGAGAGGGTCTGTGTTTTCTGTCCCTTTACCTCCTCTATGTGCCTTCTAGGTGTTTATGAGACAGGATGAGTCCTAGGCAACCTCCAGTCATCATTTGAAAATGTGGTTTTATTTTAATAAGTGCATTAAATGCACATGGCCTGTGTTGGTGAGATCCTAATAAAAAGCATAGGTGGGGGAATAGCAGCAAATAGGAAAAAGCAAGTAAAAACCTCTCCAGGCTGGCCCCTCTCGAAATCACTGGAGCTTTTAACTAAGGTCTTCCAAACTTGGCTGGTGGGTTTTCACATCTGACTCCTTCTCTGGGCTGTGGTGGGGGGTGGGCCCTTCAGAGGCCCCCGTGAAGACATTTAACGGTACTTTCCATAAGTGAGTAACACATTTTCCTATCTCTGCTTTCCCTTCTACTCCACAACCAAGTGATGTCAGATTCTCCCTGCGAAGGTTTTATTGCCCCTCTTGGGGGTTCTCTTGGGCAAGATTTAAATAGTTCCAGATCAGCTGTCTCTCCAATGTCATTCTGTGTCCACAAACTCTGGGAGTGTGGGCTACCCCCAACACAGCAAACTTTTCCCAGCTACCACATCTCTCTTCTGTGAGAGCTTTTTTGTCATGAATTGGACACCAGGCCATTGTGTCTCCCCCAAGTTCCAGGGACACATTTCAAACACTTCACATGGTCCCACTGAAACCTTTCATAGGCTTGAGGTGAAGAACAGTCACCCCCAACTTCTTCTGGGGAAATACTGAGAACACAGTTATCTCTAGAAAAATTCTGTCTAAAATGCTTCTCTTAATCTCCAACAACTCAACTCTCCCATGCCCTCGGTGAAGGTGAATCATTGAATTGGTTCTCAGAACCTATTTTGAAATCCCACACTTGCTTTTTTTTAAATTGAGGTGTAGTTGATACACAATGTTACGTTAGTTTCAAGTGTACAACATAGTGATTTGACAAGTTCTCACAACTTGCTTTGAGTGTGGTATCTCTTACCTTATGGTCTTGGATGAAGTTTCCAGTCAACATCTTGCTCTCAGAGATTACTTTGAATTTAGGGACACATTTTCTACTTTAAAGTGGTCACAGTTTGCTGTCCCTGAGAAGCAGATGCTGAGACAGAGTCAGGAGGGTAGATGTTGCCCTGGGGAGTAGCTCCTGTGCAAGGGAGAGGAGGAAGCCGAACTGGGCACAGGATGCCATCAAACTGTGACAAGACCTCTCTCAGCCCAGCGGAGAGCTCTGGGAGCAAAGATTGCAGGTCCGGGAGGCTTGCATTGGATGGAGATGGCAAGGCTTGTTACCACCACCTGGCGCAGTCAGTTGCTGGGAGCAGGCCAAAAAGAATGTGCCTTCAGCTACCACCTCCTTACTCAGTCTTTCACTGGGAGCAATGACCATCATACCCTGAGAAATGTATGACCGCAGCTTGAAAGCCGAGATGAACCCCGATGAAGCAAACTGGTGGAAGCTGTAAGTTAACCGCACTTTTCAGAAGTGGACGGCAAGTTCTTCCTTGGAGGGGGTCTAGGAGAATATCTCCGTGTCTGACACAAAATCTAGTCGATATACTCTGAGAACAAATATAGATCTTTTTTTAAAATTTTTGAATTAACATATAATGTATTATTTGTTTTAGGGGTATAGGTCTGTGATTCATCAGTCTACACAATTCACAGCACTCACCATAGCAAATAGCCTCCCCACTGTCCATCACCCAGCCACCCCATCCCTCCCACCCCCCTCCCCTCCAGCAAACCTCAGTTTGTTTCCTGAGATTAAGAGTCTCTTATGGTTTGTCTCCCTCTCTGGTTTCATCTTGTTTCGCTTTTCCCTCCCTTCCCCTATGATCCTCTGTCTTGTTTCTCAAAATCCTCATATCAGTGAGATCATATGATACTTATCTTCCTCTGATTGACTTATTTCGCTTAGCATAATACCCTCTAGTTCCATCCACGTCGTTGCAAATGGCAAGATTTCATTTCTTTGATGGCGGCATAATATTCCATTGTATGTATGTACCACCTCTTCTTTATCCATTCATCTGTTGATGGACATCTTGGCTCTTTCCACAGTTTGGCCATTGTGGACATTGCTGCTATAAACATTGGGGTGCGGGTACCCTTTCGGATCAATACATTTATATCTTTGGGGTAAATACCCAGTAGTGCAATTGCTGGGTCATAGGGTAGCTCTCTTTTCAACTTTCTGAGGAACCTCCATATTGTTTTCCAGAGTGGCTGCACCAGCTTGCATTCCCACCAACAGTGTAGGAGGGTTCCCCTTTCTCCGCATCCTCCTCAACATCTGTCGTTTCCTGACTTGTTAATTTTAACCATTCTGACTGGTGTGAGGTGGTATCTCATTGAGGTACAAACATAGATCTTTTGGAAATCTTTCTCTGTCTTCCCGTCTCTCTCTCCATACGTGAGGATACTTCCCTATGAGCCCTATGTGGCTTGCTCTGTCACCTTCATTCAGATCTCTCCCAAAGTGACCCCCTCAGAGAGACTTCCTCTTGTCAATGTGTCTTAAATATCACCCCTTCTTCACTCTTTATTCCCTTACTTAAGTGTGTTTTCTCTACATTGTTCTTTCACTACCTACAATGATATTTATTTCATCATCGTCCCTCTTCTTCAACACAGTTAGGCGAGGCAGGGATCTTGTCTGTTTTGTTCTTTAAATATCCTGGAACTACTACACTGTCATGCACCCCAATGTTTATAGCAGCAATTTCCACAATAGCCAAACTATGGCAAGAGCCTATATGTCCATCAACAGATGAATGGATATTGAACACACACTGATAGGTGTTCAATAAATAATTTTATTTATTTATAAATAAAATATAATATAAATAATAAAGCCCCTTCCTTTCTGGTCTCCTTGCTCTGGCACATAGTGGGGAGGGGGGCTGGGGTTCACATGGCTGAGTTTACACAGCCGTGCTGCTCCGAGGCTCCTGCCCTTGCTCATGGCTTCCAGCTCCTCCAAGCAAGTTTCCCCATCCCCTATTATGCTGGCCCCTAGCAGGAGCTCCTGGACATGGTCCCCTTTATCATTTCCCTACCTCCTGGTGTCAGCAAAAACAGGAATGCGGGGAAGATCACACTTTCTTTTGCCTTTCTCAATACTACCAAGCAATGTTGCAATATTGATCAGACTTTCCTGAAGGCCCAGGGGTAAAGAGGAACAATAAGAATTAGAATATTTCAGATTCTCTGTGGCCCAAAGGGAAACATGTTAAGCCCTTTGGCTGAATTGGGTTCCCCAAAATTTATATGTTCAAGTCCTAACCCTCAGTACCTGAAAATGTGACTATATGTATATACAGGACCTTTGAAGAGGTAATTAAGGTTAAATGAGGTCAGTAGGGTGGGCCCTAATCCAATATGCCTGGTGTTGTTTTAAAGAGGAGGTTAGGACACAAACACAGAGGAATGAAGACATGCGAAAACGCAAGGAGAGAATGGTTATCTACAAGTCAAGTGGAGAGGCCTCTGAAAACAAAAGAAACAATCCTGCCAACACCTTGATCTTGGACTTCCAGCCTCCAGAACTGTGTGAAAATAAATTTCTGCTCTTTAAGCTAGCCAGTCTGTAGTACTTTATTATGGTAGCCCCAGCAAACTGATACACCCTTTAAATAGGAGACATCCTGATTCTTGGCCTTGTACCCCCAGGGACATAATCCAATTCCTGGCCAGGTCTGCCCTTCTGAAAGAAAAGCTTCTTCAGAAAGAGAAATCAAGGAATTGACCCCATTTACAATTGCACCAAAAACCATAAGATATCTAGGAATAGGCCTAACCACAGAGTACCAAGAGATCTGTACTCTGAAAACATAAAAACACTTATGAAAGAAATTGAAGATGACACAAAGAAATGGAAAAACATTCCATGCTCAGGGATTAGAAGAACAAATATTATTAAAATGTCTATATTACCCAAAGCAATCTGCACATTTAATACAATCCCTATTAAAATACCACCAACATTTTTCACAGAGCTAGAACAAACAATCCTAAAATTTGTATGGAACCACAAAAGACCCCAAATAGCCAAAGCAATCTTAAAAAAGAAAAGCAAAGCTGGAAGCGTCACAATTCCGGACTTCCAGCTCTATTACAAAGCTGTAGTGAACAAGATAGGATGGTACTGGCACAAAAACAGACACATAGATCATGGGAACAGAACAGAGAACCTAGAAATGAACCCACAACTATATGGTCAGGTAATCTTCAACAAAGCAGGAAAGAATGTCCAGTGGAAAAAAGTCTCTTCAACAAATGGTGTTGGGAAAACTGGACAGTAACATGCAAAAGAATGAAATTGGACAACTTTCTTACACCATACACAAAAATAAATTCAAAATGGATGAAAGACCCAAATGTGAGACAGGAATCCATCAAAATCCTAGAGGAGAACACAGGCAGTAACCTCCTTGACATCGGCCACTGCAACTTCTTACTAGACATGTCTCTGGAGGCAAGGGAAACGAAAGCAGAAATGAACTATTGGGATGTCATCAAGATAAAAGCCTTTTGCACAGGAAAGGAAACAATCAACAAAACTAAAAGGCAACCTACAGAATGGGAGAAGATATTTGCAAATGACATATCTGATAAAGGGTTAGTATCTAAAATATATAAAGGACTTATAAAACTCAACACCCAAAAAATGAATAATCCAATTAAAAATGGGCAGAAGACATGAATAGACATTTTTCTGAGGAAGACATCCAGATGGCCAACAGACACATGAAAAGATGCTCAACATCATTCATCATCAGGGAAATAGAAATCAAAACTACAATGAGATATCACCTCACACCTGTCAGAATGACTAAAATTAGCAACACAGGAAACAACTGGTGTTGGCGAGTATGCAGAGAAAGGGGAACCCTCTTACACTATTGGTGGGAATGCAAACTGGTGCAGCCACTAGGGAAAACAGTATGGAGGTTCCTCAAAAAGTTAAAAATAGAACTACCCTATGATGCAGCTATTGTACTACTAGGTATTTACACAAAGGATACAAAAATACAGATTTGAATGGGTACATGCACCCCGATATTTATAGGAGCATTATCAACAATAGTTAAATTATGGAAAGAGCCCAAATGTCCATCAGCTGATGAATGGATAAAGAAGACTTGGTATATACATACAATGGAATATTACTCAGCCATGAGAAAGAATGAATCTTGCCATTTGCAAGGACATGGATAGAGTTACAGTGTATTATGCTAAGCGAAAGTAAAGACAAATACCATATGATTTCACTTATATGTGGAATTTAAGAAACAAAACAGATGAACATAGGGTGGAAAAATGAGAGGCAAACCAGAAAACAGACTCTTAACTATAGAGAACAAACTGAGGGATACTGGAGGGGAGGATGGGGGGAAGGTCTAGATGGGTGATGGGTATTAGGGAGGGCACTTGTGATGAGCACTGGGTGTTGTATATAAGTGATGAATCACTAAATTCTACGCCTGAAACTAATATTACACTGTATGTTAACTAATTGGAATTTAAATAAAAATTTGAAAAAAAATGAAAGAAAAACTTCTTTAATGCTGTGCTGTGTGAATTTCCATCCCCTGTACAGAAGCCATGCCTGTGGTTTGATCTTGACTTTGGATTCATTCCCTGCCCTTACCATGAGTTCTCTAGGACATGCAACTCCCGAAGGACACTTTAAGTCAAAGATGAGTGTTCTAGATGCAAGATTCAGAACATTATAGAGGGCTCTTGTCACTCTAAACCCTTTCTCTATTGAGATCTCACAGTCTGTAGAAGCTTATGGGAATTCTTCCACGTCATCCAGCAGGGTACTATGGAGTCAATCACCCATATCCATGGCAGATGGAACATCAAATGCAAAGTCCCTAAGGTAGGAAAAATCTTAGTGTATTCAAGGAATGGCAAGAAAGCCAGTGTGGCTGGAACACTGTGACCCCGGGTGGGGGATTACATAGGAGCTGAAGTCAGAGAGTTAACAGTGGTCAGTGGAGTTTGGATTTTGTACCAGATGTGGGAAGTCATAGGCCCTCTCTGGCCACAGAGAGCCCACATGTTTCTGAGCTCACTCTGCTTGCCAGGGGAAGGCAGACTGTAGGAGAGCTAGAGGAGAAATTAGGGGACAGGAAGAAGTAGTCACAGCAGTCCAGATAAGAGGCAATTATGGTTTGGATCAAGACTCAATGGGGAATGTGAAAGAAAGAAAGATATCAAGGATGTGTGCAACAGAGAGGACTCAAGTTGGACCCCAAGGTTTTATCCTGAGCAGCTGGGTGAATGGGGGTGTCATTTACTAAGATGGGAAAGCCCGGGGGAGGATTGGAGGTTGAAGGGAAATTATGACTTTGGTTCTAGATATGTTAATGTGTTGCACTGTCAATCTGATAGCCAATTGGTGAGGTCGTATTGGCAGTGAGATATCCAAGTCAGAGTCAGGGGAGAGGTCCAGACTGGTGATTGGGGATTGTGTTTAAAAGCCAAAGTTCTCGGGGTGCCTGGGTGGCTCAGTCGGTTAAGCATCCAATTCTTGGTTTTGGCTCAGGTCCCAATCTTGGGGTGGTGAGTTTGAGCCCCTCGTCAGGCTCCCTGCTCAGGGCAGAGTCCGCTCAAGTCTCTCTCTCCCTCTTGCCCCTGCCCCCCTCAAATAAATAGATAAATAAATCTTTTTTAAGAAGCCAAATTTATCCATAAGATCAACTAGGGGACAGGTGTAGAATAGCCCTTAGGACACTCCAAACTGTAGAGGTCAGGAAGAGGAGGATCCAGCAATGAAAAGGAGAAGCTAGTGAGAAAATAGGAAAGCCAAGAGATGGGCCATTGGGAAGTCAAATGAGAGACATTTCTAGAAAGAGGGAATGATGGATGGCGTCAAATGCTGCTAAAAGATGGTTTTCATTTCTTGCTGCTTCAAGCACTGCTGCAAAGAACATTCTCATTTCTGTCTTTTTGTGTACCTGAGTTTCTCTAGGGTAGACATCTGGAAGGCGAATTGTCAGGTCATGAGGTATGAGCATCTTGTTTTAACTGGCAGCACAAGATTGTGTTCTCCTTCCCCTACATCCTCACAACCCTTGATGTTATCAGACATTATTTCTTTTTTCCAACCTGATGGGTATGATGAAATGCTGTCTCCCTCTTTTTAACTTTTATCGTCCTCAATACTATTGTTTGAAGAATTTTCTCATATGTTTGTTAGCCATATCAGATTCTTCCTCTTTGAATGATCTATTTATATCCTCTGCCCATTTTTCTGTTTGACTGGTTGGATGATTTAGGAGTTCTTTATATATACAGTTATCCCTCGAACAATATGGGTTTGAACTATGTGGGTGCATTTATATGCAGGGTTTTTTCCCCCATAAATACAGTACAGTACAGTAAATGTATTTTCTCTTCTTGATGATTTTCTTAAAAAACATTGTTTTTTCTCTAGCTTACTTTATTGTGAGAGTACAGTATATAATACATAGAACACACAAAATGTGTTAATTGACTGCTTATGTTATCAGGAAGGCAGTAGGCTATGAGTCATTAAGTTTGGGGGAGTCAAAGTTAAACGCAGCTCTTCAACTGTATGGGGGCTGGTGCCCCAACCCCCATGTTGTTCAAGGGTCAACTGTATTCTGGATACTAACCCTTTGTTAGATATGTGTGCTGTAAATAACTTCTACCAAACCGTGGCTTATATTTCACCGTGTTTATGGTGACTTTGTAAACTTCATAAGTTTTTTCTTTCTTGTTTCTCTTTTTTATGTCATTATCTAGAACTTCTTGCTTGCCCCAAATTTATAAATATATTCTCCTGTATTATCTTCTAAAAGTTAAAATATTTAGGTATTTAATCCATCAAGAATTAATATTTGTGTTGGGATCTATTTTTATCTTTATATAAGAATCACAGATTATCTCAGTATCATTTATTGAATTCTTGCTTTATACACCTGTGTAAACCAAACCCTTATCAAGATACAGAATATTATTATTATAACTCTAGAAACCTTTTTCATGTCCCTTTCCAGTGGATCTCCTCCCCCAAATACCACTGTTCTGATTTTTTTTCACCATAAATTAGTTTTTCTTGTTCTAGAACTTCATTTACATAGAATCAAGCAAGAAATATTCTTTGCATAAAGTTTATTTCATCCAGCCTGATGTTTTTGAGATTCATACATGTTGTTGTGCATACCGGTTCATTTCATTTTATCACTGAGTAGTATTCCATTGTATGGAATATCACATTGCTTATTCGTTGGTTTCTATGCTTTTTCCCTTTTTAGAATCTTTTTATTTTGAATTAATTCTTGATTCACAAAAAATTGCAAAGATAGCATAGAGAGATCTTGTGCCCCCTTCACCCAGTTTCTTCCAGTAGTTACATTTTACATAACTATAGTACAATACAAAACCAGAAAATTGGCATTGGTACAATGTATGTGTGTATGGATCTGTAATTTTATCACATGTGCAGATTTGTGTAACCACCACTGTAATCAAGATACAGAACTATTCCATCACCACAAAGCTCTCCCTCCTGCTACAGTTATAGTTATATCTCTGTCCCTAACCCCTGGCAACCACTAATCTGTTTCTCCATAATTTTGTCATTTTGAGAATGTTATATAAATGGCGCCGTACAGTATGAGACCTCTTGAGATTGGCTTTTTTCACTTAACATAAAGCTCTGGAGTCCATCCAAGTTGTTGTATGTATCAATAATTTGTTCCTTTTCATTACTGAGTAGTACTCCATGATATGAATGCACCACAGTTTAAACAGTCACCTTTAAAGGATATTTGGGTTGTTTCCAATTTTTGTTTATTATTAGTAAAACTTCTATAAACATTTGTGCACAGGTTTTTGTGTGACTATAAATTTCCATTTCTCTGGGATAAATGTCCAGGAGTGCAATTGCTGGACTACATGGTAATTGTGTTTTATCTTCCTTTTTTTTTTTTAAAGAAACTTCCAAACTGTTTTCCAGAGTGGCTATGCCATTTTATATTCTTATCAGCAATGTGTGAGACATACAGTTTCTCTACATCTTTGCCAGCATTTGGCATTTCACTATTTTTATTTTAGGTGTCTAATAGGTTTGCAGTGATATCTCATCATGGTCTGAATTTGCATTTCCTGAAAGGCTAGTGATTGAACACCATTCCATATGCCTATTTGACATCTATATATCCTCTTTGATGAAATGTCCCTTCATGTCTTTGTCCCCTTTTAAATACATTTTTTTAAACTGTTGAGTTTTGAGAGTTCTTTATCTATTCTAGATATGAGTTGTTTGTCACCCAGATAAAACCAAGTGAAGGGTGCACGAGATCCCTCTACTTGTATGTGGCTAGATTTTCTTTTGTTCCATTGATCTATGTGTCTATCCCTCTGCCACTACCACATAGTCTTGATAATGTCTTGCAGTTGGCTAGAGTGATTCCTCCCATTTTATTCTTCCTTTTCAAAGTCACTTTAGTCATTCTAGATCTTTTGTATTTCCATATAAATTTTATTTTTTTTTAAGATTTTATTTATTTATTTGAGAAAGAGAGAGAGAGCAAGGGGGAGAAGCAGAGGGAGAAGCAGACTCCCCACTGAGCAGGGAGCCAGATATGGGGCTCAATCCCAGGACCCTGAGATCATGACCCGAGCCAAAGGCAGACCCTTAACCCAACTGAGCCACCCAGGCGCCCCTCCATATAAATTTTAGACCATTCTTGTCAATATCTACAAAAACTCTTGCTGGATTTTTGTTGGAAATTGCTTTAAACTTGCATACCAATTTGGAGAGAATTGACCTCTTTACTATACTGAATCTTTCAATTCAGAAACACAGTGCGTGTCTCCATTTATTTAGATCTTTGATTTAAATAAATTTTGTAGTTTTCAGCATCTAAGTTCTGTACCTATTTATTTACTTTTTTTGTCAATTGTAAATGGTGGTGTGTTTTAAATTTTGTGTCTATGCGTTCATTGCTAATATATGGAAATACAATTGAGTTTGGTATGTTGATCATGTATCCTGTGACCTTGTTGAACTGACTTATTCTAAGGGATTTTTTGTAGATTCCTTATTATTTTCTATGTGGATTATCATGTCATCTGCAAATAGGGAGCTTTATTTCTTCCTTTCCAATCTATATGCGTTTTATTAAATTTTCTTGCCTTATTGTGCTGGTTTGGATTTCCAGCACTATGTTGAATAAGAGTACTGAGAACAGACATTCTCACTGCGTGTATTGGTTTCTTGGGAAATTTGTGCAAAATTGTCACAAACTTGGTTGCTTAGAACACCAGAAATCTATTCTCCCACAGTTTGGAAGGCCAGAAGTGTGAGATCAGTTTCAGTGAGCTGCAATCAAGATGTTGGCAAGGCTGTGCTCTCTCGGGATGCCCTAGGGGAGAATCTTCTCTTTTCTGGTGGCTGTAGGTATTCCTTGGCTTGTGGCCATATAAGTCCAATCTCTAAAGCCAGCATCTTCAGATCTCTCTCTGTTCCATCATCACATCACCTTCTTTTCTGTGTGTCTTATTAAATCTCTCTTTGCCTCCCTTTTATAAGGATACACGTGATTGCATTTAGGCCCATCCAGATAATCTAGGATAATCTCCCCATCTCAGGATTCTTAACTTAATCCCATTTGTAAAGTCTTTGTTTTATATAAGGTAACATTTATAAGTTCTGGGGATTAATATTTATAAGATCTTTGGGAGCCACCATTCAACCCACTACAGTCTGCCCTCTACCCTTTAAAGGTTCGTATCCATCCCATGTGCAAAATACATTCACCCTATACCAACATTCCCTAAAGCCTCAAGCTATTATAGCATTAACTTGAAATAAAAAATCTCATATAAATATCATCAGCTCAAAAGACCCAAATCTCACTATCTAAATAATCTAAATCATGTATGGATGAGAATCTGGATATGATTCATCCTGGAGCAAAATTCCTCTCCATTTGTGGACCTGTGTAAGTACAGAACAAATTGTCTAATCCCCAAATACAATGGAGGGTCAGTACAACCGTTATAGATAGTCCCATTCCAAGATGAGAGATGGAAGGAAGAAAGAGGTCACGGGTCCCAAGGAATTTCAAAATCAACCAGCACAAATTTCATTAAGCTTTAAGGGGTGGGAATAATCCTCAGTGGTTTGAGGCATTGTCCCCTGGGTCTGTGGCTCTTGTCTCTCTATACTTGTAGGTCTGATGTCTGGGCCCAAAGCTCTGCCCTCTGGACTTAGGGGTCTGTCTTTGAAGTTGTTCTTCATTGTTTCTTGAAGGATAGTACATTTTGCAGCTAAGTGGTAGAGTTTTGAGAGTCCAGTGGCCTTCTTTCATTTTGTCCTGTCTTTACTGCATTCAGTCCAACCTGGTAGTGTTTCTGCTGCAGTCACATTCTCAAAAAGTTTGTGAGTCTCTTGGGCACGTCACAGGGATTCGCACCATTAGACAAGAAGGTTATCCACAGATATTTCCTGGGTCATTCCATCTCTATCTTGGCTTCTGCTGAGATAGTTGAGGGGATCCATGAGTTACACACCTAACCTCTTAAGTAACTAGCACTAGCAAAATGCTGTCCGGCCACACCTTTGGCCTTCTCTCCAGAACATGCCTTCCTGACAGCAAATCTCCTAATTTTAACATCCTTTGCAATCCGGATAGGCCGAGAATTTCCCAAATCATCAAGTGCTGATTCCTTTTGGCTTAGCAGTTTTTTCCTCTTACATTTTACTGTAAACAAAAGAAGAAACCAGGCTACACCTTCAATATTTTGTTTGGAAATCTCAGCTAAATGTCGAAGTTCTGTTATCACTTAAAAGTTCTTGTAATATCACTTACAAGTTCTACTTGCCACACAACTGTTGGACACCATTCAGCTAAGTTTCCTGCTACCATGTAACAAAGATCATCTTTTCCCCGGTTTCCTGTAACATTTTCCTCATTTCCTTCTTAGTCCTCACCAGCAGCAACTTTAACACCCAGATTTTCTACCAACATTCTGCTCAAGTGGTGGTGAAAGCTTTGACCCTCCACTGGGCTTCCTCTGACACTACCTGCCATAGGAATTGGGGTGCTTCCTTATAGTCTAGTGGGGGTGGAGGTCTGGACTCTCCACTAGGTTTTTTTACTGGTGGGGGTGGGGCTGGAGCTGCAGGTTTTTTTCTGTAGTATTTGCCTGGAGTAGATCTGTAATCCTCTAAAAGTTTTCTGTCCTGCACGGTTGTTCCTTTCCTAGTTCTTTGGGTAGAGAGTGCAGGCCTTTTTTTTTTTTTTTTTTTTTTGGTCTGCATCTATTGACATTTCTGTGTTGTAAGTCTGTCCAGTATCAAGGCTGGGATATATAAGGCAAAAAGAAAACTCAGGGAATTCACCATTGTGTTGTTCCTTGTGTCCCAAGGTAACTAGCTGGTTTGTCTTCTCTGTAACTTCCAGTCTCTAAAAAAATTACATATATATGAATATATATGTATATGAATAATGTCCAGGGTTTATGGTTATACTTAGCAGGGGAATAGGGGAAAATGTGTCTACTCCATTTTCCTGGAAATGCAAATGCCTCTATCATTTTAAAAGAAATAAAACTCTTCCATACATATGAAATTTATTTGGCTTTGCATTGGAGTCAGGCCAACCTGGATTTGAAATTTTGCTTGACTGTTAATCAAAGGTATAACTTAGTCTGATAACCATCCTGTACCCCATTTCATTGACTGTAAAATGAGACTAGTAATATCTATTTGATGAAGTTTTTTGATGGTGAAGGCAGAAATGTATCTGAAATATGCATCAGAGTATCTAGCATGCTGTAAGTATTCAATAAGGGGCAACAAATCTTGTTATTATTTCAAAATAATGAGATAATTTGTCAGATTCTTCAATAAATGCTTCCTTCCTCATTGACTGGCCCTTCATTATGGATCTTATACTAGAAAGTTTCCGGGTTAGTTATTTATTTTTGGTGGTGAGTGTGTCTACACTTGCATCAGTATCACAGTGTTCTAATTGTTACACTTTTATGATGCTTTAAAGCTGAAAGGGTTAATACATCATTGCTCTTCTGTTTTTTATTAGCTTAAAAAAATTTTCCCTCTAGTTTTTTCATCTTTTCCCTGTTGTTATGTTAGATGTTCTTTAAAAATCTTTTTGAAAAATTCAAAACCAAATCCCATTGGGACTTTAATTGGAATTTTGTTTGACCTTTAAATTAATTGGGAAAGAATTGACATCTATATACCATAGAGGTATCGTCATCTAGGAAAATGGTATGTCCTTCTCAATGATGTTATCATTATCTCAACGATGTTTGGGAATTTTTCACGGAATTTCTTAGATTTATGTTAAGCTCATTCCTGTTTATTTTAAGTTTTAACAATTATTATGTTGGGATGCTCCAGTTCTATTACCAAATTGATAACTAAATATTTTGTGATGACCTTCCCTGCATAATTTGTGGGTTAGTTTGGCCAGTATTTTTTAATTGATTTTCTTAGGGTTTCCAGGTAACCCTTCATATGGTGATAAACTGGTGTCTTCCTTTCCAGTAATTA
Organism: Callorhinus ursinus; assembly: GCF_003265705.2. Classification (NCBI taxonomy): domain Eukaryota; kingdom Metazoa; phylum Chordata; class Mammalia; order Carnivora; family Otariidae; genus Callorhinus; species Callorhinus ursinus. The sequence continues at coordinate 4,804,151 of NW_027397078.1, read as the reverse complement.
TAGCTCTTATTTCTGTTTTACATATTATTGCCTTGGTCAGAGCTCCGAGAGTCATGTTTGTGGTGTCTAAATGAGGTGTCCATCCCGATCAGAAGAGGGTCCCCAAATGTGGGGCGATGAAGGGGTGAGAGCCAGTGGCGTGGGCGGTGGAAAGAATTCACCTGAGGCACAACAAAGGAGACAGAAATTTACTGAATACACCACAAGGGAGGGACGGGCAGGACAGCAGAGGAGAGACTATCAGCCATGAGGCAGTGGGTGGGGGCTGTTTTCAAAGGGGGAAGATGATGAGGTAGGTGACAAATGACATTTTCCCTTTTCTGGTAACTGTGCCCAGTTGTAAGTAGCCCATTGGTTAGTTAGGGCCTATGGATGTCTTTAGGTGAGTCACCTGATGCGCCTGTCTGTATTCAGCCAGGGGGTTGCTGTGGGCCCTTTCTACATTCCATCGCTCAAGCCTGTTTGCCTAAAAGATGCCTCTACAGTGTTAAAATTAACATCTCATAGTGAACATCATTATTTTGTTTCTGCTCTTGATAGAAATGTCTCCCATTATTTCAGCTGAATATAAAGTTGATTGGGTTGAGATAAAAAAACATTTATCCTATAAAATAATGGTTGTTTCCTTTCTGGAGGTCATAGAACCCTTTGAGAATCTGATGACAGTTTTACAAATTTTATTTCTAAAAAATACTTGCAGACACCCATGCACAATTTTGCATACAATTTCATGGGATCACAACCCCCCTGAACTATTATTCATGGACCCCTAGGACCCTAAATTAAGAACTTCTGATATCAAGGAAATATCCGTTGATTCTTTTTTTTCTTTAAATTTTTTATTGTTATGTTAATCACCATACATCATTAGTTTTTGATGTAGTGTTCCATGATTCATTGTTTGTGTATAACACCCAGTGCTCCACACAGAATGCGCTCTCTTCAATACCCATCACCAGGCTAACCCATCCCCCACCCCCCTCCCCTCTAGAACCCTCAGTTTGTTTTTCAGAGTCCATTGTCTTTCATGGTTCATCTCCCCCTCCGATTTCCCCCCTTCATTCTTCCCCTCCTGCTATCTTCTTTTTTTTTTTTTAACATATATTGCATTATTTGTTTCAGAGGTACAGATCTGTGATTCAACAGTCTTGCACAATTTACAGCACTCACCATAGCACATACCCTCCCCAATGTCTATCACCCAGCCACCCCATCCCTCCCACCCCACCCCCACTCCAGCAACCCTCAGTTTGTTTCCTGAGATTAAGAATTCCTCCTATCAGTGAGGTCATATGATACATGTCTTTCTCCGATTGACTTATTTCACTCAGCAAGATCTCATTCCTTTTCATGGCTGCATAATATTCCACTATATATATATATATATATATATACACACACACACCACATCTTCTTTATCCATTCATCTGTTGATGGACATCTTGGCTCTTTCCACAGTTTGGCTATTGTGGACATTGCTGCTATAAACATCGGGGTGCATGTACCCCTTTGGGTCCCTACATTTGTATCTTTGGGGTAAATACCCAGTAGTGCAATTGCTGGATTGTATGGTAGCTCTATTTTCAACTTTTTGAGGAATTTCCATACTGTTTTCCTGAGTGGTTGCACCAGCTTGCATTCCCACCAACAATGTAGGAGGGTTCCCCTTTCTCCGCATCCCCCCCAACATCTGTCGTTTCCTGACTTGTTAATTTTAGCCATTCTGACTGGTGTGAGGTGGTATCTCATGGAGGTTTTGATCTGGATTTCCCCGATGCCGAGCGATGTTGAGCACTTTTTCATGTGTCTGTTGGCCATTTGGATGTCTGCTTTGGAAAAAAGTCTGTTCATGTCTTCTGCCCATTTCTTGATTGGATTATTTGTTCTTTGGGTGTTGAGTTTGATAGGTTCTTTATAGATTTTGGAAACCAGCCCTTTATCTGATATGGCATTTGCAAATATCTTCTCCCATTCTGTCGGTTGTCTTTTGGTTTTGTGGACTGTTTCTTTTGCTGTGCAAAAGCTTTTTATCTTGATGAAATCCCAATAGTTCATTTTTGCCCTGGCTTCCCTTGCCTTTGGCGATGTTTCTAGGAAGAAGTAGCTGTGGCTGAGGTCGAAGAGGTTGCTGCCTGTGTTCTCTTTTAGGATTTTGATGGACTCCTATCTCACATTTAGGTCTTTCAACCATTTGGAGTCTATTTTTGTGTGTGGTGTAAGGAAATGGTCCAGTTTCATTCTTCTGCATGTGACTGTCCAATTTTCCCAACACCATCTGTTGAAGAGGCTGTCTTTTCTCCACTGGACATTCTTTCCTGCTTTGTTGAAGATGAGTTGACCATAGAGTTGAGGGTTCATTTCTAGGCTCTCTATTCTGTTCCATTGATCCATGTGTCTGTTTTTGTGCCAGTACCATACTGTCTTGATGACAGCTTTGTAATAGAGCTGGAAGTCCGGAATTGTGATGCCACCAGCTTTGCTTTGCTTTTCTTTTTCAACATTCCTTTGGCTATTCAGGGTCTTTTCTGGTTCCATACAAATTTTAGGATTATTTGTTCCATTTCTTTGAAAAAAGTGGATGGTATTTTGATGGGGATTGCATTGAATGTGTAGATTGCTCTAGGTAGCATTGACATCTTCACAATTCAATATTGTGTATTTTTTAAATTTTAATTTAGCCCATTTACATTCAGGGTAAGTATTGAAAGATATGAATTTAGTGCCATTGTATTGCCTGTAAGGTGACTGTTACTGTATATTGTCTGTGTTCCTTTCTGGTCTATGCTGCTTTTAGGCTCTCTCTTTGCTTAGAGGACCCCTTTCAATATTTCTTGTAGGGCTGGTTTAGTGTTTGCAAATTCCTTTAGTTTTTGTTTGTCCTGGAAGCTTTATATCTCTCCTTCTATTTTCAGTGACAGCCTAGCTGGATATAGTATTCTGGGCTGCATATTTTTCTCATTTAGTGCTCTGAATATATCATGCCAGTCCTTTCTGGCCTGCCAGGTCTCTGTGGATAGGTCTGTTGCCAATCTAATGTTTCTACCATTATAGGTTACATATCTCTTCTCCCGAGCTGCTTTCAGGATTTTCTCTTTGTCTCTGAGACTCATAAGTTTTACTATTAGATGTCAGGGTGTTGACCTATTTTTATTGATTTTGAGAGGGGTTCTCTGTGCCTCCTGGATTTTGATGCTTGTTTCCTTCCCCACATTAGGGAAGTTCTCTGTTATAATTTGCTCCGATATACCCTCTGCCCCCCCCTTTCTTCTTCTTCTGGGATCCCAATTATCCTAATGTTGTTTCATCTTATGGTATCACTTATCTCTCGAATTCTGCCCTCGTGATCCAGTAGTTGTTTATCTCTCTTTTTCTCAGCTTCTTTATTTTCCATCATTTGGTCTTCTATATCGCTGATTCTCTCTTCTGCCTCATTTATCCTAGCAGTTAGTGTCCGCATTTTTGATTGCACCTCATCAATAGCCTTTTTGATTTCGACTTGGTTAGATTTTAGTTCTTTTATTTCTCCAGAAAGGGTTTCTCTAACAACTTCCATGCTTTTTTCAAGCCCAGCTAGTATCTTTAAAATCATGATTCTGAACTCTAGGTCCGACATCGTACTAATGTCCGTATTGAGTAGGTCCCTGGCAGACGGTACTACCTCTTGTTCTTTTTGTTGAGGTGATTTTTTTTGTCTTGTCATTTTGTCCAGAGGAGAATAGATGAATGAGAGAACAAAATGCTAACAGGTTAACAACATCCCCAGAAAATATACACTAAGCAAATCAGAAAAGACCTGAAACCAGGGGAAAAGAAAGGGAAAGAAAGGGAAAGAAAGAAAAAAGAAAAAGAAAAAGATAAAACAAACAAAACCAGAACAAAACAAAACAATATGATCAAATATGATCAGGCTGGTGCATAGATCAGTGCCACACATTAGATTTTGGGTGTATTTTGGTCTGTTAGAAGAAAGTGCCTCCCAAAATTTTAAAGGAAGAAAGACTTATATATGTACAAAGTAAGGGTTGATACAATGAAGGGATGGAATATGACTGTAAAGATGAAAATTATAAAAAAAATTTATAAACGGAACTCTTAAAGTAAGAAGTTGTTTGAAAAAAGAAGAGGATTTAAAAAAAAGAAAAAAGAAAGAAAAAAAAGGGGGAGAGAATGTGATCAGGCAGGAGACTAGAACAAAGCCATACACTAGAGATTTAGGGTATATTTTGATCTGTTTGGAAGAAACTGTATCTCAAAATTTTAAAGAGAGAAAAACATATATATATATGCCAAAAATAAGGGTAACTACTATGAAGGGATAGAATATGACTCTAAAAATGAAAAATAAAAATGTTTTTTTCAAAAAGGAATTGATAAGATGTTGGCTGAAAAAGGGAAAAAGAAAAATTCAAAAAAAAAACAGTTAAAAAAATTAACTTTGAAAGACTAAAGAATCATGGTAAAAAAGCCATGAATTCGATGTGCAGTATTCCCCTAGCGCTGGAGTTCTGCCGTTCTCCTTGATCGGTAAACTTGGTCTTGGCTTGCTGGCTGTTCTTGCTGATCTTCTGGGGGAGGGGTCTGTTGCCGTGGTTCCCAAATGTCTTTGCCGGAGGCGGGATTGCCCCGCCCTTGTCGGTCCGGGCTAAGCAAGCTGCTCGGGTTTGCTCTCAGGAGCTTTCGTTCCCTGCAAGCTCTGGTACAGCTTTGGAGGACCAGGGTGAAAATGGTGGCCTCCCAATCTCCGCCCGGAGGAGCTGAGAACTCGGGGCCCCGCTCCTCAGTGCGCCCCCAGAGAAAAGCAGCCAATCATACCCATCTCCCTGGTCTCCGGCCGCACTCCATGCTCACCCGGCCTGTGACCGAGCGTTTCTATCTCTGGCACCCGACCCCGTGTGGAGTCTCCAAACCCAGCAGATCCCTGCGGTGCGCTCCTGCGCCGCTCCTCCTGGGGGAGGAAGGGGAGTCTCCCCGGCTCTGCCGCTTGTTGGGTCCCTGCTGCAGGAGCAGTGGCCCGACTGGGCCGCGGGTCACAGTTTATGGCCACCCCGAGCTGAGAGCCCGCGCCTCGGCTCCGTCTCTGCAGCCGGCTTCCCTGCTCCGATCCCTGGGAGCTCTGCCGCACTCAGGCACCCCCGGTCTTCCTGTGACCCCGAGGGTCCTGAGACCACACTGTCCCGGGAGGATTCCACCCCCCGCTTAGCCACTGCAGCGACGTCCCTCCACGGAGCCGA